>NW_019154086.1:50990355-51080827 GCF_002288905.1 Enhydra lutris kenyoni
ATATATATATATATATATATATATATATATATGCGGGGGGTAGAGAAAGAGAGAGCAAACACAGAGTAGAGGGGGCAGGGATAAGGGATAAAGGGAGAAAAGGAATCTTAAGTAAACCCCCTGCTGATTATGGAGCCTGATTCGGGACTTGATCTCACAACCCTGAGGTCATGGCCTAGGCTGAATCAAGAGTTGGACCCTTGATGGACTGAGCCATCCAGGCATTCCTGTAATAAATTTCTGTATCATATGGACGTTGATCTCTCATCTCCAGTATGTCCTTTCCTTGCAGTGTTTTCTTTCATTAAGTAACATTAATTTTGAATTCACTGATGGGATTTCTAATCAAACAGTTCAGCCTTATTATAGCACAGTTCTTGTATTTCCTAGAATCTTTATACTTCCTGGGATCAGATATTGTTAAATACCTGGGATCAGGGCTTTGCTAAAAGGCAATTTACTTTCATATTGAAAAATGCCTGAAATATGATCAGAATATTTGTGTTATGGCATATAATTTGATATGTCTGTCTCTGTTTCTAGAAATGTTACTGACTTCTTTACTGGGACTATAGTTTGAACATAGTGCTTGATGCATGAGTAACTAAGAGGAAAAGATCTGTCATAAAAATTCTATGTCTTACATTTAGTTATTCTTGTTGCCTGGGCTTCATCCAAAGTTCCTCTGAGTCTAGTCCAGACCAGAATTAGCTCAAGAATGTTGCTTCTGTTTGGTATATCCTTGTGAGATCTCATCTGGTCCCAAATTAGCTCTTCTTGTACGACCTCCCTAGAGTACTGTAAGGACTTGTATATGTCTTCCTCCATTATTCCCAATTGCTGAATGTTATGGATTTCTCAGGTGTACCATAGGACTAACCACTCTCTAGAACAATTTTACAATTCAAATGAATCTAAACCAGATTGTATCTGCCATAGTGTAATCTAGTTGGGCATGGCCTACTAGAGCAGAAAACAGGATATAATCTTGAATAGCCGTGTAACCTCATGGGAATCTCATATGACTAGAAAGTCATTTTATAGTAGTAGGGTAATTTATATCATCTTTTTTATTCAAAGATTTTGTTCTATCACATTTACTCAAATATGACACCAATGTTCTGATGACTTAAATGGATTTTGGATCAAAAAGATGTAAATTTCTAACTATGAATTCTGTTAAGTAAATGTCCCTTTTGTGTGTTTTCTTCTAATAATCCTTGATGTTACTTAGTAGAAACAGGAACAATCTGTATTAACACACACACCCTTTTTTTTAACTGAAACGTAGAGACCTAGATCTTAGGAAGTAATGCAAGAGCCCTCTCTTTGCTAGTATAATAGGCCAAGCAAATGTATTCCTTTTCTATTACTCCCTTAACAAGTTTTATCACTGATTTAGGGGCTTAAGACAAAAAAAAATTTATTATCCTACAGTATGTCAGAAGTCCGATGCAAGTCACACTGGGTTAAAATCAAGATGCTGATGGGGCTCATTTCTTCCTGAAAGTTCTAGAGAAGAGTCCATTTCTTACCTTTTCCTGGTTTAGGGCTCATTTCTCCATCTTCAAAGCTAGGATTGGGGTTGAAACTTCTTTACTTTCCATCACTCAGACCTTCCCTCCTGGAGTCATATACTCTTCTATATCTCTCTTCTACTTCTAAGGCCCCTTATGCTTACGATAGACCCACCCATATAATGCAGAACAGTCTCATCTCAAGATCCTTTTTTTTTTTTTTTAAGATTTATTTATTTGAGAGAGAGAGCATAGAGGTGGGGCAGAGGAAGAGAGAAACTTTAGCAGACTACTCTTGGAGCTTGGATCCCAACTCAGGGCTCCATTTCACAACCCTGAGATCATGACCTGAACCAAAACCAAGATCTGATGCTTAACCAACTGAGCCACCCAGGTGCCCCCCATCTCAAGGTCTTTAACTTAATCACATGCAAGGTCCTTTTTGCTAGGTTAAGTAACATATTCCTAGGTTCTAGTGATTAAGCCCTGGACATCCTTGGGAGGCCATTACTCTGCCTACCACAGCAAGGAAGAGTCCAGGTAGAGTTAACAGGAATCATGAAGAGCATAATCTCTCTCAGTTGATCACTCTGTTTCTCCATCAAGAGTGAAGTGTTGGACACGTGGGTGGTTCAGATGGTTCGGCTCAGGTTATGATCTCCAGGTCCTGGGATTGAGTCCCCTGTTGGGCTCCCTGCTTCTTGGGGAGCCTGCTTCTCCCTCTACCTCTGCCTCTCAATCTCTCTCTCTGTCTCTCATGAATAAATAAATAAAATCTTAAAAAAAAAAAAAAAAAAGAGCAAGCTGTTGGGTCCTGAGCACACTATCATTGTACCTTCAAACAAGCTATTGTATAACTGCTGTTATCTAACTTTAGGACTGATTTTTTTGTTCCTTCCTTCATCCATCTATGGAAGCACAAGTCCACAAGTTCAATAATTTTTTTATTAATTAACTTAATTGCAAATGGGAGTTGACTCCTTAATCTATTTTGTTCTCAGGCTGAAAGTACATTACTTGCTGAGTCTGGGATGAAGAAGTAGAATGGGCTAGACAGACATAGAGGAGGGTGTATGGAACAATTTATAGAGGGGTCACTTGAACATGAGTCGTGTCTGAATTTCTACTGCACTTTATTTGTGCTTCTCTTAATACCTAGTGTGCTTTCCATGTGTGAAATTTTATGATACTGTTTTGAATTTGGTATTAAACTCCTTGAAAGCAGAATCACTTAACCAAACTTATCTGACATATCTTTTTATTAGAGTTTCCATAATAGCCTGCTGTTACCCATTTTAAATTTTCAGAACACTGTGATATATTTTCCAGACCACTTGACTTTTCCAGAATTTTGAGAGATTACAAATTTGTGCTCATCCTCTTCCTTGAGGGAAGTCCAGAATGCTCAGGCCAGGCCACTCTTAATCTATTCTATAAACTTGCATTTTCACATATCTCACTGACTAAGTAGTCAAGCTCAATTGCTAAGTTTACTGTCCTTGTTGAAAGATGAATACTTATAACGTTTGCTCTCCTTGCGGGATGATAGGGAAGCAGTCCCAGTGTGCCCTTTCTCCCAACCTTCCTTTCAAGGCCTCTGGTGCTGGAGAAATCTCAGAGATAGGAATACAATGGAGAGTCAGGGGGAGTACCACTGGGCCAGACTTCTCAGAGCATCGGTAGGAAAATTCTGTTGAGGAGCTGGGTTAAGCCAGACCCAATGTTGACACACCTTTCAGCATCTCAGAAAAAGTAAACTTCAAAATTTATATTTTTACTCCTCTGCCTGGTATCAGTGCAAGTAAAAAACTAAGATGTTTTGAATGGTACACCCAAAGGAAGACTGGCTGTGAGTGATTTAGAGCATAGAAAACACTTGGGAATATTGCCAAAATACTGATTCTGAGTCAGTAGGTCTGGGGTGGGATCTAAGAGTCAACATTTCTAAGAAGCCTCACACAATGTGAATTCTGCTGTTTCTGAGATTGTACCAGCAAAGATTTAGAGCAATATTCCATTTTGTGGTAAAAATGGGACCACCAGTATACAAAGAGAAATGGTGAAGGGAGACCTCTAAACTTTCCTATGACCTCAATATTATAGGATTAGGAAAAACATGGATACAGTTGCATGTGGGGGGTGTAATTGAGTTTCCCCTATGACTATTCAGAAGTAGCGAATTTTAATTGTTATAGTACAGGGTCGCGTGCAAGTGCCAGCCAAGCCCTGATTCATTAGCAAAACCCAATAAAAGTCATTTCATTGTCCTATTTTTTTTATTTCCAAAATAAAGATTCAGATACTTAACCCAGACTTCTCTCACAGATTCTATAAGAATTAACAAAGGACTACTTTTAAGACAGAGTAGATACAAATAGAAGACATTATTACTACTTGCTGTCATCTCTTTTCTACTTACCATCTAATTCCCTTTTTAACCACTTATACATGATTTATCTTTAGCCCATGTTCCCTCTATTTTCTTGGCATTCTTCTCATGTGACCATATGATGTATTATTGAAATGCCCCAACTTCTTTTATTGCTAATTATATATTAACCAGGTTCTGACTTCATTCTTCTCCGTATTGAATCCTGGTCCAGGCATGACACTGACAAAAAGGATTCCTAGAGCTTAGAGGAAATTTTGGCAAATGACAGTTCTCTTTTAGGGCTGTTAGTCTTAATGGAATATTTGATAAGATGGTAATAACCCCTGAGTTCCTTTTATAGCAAACCCAGAGGCGAAATATATATATATTTTAACAGTCTCAATGACTTTTATTTATTCATTTTTTAGTGAGGTCAGTTCTTGAAGGCATTTTCACAATGACCATTTCTTCAAACATGCTAAACATGTGTGGTCCAAACTGTTTTCCTCTAATTGATATGTATAGACAGTTTTTCTCCATATGTATGGTTCAGTGGTCTTTAAAGCTCATTTCCTTGGTTCCCATCTAGAAGTGAAAAACTATGCACCATCCTCTCGGATAGCCTCTGTGATAGTCTGTAGAATCAGCAGTTTGGTTCCTCAAACACAGTCTCATGCATATGTCATCTATTTATGTCCTCCATTTTGATCTCCTGTCTTAAAGACTGCTTGTGCCTCCCTTCCATTATCTGATGGTTACAATGTATTTCCCCTTGGGGAAAAAAATAACGTTTATTTTCCTTTTCAGTTATGTACAACGTAATGCAATTCTTCATCTGTTTCAAACATAAGTCCAGTGTTTAACAATGTGAATGGATAGGCAATATAAATATTTTGAGAATCAAATAATAACAATGATAAGTGTTAACATTTATTGAGTCCTTTACTGATCTAGACACAATGCAAAATGCTTGACATAGGAGTTCTAATTTAACTCTCACAACAATCGTATAAGGAAGTTAATATCCTCATTTTGCAGATGTTGACACAAAGGTTTAGAAGTGCTAAGTAATACTGCTTATGGTCATAAAGAAATAAGTAACAGAACTTATGCAAAATAAAAAAAATTAAAACATTCTCATTTTAAAATCTGTGCACTCTTCATCATTGTACTAAATCATTTTGGCCAAAGTTTACAAACTCTGGGTCTGGGCATTGTCCCTGTCCAAACAAAAAATACATTTTTGTCCCAGGTGCAATGCCCTGGGTGCAAAGCATCATTTTGAGACCTTTATTCAAGCTAAATTATTCCAGGTTCCACCTATGTAACGTGCGAAATTAACAGTAAACCTGTTTCATTACACCATCAACTTTAATTAATGTGTTTATAATAATACCTTGGAATTTATTTAACCAAAATAATAATTTCACTTAACATAACGACTTGATACACAGGCAGCATCCCTGCTGCTGTTTCCAGGACATTTACCATGTAGCTAATGGCAAATCACCTTTCTGATCCTGAAACACCTGTTAATGCCTCGTTTCACCTCTGAAGCCCCATCTCTTTATGTGAAGTTAGGCAGCTATGGTGAGTTAAATAGGGACCGAGTGAATTATTAATTATTTTAATAGCATTGTTATGGTTGCTTTGTTATTAAAAAATTCACAGTGCTGCAGCAAGTTTCATAAAGCACATTCTTCATAACCTTTCTAAAGTGGTTTAAAGAGCCAAAAGAGCAGTGGCGAGTCAGACGTAGGCCTGGCAGACTTCTGATGTGAATATGCTAAGGGTTATCCTTTTTAATTCAAGCCTTCTCCTCTCTGGAGCCATTATGAGTTGTAGGGAGTTAGTAGAAAAATAAATAATCCTATAACTTTATCCTTTACATTCATTTTCCATGCTTTATAAGTAAAATAAGGACTATACAGATTCTTAACAAGTCAGTAAGAAGATGGAAGGAATGTCTTTAAACATTCGTCAGTAGAGTACTTTTGTGGGGAAACTATAAAGGATCGAATCCAAGTATGAATTATGGATAGTTAAAAAACAATCTCTTCCCCTTAATTGTGGTGAACCAGCTGATGTAGGTCAACTGATTGATAAGATGGCAGACATAGCAGAGACGGCTCCTTGTCAGCTAAAGCTCATGTTCTCCTTCCACCCTCGTGATGGGGCTGGATACGTGGTTGCTCACTTAGAGCATATTTCCCATCCTGCATTTCCACAGTTAACTCCTCGCCAGTAGAATATGAGAGGGGATGATGGGTGCCTTCCCTGAGTCTAGGCCGTGAGACATCAGTTGTGTTTTCCCTCACGGTCTCTCCACTCTCTTCTCACAAGCAAAACATGGAAGAGTCCATGACCTCATGATGAATATAGACATTAAGGGCAAAGTAACAAAATGGAAGGAATGTGAATCTTTGTTGTTGTTGTTTTTTAATATTTATTTATTTATTTGAGAGAGAGAGAGCATTGTGTGTATGTGTGTGAGTGTGTGGGGAAGGGGCAGAGGGACAGGGAGAGAGAAAGCCAAGCAGACTCTGTGCTCCAACTGGGGCTTGATCTCAAGACCCTAAGATCATGACCTTAGCTGAAACCAAGAGTTGTACACTTAACCGACTACACCATCCAGGAGCCACAGGAACTTGAATCTTCGAATGACTGCAAGGAGCAAAGCTGTCCACCACATTGGACCACTTACCTCACTGTTCTGTGAACAATTAACAATCTTTTTTTTTTTTCCCTTAAAGCCACTATTTAAGCTTTTCTTTCTTTTTTTTTTTTTAACAGCACCTTAGCCTTCACCTTAACTAATACAAGCTTGACTAAATTAACCCACATCATTCATTAAAATGAATTGAATCTGATAGATAGTCACAGCGTTACTCTTATGGGAAGCAAATTTACTTTACAAAATCTCATGAAAATATCAAGAGATTTTAAGGGAAACTACAGCTGGCATGAAAGAAGGTGTTTATCTGATGTATTCCATAAACTGCTTTCAAGGAGTGAGATATTACAGCATTATTACAGCATATCTCAGAAAGTATAATCAGCAATAAAAAATTCTGGTATAGAAATACACAAAAGTTATTTTTGATGTATGGACCATAGCCTGCTCTGGTATATATATATATATATATATATATATATATCATGACTTTGCCTCTGCAATTACAAAGCTCAATAGTTATTTAAATAATATTTAATGAGCAATTATTACATGTTAAATTCATGTTAATGCTTTTAATCCCTGAAGTTATCTTTTATATTCCATGAGATCACCTTGCCAAGCTTAATATAGTCCAGATAACTTATGGTAAAAGAAAATATCAATGTGGGACATAGATATCCAAGGTTCCAATTATTGTTGAAAATGGTATTTTTATGAAGTAGAATAAGAACACCTCTCATCTTCTATGTTCATTTTTGCTGATAATAAGTGTTACCAGAGAACATGTATAAGCATGTTGGAATGGTTTGTAAAAGCAGAACAAAACTACACAGGAAATATAATTGCCAAAAAAAAATTCCTTCTGGAGAAATGGGGTGTTTAACATTTTATGTTTCATTAAGTCCAAAAAGACAGTGACGTCAAACACTAGGTTGGTTCTTGTGCCAATTATTGATGACAAGAATAAAAAATGTCAGCACTCCACTGGTATGGGTAAAGAGGAAATAATTGAAAAAGTCACTGAATAACATGTTTAAAAGAGTAGAAATCTCAGGATGGTGATCTTTTCTACCCCCTTTCCACAAATATTACGCTAAGCTTAAAGGGGAAAATTGAATGAATGAAACTATATATGAGCATAACCCTGAAGAAAAAGTGAAGCAGAGAGTTCCAGAAATAGTAAATAAATTTGAAAAGTATGAATAGCGATTGAAATTGTTGAGAAACTATCTTAAATGTACTAAAGCCATTGATTCTCTAATGCTCAATATATACATGCTAGATTCTTATCAATAAGTGATGATTAGAACTCTCTTGATATAAGTAAATAATCTATAAGTGTCTTGTTTAAATTCACCATCAGCCATTTTAGAAGATCAGCTTCTATTAATAATCCTACTGGGTTTACGCTATTATTTTCCCAGTAATGAATGTAAGCAGAGGTCAACTGAATTAGCCTTACTAGATTTCAGAAATTCCGAAAATAGAGATAACAGTAATAATTACCATCTTGGTATGTATGTTACCATGTTGAGTCTGTGCCAAACTGAGTCCATTACAATTCTCTAGAAAATCAAAAAGGCTGTCCAAGAAGAGACTTGGAGTCCGAACCCAGTATTGCAGGAAATGCTATCCTATTTACATAAATATCTTCAAAGACATTTGAGAAGAGAATCCTCCTCCTCATCTAGGCAGATAGAGAAAAATGTTGTGATCAGTACTCTTATTTACATACAGAAGAATCCAGTGTACCTTTTTAAAAGCATGTTAAGAATTGATTGGAAGATAAAGATAGCTCAGAATTGTTGAGAACCCTAAAGAAACAAATTCCAGTTTGAATTCCCAAGAATGACTTCTAAAATCATACCATCGAACTAGGTCATCAAGTGAACGGCTGTGTTTGCTATGATCTAGATTCTGGAAAGCTGCTGAATCAGGAAGCTACCTACCCAGTTAGGAAGCTGTTATCACAGCTGCCAGCACCAGAACTGCCCCCAGTCTGCTTTGATCAGGAAGTAGTGATTTCAGGAAGTTGCCACTAAAATTATTAGCTCTAAAACCATGATTTTTTTTTTTTTTTAAGATCTTCAGCTTTTATTTGCCAGGATGATAAAGGCATTGATGGTTAGCAAGTCATTCATTGTATGTGCTACAAAACTTTAGGACAGGGACATTAGCATAGATTTCCTTATTTCCTGTTCAAGTTTCCCAGTGGGCCCTATTGTGGAAGTGGCAAGTAGGATGTGGTAGGATGTGGCAGAAGGTTTAGGGTAGGATTAAGTGTCCCAGGAACTGAATGCTCATTCTTTTTTTCTTTCTTTTTAAGATTTTTAAGATTTAAGATTAAGATTTTTTATTTTTTATTATTTATTTATTATTTATTGACAAAGAGAGAGAGTGTGAGAGAGAGAACACAAGCAGGGGGAGTGGGAGAGGGAGAAGCAGGCTTCCTGTGGATCACGACCTGAGCCAAAGGCAGACGCTTAACGACTGAGCCACCCAGGTGCCCCAAGAATATCATTCTTGATGACACTGATTGGGAATTCAGTACTAGAGTACATATTGAATTCTTCTATTATCTTGATAATTTTATTTTTTTTAAAGATTTTTTATTTATTTATTTGACAGAGAGAGATCACAAGTAGACAGAGAGGCAGGCAGAGAGAGAGAGAGAGAGAGAGGGAAGCAGGTTCCCTGCTGAGCAGAGAACCCGATGCGGGACTCGATCCCAGGACCTGAGATCATGACCTGAGCCGAAGGCAGCGGCTTAACCCACTGAGCCACCTAGGCGCCCCTATCTTGATAATTTTAAAGCGTGGCTGATGTTCAGCTTACTCAGTCTTAACAAAGACTGAAATGTTCACTGATTCCCATGAAACACACATTTTTTAAAAATTTATGGAAAATGGTATGGTTTAGGACTGTGAATAATGATGTATATTTTTCCCCAAATGAATGGAGGACCATGTTAACTGTCAGGCATTATGGAAGCACTAGGAAAAAAGATACTGTACCTTCAAGGAAGAGAATCACAACCTTGGTTGGACAGATTCCATTTATAGGACCTCATAGTAGAGTAGAAACAAGATGAAGAATACTCTTTCCTGAAATCCTGGTAAAGCTGCAAATATCCTCCAGCGGCAACCTACTTCTGAGGAGGCCTCCTGTGCCCCTAGGTGAAGTGAAGTATTTTCACTACTGCTGTCTTCACTCTGTGATCTAAGAGATTATAACTTAGTCCTGGCTCCAAACATGGGCAGCAAGGTTCCGATTATTTTAGTTTTTAAAAATGTGCCATAATACAGTATCTCAAACTTAGTAGATTGTTAGTTTCATAATTCCAGCCATTAAAAGATTCCATTCTGGATGCATAACTAATTAGGAAACATGGTGTAATGAGTACATATCCACATTTTTCCTTCACTTATCTGTGGGGTTTAAGGTAATGCCATTTTGCTTCAGTTGTTTTCAAGAGTGTATGAATTGTATTCAGCCAAACATGGTGAATTGTCATCAATTCTCAATTAATGTTTGAGGAATGTGATGTTTGTTGTACCTATCATAACTATGTTATCTGATCCCTTTTTTCCCAGTGCACTGCTATCCTGACATATTGTCACTAGCATTTCAGCCCATTGCTTTGCATATAGTAGCCCAGTAAAAATAGATTGCAATAATATTTTAAGAACAATTTCTTCCTGCTAAGTATGGTATGCAGGGTTGGTTTGACCTCAAGTGGTTGGATGTGAGGGTCAGGAGTAACAGAGCCCCCTGTGACCTTTAATGAGATCGGTACGAAGACATTCCTGGTAATCAGCACCTATGGTGTGATATATATCATGCTCATATACCGTTTTTTCCGTAAGTGTATATGTACCATCTTTTCTGTAATCCCTAATTGCGATGCTCCATTTCCTTTCTGGCCCACAGGCGTTGTGTCTCAATATCCATTTGATGCATTGTGACAGTAATTATTATTTCTTTTTGACTCAGCTAATTGTGTTTGCAGACTTTTCCTCTTTTTTGCTCTGCAAAAAAGTCCCTCAGTTGGTGTTTAACAAGAGTGCATGTAACACGAAACAAATTGTTCTGGGGAGTGCTATTTACCTTTTTTATTTTCTGCTTTGTTAGCAACGACACAGAGGTTTCATTAGCAAGAAACAAATGAATTGCAAAGACAGCTAATCCTACACACACACACATACACACACACAGGAAGACAACTGAGCCATCCTCTCAAGAGAAAGAATAAAGGAATGAGAGGTACCTTTGGGGTAATGGGGCTTATTGTTGCATCGTTATTTGAATAGGCTGTATTCCAAGTAACTGATGGCCCAATCACATAATGGAGTTCTATATTTTTCCCTGTGAAGAAATGGAACCAAACTTGCAGTACCTCACAAATGTGATGAGATTGAGCCTCACAGCATTGTTATTGTCTCAAAAAGCCAGTGCATTCCCATCAGAGGAATATCTTGGATTTCGAATAGCAGATAAGTATGAACAAATCTTGGATTAAGAAAATTATTCTCTGGGACACCTGGGTGGTTCAGTCAGTTAAGTGTCTGCCAGGGTCCTGGGATCAAGCCCTCTGTCAGGCTTAGCTGGGAGCCTGCTTCTCCCTCACCCTCTGCCCCTCTATCCCACTCTCTCTCTCTCTCTGAGTCTCTCTCAAATAAATAAAATCTTTTAAAAATAGAGAAAGAGGGAGATAATTAATCTCTACAAAAGTAGGGCGCCTGGATGGCTCAGTGGGTTAAGCCGCTGCCTTCAGCTCCGGTCATGATCTCAGGGTCCTGGGATTGAGTCCCGCATCAGGCTCTCTGCTCGGCAGGGAGCCTACCGCCCTCTGTCTCTCTCTCTGCTTGTCTCTCTGTCTACTTGTGATCTCTCTCTGTCAAATAAATAAATAAAATCTTTAAAAAAAAAAATCTCTACAAAAGTTCCAAGACAAAGGCAGAAAAACCCAGAAACTTATACGGAGAGATCAGGGCTCTCTGAGAGAAACTGTTCAGTGTTGAAATGCATACCTGCCAATCAATGCTGAATTGAATTCCCAGAGAACATTAAAATAGAAATGTAGTACATCCCAAAATTCTCAGCTGAAAGGGGAGGAAAAAATTGTAGTACCATACAAGTGAGAAACAAACAAACAAAAATACAAAATTTCTAATATTAGGTTGATCTGGAGAGTCCCTTTCTAGCCCCCATTCCAGTCGCTAGGAATGAGACCTTGCATTACTCTCATGGTATTTCTTCCAAACATTTGAAGGGTGCATCCCATGAAGGGTAGAGAGAAAGAATTTTTTTTTTTTTAAAGATTTTATTTATTTATTTGACAGACAGAGATCACAAGTAGGCAGAGAGGCAGGCAGAGAGAGAGGAAGAAGCAGGCTCCCCACTGAGCAGAGAGCCCGACGCGGGGCTCGATCCCAGGACCCCGGGACCATGACCCGAGCCGAAAGCAGAGGCCTCAACCCACTGAGCCACCCAGGCGCCCCGAAAGAATTTTAAATATAGTAGATAATTCCATAGTAAGAAATTCGATAAGCTGGTATACAGAAGAGTTAATAAAATCAAAACTATTGACTCCCAGCCATGATGATTTCTAATAGAAGTTGCAACAAAGAAGATTTTAGTTCATTATAAGGAAAAATATCCTAAAAATTAAAGCCGTCTTCAATAATGAGATAACTTTTCTTATGAAGCAAGGAACTCTTCATCATTGTAAAGATAAAGCAGAAACTAGACTGTTAAGTATCCATTTATTGATTTATTCAGTCATGCATTTATTTAACAAATACTTATTGGGTTCTTGCTTATGTGTCAGGGATATTAAGCTAGATATATCAAAGATACAGTCAACTCAAAAATTTTATAGAAGTTCTGAGTTTAGGGCAAAAATTGGAAAGGCAGGAATTAATCAATAAAGTTTGAGGCAATTCTAAATGTATGTGTCTTAAATACCTGAATTGTTCACATTTGTATAACTCAGATGACTTTCCGCCAGTCCTTGTATTAGAGTCAAGTTCTACACCGTGTTCCCCATCTTCTCTCTTGTGGCTTCTTCTTTGTCTTTGGCTTATTGTTGAGTAGTTACTTTTTTAGACAAATTGAGTCAGGAGCATTGCTTTGGTGTTCTCGTTTACATGGGAAGTTGTCAGGCCTGATCTGACCTGCCTTTCCATCAGGATTATAAAGGTGACGGATAGTCAATTTCAAGGATTCATGATCCATTTTACCACGGCGCTTCACCTTGCAGCTAAGTAATACAGCTGTGATAAAATCAGCCATAATCACTGCATCTTACTCAGCCCTGCCTTGGCTATAAATACTAGTTTCATAACAACAACAAAAAAAAGCGAATGAAACGAGAAGGGAGATTGAAGAAAGATGAAGGCAAATGTGAAGGCTTATTCATAGTGACTAATGGGAGAATGTGTTTATGGTTTTTGCCCTATTCATGTTTTTTATTGAGAGAATGGGAATATACATCACGCAATGAAGAAGTTTGCTTGTAGCTAATTCTTCCAGATCAATTATAAACATTTTATTAAGCATTTATATGCATTCACAAAAAAATTAGCATAATACATTGGGACAGACAGTTAAACAAATCCCAGCCAAGAGCACCTACCTGTACATATATGCTTATGTGCATATATGCATATATGTATATACATAAAACAAACCTATTTTCGGGAGACAGATATAGAGACAATGGCATAAATACAAAATATGGGGAGAACTGAAGAGAGTGGTAAGATTTGGAACCAAAATTATGTACTTGTTCATTGTTGAGCCACACACTCTTCTAGAAGTGAAGGGAAAAGCAGTGAGAAAAGCAGAGAAAAAGCCAGCCCTCCAAGAGCTTACAGGTTAGGGAAGCTACAACAAAATAAACTAGATAGTATGTTAGTAGTGATTAAAAAAAAAAAGAAACATGGAGAAGGAAAGGACATAGAAATAATCAGGTATGGAAAATTTTTCAGATTCTCTGGCTGATATTTTAGACATCTCTCTAATAGGGTGACAATTGAGTAAAAGACTTGAAATAAGTGAAGAATAAGTCATCGAGATGCTTAGGGGGAGGGAGGAACTAGGGCCTGTTATGTGTGGACCTTAAGGAGGCTGGTGTGGCCATTGTAGCCTGGGTGAGGGGAGACAGGGCCAGAGAGGCAGCAACAGTTGGAATGGGAAAGGAACCCCTAAGACAATTCATGAGGCCTTGAGCTTTTGCTCAAGACACTGGAGTCCCTTCAGCCTATCAAAGGAGAGATGTCAAACAGGGAATTAGATCTGTGGGATTAGAGGGAAGGATCTAGGTGGAGGGTTCAAAGTTAGGAGTCCTCAGCATATTAAAACCACGGGGCTAGATGATATAATCTAGCTCAAGACTGAGCACAAAGCACACCAACACTTGGAGATGCTCTTCTGGAATTTGTAATTGGTCAGCTTTGTATCACCAGCCCTGTGATTCTCAATTGCTTCTTTCCTTGGATGAGTTCTAACACATGAGCATATTGGAGGAAAAACAAAAAGGGTGGGAGTGGCACAGATCACTTAGGTGTGGTAACATTAATAATAATAGTAGCATGATTGGTGTCAAGAAAAAAATTTTTTGAAAATAGTACATGTCAGGCACTGAGCCCAGCATTCTCTGTGTGCCTGCTTTCATAGCCATTCCAATCCTGCAGATGTGGTGGAATCATCCCCATTGTTATTGTTATTGTTGTTATTGCCATTCTGCGTGGGTGGAAGTGGAGGTCTTGAACGTTGAAGACTTGCTCAAGATCAGACATTCAACGAGGTGTATCTGCTTTCAAAGCTTGAGTCAATGATAACATTGCTGTGATGATGTTCCTTCCCATGAGCTAATACTCGGAGTCCTTCCAGGGATTCTCTCTTGGATTTGTCAATAAGAATGATTTCTGCACTTCGTTTTATCTGCACGCACGCCCATTTAGAGCTATGGAAGCATTTCACGCGGAGATTGCATGATGTCAGTTGTTACGTGGTGAGGGAGAAGGGATTTTAACGTGCAAGCAGAACTGAATTTGATTCTACCACTAGCTGTGTTTTGGTGGGGAACTTACTTAACCTCTCTAGTGCCTCTAATTCCTTATCTGTGAAATGGGAAATAGGTCACCTTACTAAATGGTACTTAATCCCAGAATGATGCAAGGATGAAGTAAGATGCACGTGCAAAGTACCTGGTAGAGCTCCTGGAACAGGGTAGGCACATGATAAAAATCGTCAGAGTGCTGCGTGCCTTATCATTATGATTCACACCACCTTCTACCTATTCACCGTTGTCTTCGAATACTGTGCCCTATCTGGTTGTACTCTATCTGTCATGTAAAGCTGGATCTGCACCTTCCTCTGCCTTCTAGAAATCTGCCAAACACCCCCTCCCCACATCAGGCAGTTTCCAGATCCTGGTCTTTATGCAACTCACACTTTTGTTTCCCATTATGCCTTATATTATGGCATCCTTCATCTTGCAAGGAATTCTAAGTGTATTATAAATCCTTGTAACAAAACCATAAGGCAGATTGACTTGGTTATAGAACACATTACAGGGAGAAGCAAGGTCTTTATCATTATTTTTTTCAGTATTGAATATTTACTGAATTTATGTTACGTATTGGGTACTCCAAAAACATAACACATGGTGCCGACATTACCACTGCCCTTCTAAGCATTTATTTTAAACACAAGCCTCCTATCACTGAGCTGAGTGTCCCTTCCTTGTCACTATACCTACACACCCAATAAAACAAATTCATAAAAAAATCTGAATTGGATAAATAATTTCCAGGAAATTTACTTTATAACTATTTATTTATCCCCAGTTCATGTTGACTTATTTTTATTAGACAGAATATATATGAAATTAATGCAACTCTTGCTGAATTGTGAAATTAGACTTCCCAGACTGCATTTCCCTTTCTTCTTTTGATGTTCCTGAGGCTGCTGGAGTGCATTTCACTCTTCCGTTCTTTGCTAACTTTGAAGTTAAACTATCAGTTCCCCTAGGGTTCTCTCTACTCCATTCATTTCTGCTATGATATTTTTTTTGTATAATCTCTAGATAGTCTATTTGTTTTGAAAAATGTATCATTGCCTTCTGCCCTCTTCCTCCCCATTTCCTTCAGGTTTCCATTTCATGTTCCAGTGACAGGAAATATGGGGTAGAAAGGAAGAGGTATATCTTTGCGACAGGCAAAGGGTTCCTACTGGATTCAGTGACTTAGTAGGAGCAATGCAACCTCCCCAAATACGTAGTTCTGAAGACAGAACAACATTTCCAAGTCGGTGGATGTAGATTTCAGGAAGGCTTCAAAAGTATTTGTGTGTGAACTTAAAAATAGCTCTTGGGTACAAAAAGGGTCTACTTAAGATAATTGATGGCAATAAAAATATAAATGTAAAACACAGTAAGCAAGATGACTTCTAAACCTCTAGTCTTGAAGCAGGAGGAATTGAAAACTAATTGTAAATCAGTGGTATGAACCCAGTGTATTTTATAGCTAAAAAAGACAAATGATGGGCATTATTAGAAAAGTTATAAGAAACCAAACTGAAATGCCTCTATGTAGATCTTGTTGCCAAAACACAAAATATGCAGGAATGAGCTAGTGAGATTTAGCACTCCTGAATTTAACCAAGAAGTCAAGAAACAGCCAAATGAAAACAGATTTCTGTTTCCAGTTTAGAAACACAAACAGAGTGATTGCAATATGAGAATATGAAATCAATAAGTGTGTTTTCTACACAATGTGTTTCATGAAGCAGTAGTTACACTAGTAGGTTATAACTAATTTGTGACAATAAGAATTGAGAATTGTTTGGATTCCAACAGGACTTCTCAGAGAGTCTGATATTCCAGTATTTATTTTTAATCTATAAGAAACATGCAGTGGTCTTTGTTGCCCAACATTATTTGACCATAGAGTCCTTTTCTTGTGTGTGGAACATCTTACAAGAGTGGAATTCAACTGGCAGTCTTTAAGAATTTTTTTTCCCGGGGCTCCTGGGTGGCTCAGTGGATTAAGCCGCTGCCTTCGGCTCGGGTCATGATCTCAGTGTCCTGGGATCGAGCCCCGTGTCGGGCTCTTTGCTCAGCGGGGAGCCTGCTTCTCTCTCTCTCTCTCTCTGTCTGACTCTCTGCCTACTTGTGATCTCTCTCTCTGTCAAATAAATAAATAAAATCTTTAAAAAAAAAAAGAATTTTTTTCCCATATTAAGGATTCCTCTTAATGTAGAAAGAACAAGTGTCTAGACTTACTGATACCCTGAACTGATGAAAGCTGAAAATAAATATAAGTAAGTTCAAGCAAGTTTTTATTAAATGTTTGTTTATATGATCCATACATAAAGCCATCTAAAATGCTGAAGTACATTTTAACCTTTGTTGGAAAATTGAAGATCAACTGACCATTCAAATAACACTTTTGGCAATTCAGAAAAGCTAGTAAAGTGAGTTTATTATGACACACTATGTAAATACTTATTTTCTATTATTTTTAGTTAAATGAATTATCTGGGTGCCTCAAACTGGAGATTTACAGAATTCAAGGACAAATGGTGCACAATTTTTTTTCTTGGATAGGAAATAATTGAAAATGTTATTTTTGGTAGAGGAACAAAGTCAAGGGCCACCTGGGTGGCTCAGTTAGTTAAGTGTCTGCCTTCAGCTCAGGTCATGATCTCAGGGTCCTGGGATAGAGCACTGCATGTGGCTTTCCCCTCAGCAGCAAGTCTGTTTCTCCCTTTTCCTCTCCCTCTGTGATCTCTCTTGCTCTCACTCAAATAAATATATTAAATTTTTAAGGAAAATAAAATTACAGTAAATTTTGCAATTCTTCCAGGATACATATGCTTTTTTTTTTTTTTTTTTTAAGATTTTATGTATTTATGTGAGAGAGAGAAGAGAGAGAGAGAATGAGCAGGGGTGGGGCAGGGTGGGAGAAGAGGGAGGCTGAGCAGGGAGCCCAACACAGGACCCTGGGGTCATGACCTGAGCCTAAAGCAGAAGTTAAACCAACTGAGCTATCCAGGCGCCCCAATTTACAATAATTTTAAAGATAAAATACCAGATGTTAGAGAGAAGTTAAACTTTTAGTAGATTATGCACCCAGATCCCTGAGGTGTCATAGGTATTCTTCGGTGCTAAAATTTGAGATGCCTTGGCTTAGAATAGCAAAATAACACCTGGGAATGCTAAAAGCTGTTTTAGTATATTTTGAATAAGAGGCATAGAAAAAAAAATCCACTATTTTAATAAATCCCAAAGATGTATCTCTGCCTTATTATTAAGATCCATGTGTCAAAGTGGATGGAGATATACTACCCGTGGTCTCCAGTCAAAAACTGCTTCTTCAGTGAACTTGAACTGAACTTCATTGATTCACAGGATCACAGGATCTGTTCTAAATATTAGAAAAAAGAATGAGATGCTGTGCTTGATATTATCACGTCTCCAATGTGAACTTAATTCAGATTTAATGCAATTACTCTGTGTTGATTAAATCTCAAACTGTTATTAAAAAACTGAATTATTGAGGTTTACCACTTATATAACAAGTTTGGCCTTCTACATTGCACCATAAACCTTAATCATTATTTTGGCAATAATCGCTTTATGGTTATTTAACATAAATAATTACTTCAGCTTCTAAAACGAGATGATGCAGCATTACATTGTCCCTACAACTTGTAGGATAGCATTGCTATTTCTGCTTGAATTATTTAACTCTTAACATGCAGTTCTTTTCATTGCTCCTGTCTACTGAATACTAAGTAGAATGATATTATGGCCCTGGCCATGGAGTTTCTAACTCTCTGCCACATCTTAATGTTACTAGGCCATATTTAATGACTGTCATCCAGCTCTTAAGGCTCTTTTCTTTCTTGTGGGATAGGAGTTTCTCTACACAAATGGACTCTTTAATGGTAAATCATCAGAATTTGGAAACCGGCTCTTTTCTTTGTTATCTTAATTATAAACTATCTGCTCTATACCCATGTTTTAACTAGGGCTTAAGAAAAATAAGCATCCTGTCACTGTATTATTTTTGTCCCTTTTTCTTTGTTTTTGTTTTGCTTTAGCTGAATGTATACTTAGGTAAAAAGTGTTTAAGCAGGGATTTTTAAGGAACTGTGCTTGGTCTTAACAATGATGAGGAGGGGAAAAAATTGAGAATACACTTTCTTGGCCTCATGGAGTATACCATCTAGCCGGGAGGGTTGTAGGCACCTGTTTTCCTATCTCCTGAAATTATATTATAAATCTAGAAGGAAACAATGTCTACTTTTGCTTATCTCATCCTAGGTTATAAATCCCAATTATAACTCTTGAGGATGTTTTAAGTTGAGATTAATATAAAGGTTTATCTATGACCCTCTACTTGGGTTCCGAAGGTTATATTTTGTACCTGAGCTCAGGTCTCTCCGCTCGACTCCCCCTCGTCCCTTATAAAACAGAGAGAGAGTCTCCAGGGGTATAGCTCAATGGTAGAGTATTTGACTGCAAAACAGAGAGTCTCCTTCAGATATGCGGTAGGGTCCCCAGACGCTTAGTTCTTGCTATTGTGACATTTTGGCCCAGGATGAGCCAGAGTTTAAGTTGTGCCTCTGCCATTCATTTATTTATGTGGCTTTAGGAAGTCATTCAAGTGTGTTGAGTCCCATTTTCTCATCTGTAAAATGTGTATAGCAATGGCTACTTTACAGAGTTGATGGAAAGAGTTGAGACAATGCGTGGAAACTACCAAGCACATGGCTGGCATGTTGTTCTTGTTCAGTAAATGGCAGCTGTATTATCTATTATTGATGATGGATTTACTATAGAGGCAACCTATGGGGATAAAATGATTCCTGTACACAAACAACTTGTCAGGCTATGCATTTGGTATCCATTTGTCTTAGAATATTGCATGAGAAATTATTGAAAAGTGGCCCACATGCTACCGCTTCACCATCATGCACCTACCGCAGGCATTTTCAATCAATCATAGTGAGCCCAAACATAGCCTTGTAATTTTTCTCAAAACTGTGTCCCAGGCAGCTACTACTAATCAGTCACTATTGGCATGAGAGGTAAATCCTATTTGCCATCTAATAGCTAAACAGTGCAGTTAGGCAGATACAACGCAGTGGTTTTAAGAAATTAGGAACAATGAGAAGACATTTTGTTTAGAGTTGCAGAAAACTATGACGTAAGATCCTTCTCAGGGAATGGTGAAACAGTAGCTGGGAGAGTCTGGAGCTCAGCACAACAGAACATGAGGATAAGTAGGTAGACATTTGACAAGTTTGCCAGGATGTAAGTGATTTTTCACTCTGGGTATTGTGCAAATGCCAGCCACAGCTAGCTCACTTCAAAGGGCAGGGATGTACATAACAATTTGTCTGTCACTGATTTACCTCTGTTGAGCAATGTATCTCATAGCAAAACAAAAAAGGAGTTTAATTTCTTTAAAGTCTTTGTTCAGATGGACCTTACATTGATTTTTAACTGTGGGTCTGTTCTGATTCATCGTCTCTAATTCCTGGATCCCAGCATACCCGGACCCTAGATTGTGCCCCTTGCATGTCTCTCACAGAGTTGGGCAAAGTGAACATGAGATAATCCTCCTACAGAGGACTGGGGAGATTTATGTCATCTTTTTAGGTTCGATACAGTCGCACTCTTTTCTCTAAGGAGAACTCTTCTTGTCTTAACTATGAACTCACACAGGATGAATTGTAAGCCCAAACACATAGCCATTTAAAAGATGCTACAGGAGATCAAAGGAGCAAAGTTTCACAAAAGAACCGAAAGCTCTTGCTGCTCTGGTGATCTCTAAGCCTCTCAGACCCAATCAAATATTCATTTCCTTGCATTTGGTCAGATAGCAGGAGTTAAGGTTCATGGACATGCCAGGTAGAATATCAAAACAGAATACCTCACTGGCTGCTCCAAAAACCAATGAATGTTTACTGTGGAATTCGCAGCCTGGACTCTACACTGTGTCCTTCAATCTTGTAATCGATCAGCTGGGGTATAACCTCACCCTAACATGTCTGATGATCCCAGACTTTGAGGACCAAAACAATCCTGAGGGGGCCTGATCAGGCTGTCAGGACTCAAGGGACTTGTGGCATGATGGCTGTAACGAGTCAGACCTAGGTTCTGACTAATGTAAAATAAGGATCCTGACTATTCCATCAAGGATGTTTATTTTGGATGAAATGGTAGGCATACCACATACATTCTAATAGATATTGGTTGTATGTAAGAAGGGAGTGGCAGGTATCGCTTTGATTAACTTTAAAATAGTAAGACTTTAATAGGTGCTTAAATTTTAAAGAAAAAAGATTTCAATCTCTTTCAATTTTGTTGGCCTCCAACTTAGGCCAACTTGAGATCCTGAGTTTCACAAAATAAGCTAGTGGGTTTTATTTATTTATTTTTATTTTGTTTTATAAATAAACACTGTATTCTTTTAGGACTTAGACCACATCTGGAGTCAGGTGTGACAAATGGGACTGATCCAAATTGGGCAGCATCTCCCTTATGATGAATACTGAAAAGAATGGAAATATTTAGCTTAGAGAAAAATCAGGGCAGGTACCTATTTAAAAATAGTAGAAGGTATACCAAATGAGAAAGGATATATTTTATACAGAAGGACTCTTGTCTACAGGGGGAAGTTATTGGAAAACAAATTTTGTCTAAGAGCAGTGAAGAACATTTTGGTTAGTCAAACTAAGAGTGAAATGAACCTTGCTATCTTGCAAGGTAGGGAATTTGTTTTCAATTGAAGTGATCAGGTGGAGATTGCCTGACCACCCACTGGAGAGACACTCCAAAATGCCAGTGTTTCCTAATAATAAGAGGAGCCTTAGAATATACAAATTCAATTTAAAAATTCAGTAAATGTAAGTAAATTGCCATCCTATCTTTGATCTAAAAACAGGATAATGTGAAAGAGGCTTAAATTTAATATGGTGTAGTACTTAGGGAACTTAGTGCTGGGGAATTGACCCTGGAGAATTAAAGTTGAGCTGAAGGTACAAGCAGAGGGAAAGAAAGAATTAAAACAAAATAGCCTCATGGCTGTTTTCCAAAGTTGGTGGCAAGTGAGGGAGCATCCATCCAGTCATCGGGGAGTTGCTGCCAGCTGGTGTAGCAAAGGGACTGGACCAGAATGTTAGAATGGTCCAACAGGATAAGGAATCCTGAAGCTTCTTTCTGGGTTCTGGAAGAGTGTGTGTTTGTGTGTGTGTGTGTGTGTGTGTGTGTGTAAGACAATGAAAATAATTTCTAAGAAAGGAGAAGAAAAGGGAATAGCCTAAAAAGATAATTTAAACCAAGAACAGGAGGATCAACAGTGGAAATGGAGGCCAAAACAGATGAATCTAAAGAAATGAACAGAATACGCATGGAAAAGCAAAGCGATAAGGAAGCCAAATGTACCCTGGCTCACGTGGCAAAGGAAAAAAATCAATTTGTGAATGGAGTCACCAATGCTACCTTTTCCAAGGCAATGGGCTCATTTGAGGACCAGCTATGATGGGACTCAGCTGCAAATGTTTACTCTACAGGTTCACCAGAGGCCTTTTTATCATCCTGGTTTTAGAAGAATTAGGAAGTGAGGTGCTTGACATTGCCCCTCTGTTACTCTTTTGGGTAGGTCACTTGTAGCTAGAAACAGGCTCCCTCAAGGGCTCTTTGCCTTGGGGCTGCCTTCTCTGAGACCAGGAAAACCACTGTTTCCTTCAGAGGGTGTCCCTTCCTGCGTGGCCGTTCTTGCCCTGGGCTCCAAAACAGAATAGTACCAGAGAAATGTCTTACTCTTAGTAAGCAGACAGTTGGTCTTCTAAATGCTACTGTGATAAATCATCCATGTTCTGTGATGATGAGACTAGGTTACATGAGTCTTCCGGTTGTTTCTCCCCAGTCAGGCAATGCACAATCGTACAGAGATTTTCCATATAAATATGCCCAGCTTTGTGTTGTCCAAGCCTGTCTGCTCTAACCATGGACAAACCCAGACAAAATGAAGTTTGGTAGGGTGCAGAAGAGGTGAGTGTGAGTTTCTGTCACAATAGGATCTAATAAATTGACATCTTTCTTCCCAAATATACTTCATTTAGTTTGAGTAATATGATCTACCCAAGCATCGGATTATGCATCTAAGGGTTTGTGTGTGTGTGTGTTTCTTGTTTTGTTTTGTTTTGTTTTGTTTTGCAACAATAGAGAGTTGTGAAAAGGCCATTAAAGGTCTAACATTCGGAGTTTTCAGGTCTCCTCTGTGTCATGTACATTCTGGAGCATGACTTAATTTTAAAATGGGAGAAAAAGGAAAAATTATTGCCGGCATTATGCTGTTGAATAAGGTTTATAATAGCAATAATCCCCCATGAAAACAGTTGTTATCATAGTTAATACCCATTTTGTCAGTGTGTTAACCTTCCCTGGCTCTGCCTCGGGCCATTAAACGGCCAGCCATTTGTTAAGCACCCTGGAGCAAGCGATTTCAGGGGGAATATTGCTGAGCTCATTTGCTAAGTGAAGCACCTGAGAAGACAGTGATGAACTCTACACAGGTCCATGTGCACACACACATCTCTGTGCAGACCTTTCCTAAGTCCTTCCTTGAAGAATGTCACGCTCTAGTATTAGTTCTGGGATAGTCGGAGCAGGTCCATGGCCCCACAGTGTCCATTACTAAGCCAGGCTATCTGGAACTTAGGCTATTGGGCCCCTGCCTTAGCTGTCTCCTGTCATTCCTCCCATGGCCAGCTGGTATCACTGTTTAGGGTGTTTGATAATGTTAACTCTGACCTGCAAGAGAAGGCCCTACTTTTAAAATGCTCAAAGGATATAACTAAAAACAGAGTGAAAGTGATGGTACTTGCACACAGGAGCAAACCAGGAAAAGGAAGGGATAAGATGCTTCTACTATCCAGAAATGTCTGTCCCTTCAATAGACGCAGATTTGCAATAAATTACATCTTGTTGTTTTTTTTCCCAATAAATTACTTCTATTGCTAATTTATCCAGTTATTAGATACATTCAATGTTATCTCTTTTAATCATGGGAACATCTTTATGAGGCTTGTAACTGTTGGGTGCAGAATCCAAATTTGAACCCAGGCTCTTTGACTTAGTTCCAAGTCCTTCATCTCCATGATAGAATGCATCAATCTCCATTTCAAAACAAAACAGTCAAGATTCCTAAAAAGTAGCTCCCTCCTATGTCATTTACATTGCTTGTCAGTTCCCTACTGGACCAGAAAACAGTTATCATGGTGGTTAGTAGTGTTTGTTAAGGTCAGCTATATTAGTTATTGTCCACAGAGGCTGTGTTCAATACATCTTGCCCAAGTATGAGCTGGTTTTCAAGGTCACAACAATGCAGAGTTCTATAACCCAGATCCTGATCAGCAACATTATAGTGGACTTTATTAAAATTCACTTATTCTTTTACTCCAGAAATAATCTCATACTCTGTTACTATAGATGGTCGTTTGGTATGGAATTATAAAACTCTAATTTTGAAAAGGATTTACCTAATTAGTTAAAGGTAGCTGAAACTATTCTCAACTACTTTGCTTCAGGGGAGAGATAGTTCAACGCAATGTCATTTCAGAGAAGAATAATACAGGTATATTATGTAAGTTTTGACATAATTAGTCATTTTGTTAATGAAATAATTGGACCTCCTTAATCAAAGGTGGAACTTCTTCCTTGAAGCTTAGTTTGAGGAATCAAATGGGCGTAACAGTAGGAGGTACAAAGATTGGTTCAGGAGAGACAGAAAAAAAAATTAATGAGAGAGAAATCTTTTCTCATTAAATTTCTAATCTGGAAAGGCTATATTCTATTTTTAATTTTTACTTCCCATCATCATTTTCACCATCGTTAACATTGTTAACTGCTAATGTCAGATGAGTGTCAAATAATGCATGCAAGACAATCACAGAGGACAAGCAGGAGAACCATAGATTGTTTGCCAAAGTTAGGGTTAGTCCTTGATTCCTTGTACTGACAGAGTAAAGCCTGAGAGCAAATTCTATAAATTCAGAGATGATCCTAGCTCTCCATTAGTCATCGCCTCTAAGTCTCAGCAACCAATGCTTGTAGATTAGGAGAGCCCAGTTAGGACTTAAAAACAACGCATTTCCCCCCAAACATCTAAAATTTCACAAGAAGTGCTTTAGAGGGGCGCCTGGGTGGCTCAGTGGGTTAAAGCCTCTGCCTTCGGCTCAGGTCGTGATCTCAGGGTCCTGGGATGGAGCCCCGCATCGGGCTCTCTGCTCAGCAGGGAGCCTGCTTCCCTCTCTCAGTCTCTCTCTCTGCCTGCCTCTCTGCCTCCTTGTGATCTCTGTCTGTCAAATAAATAAATAAAATCTTAAAAAAAAAAAACTGGTTTAGAGTTTTGAGCTATCTCAAACTCATGCTTTTCCAAGCACTTGAATTGTAGTAATAGTCTATTGGAAGAAGTAGGAAGCTAGCTCATTAGCATATGCTTATCAATTATCTGCATTAGTGGTCTTTTTATCATCGCTTTGCTGGCCAGGGTTTTTCTTGCTTGGTGTTCTGCCTGGCAGAAAGCTATAGAGATCTTGGTGTTTCTCAGATTAAATAAAGTTATCCTACCTCTTCATTCCTTCGTGTTCTATAGAATTGAGGTATTAAAAAGCAATAAAAACACAGACAGGTGTCAACTATGAGGGTGAATAAAACTGGGATGTGGGATTTCTGCAAATTTACTAACATAAACATACACTGTTGCCTTGTAGACAAATGGGATGCTGTAAGTGGTTCGTTCATGCTAATTTTTAAAGACCGGGTCAAGATCAGTTGTAAGATGTCTCTAAATGATGTGCTGTAATGCTAAGATATAAAAGCTTGCAAACAAAGTTTTCAATAATTTCAATAGTTTAGAACAGATTTATAACAGGTAGTCCCCATAATAATGCCGTCCTCATTCCTTTATGTTATGATCCATTTCCTTCAGCAGGAAAGTGGTAAAAAAGCCTAAATGTGTAGAATTCTTGGTATGCTCTTAGAAATGTGTCCCATGTGTTGATGTCACACCATCTGCCTTGTAGAACCAGACTGAAAAATGTGAACATTTCCTTGAAGGAGGACGCAAGGAGAGGGATTCTCATACAACATCAGGACCCGTGGAACCCTGGCATAACAAGCCCCCATACACAGAGTTAGGGCTTCCAGCCGGAGGAAGAGCAGAGGAGGGTTCCCTGATTTGCCCCTCTCTTGCTGCTCTTTAGTAGCTGCTCTGAGATCATAATTTTGGAGGAAATGCCCTCATTGTGGCTGTGCAAATACAAAATGGCAAGGTCTGATTTAAAACTGAACTCTGGGCCTGTGCACTCAAAAGAGACATTACCTAAAGTAACCATACATTGGAAGGAAGGCAGCCGGTTTCCCTGGGCAGAGGAGATCATTAATACTACTTGGAATCTCAGGGGCCTGTGGCCTTGAGAAAGACAGAGTCAGAGCTCAAGTAAAACATCTGCGGGGTGTCAGGGCTCCAGATCGAATATGATGGCCCCGCGAGCCGCTGGTGACTGTGTCTGTGTGATCTGAATCTGTTTTTCTGCCCAGGAAGGGAGGCTCCTGGACGCTGGGGCTCTTCATCTCCGTGCTGAGAGGCAGCCGAGCGGGCTGTATAGAAAACTGGTTTTGATTTGAGCATATGGGCATAGTTCTCTTGTTCCCACTTCCCTTTTGTAACTGTCCCAGCCGCCTGGAGCTTTCCCGCACAGCCTCCTTCCATTCTGAGTTTTAGAGACATGGGTTTTTAAAAGTATAGTTTAATAAAATCCCAGAACAGTGACAGCTGTTGCTCATCCCCTTTGTCCTGTTTCTTATCAAATTCTCAGTTAGTTAGAGTAGCTGTGGCATGGAAGACTACCAGTGGGATCTAGCCTCGATTTCTCCCAACCACAGTAGAGCTGCATGGACGGGACCGCTCTCTTCTTGAAAGCTCTTTTATATACATATACACGCAGGGACTTATATTGTCATTTTTACTAGTAGCCTGAATCAGAATAAGGATACTGTGATTTGAACCTAGGTACTGCTGGCTCCAAAGACTCTTTCTTTCAGTGTACTGCCTTCTCGTGGCGGAAAAAGACACCCCCTCCACCATAATCTGCATCCTAAGTAGTAGATCTCAATATTTGGGAAATCATTAGTGTTCCAGGAAAAAAAAAAAGATAGTTAAAAAAAGAAATTAAAGCCCCCTGTGCATGAGTGAGCAAGAGTTTGGTTTGGGGCAGCAAAACCCTGGAGCCCTGTCAGCTCTGAGCTACTCTACCCCAAGGTCAGTTGCGTGCTAAAAGCAAGGACTGGTCTATCCACCCGAGAGGAGATTTGTTGTGTAATCACAAATCTATACGCTTGTTAAAAGGTTATTATCTATTTTTCATTATCCTTCTGATCATTCTAGATTGCAGATTTAGGACAGAAGAAATATGAATTTCTCTTGTCTGTATGCATAACGACGTCCTCCAACATGGATGCCCTCTATATTAGAAATGAACCAGGCTTCTTAACTGTTGTTACTCTGTGTTCCATAACTGATGAGATTTGTAAACTCTAACTTCCCTGCTTTAAAAAAAAAAAAAAGAAAGAAAGAAAGAAAGATTGCTACTGGCTGATACAAGTTTGACATGTTAAAGGGAAAATGAGCAAACAAACCTGTGTATACATTTTGTTTTTAAAATCAGAAGCATTGTAAAGCATTACAGCCAAGGCTGCCTCAACATTTTAAAAGCTGTTCTTTTTTTTTTTCTCCCAAAGGAGGTCTTTACGAAGGTGCATTAGCATGTGCAAATTAAGGTTCCCCATATACTATGGAATAAAAGCAAGCATTTAGAGACAGCCCAAAGGCTAATTAAATATATATCTTCATGTGGGCTTCAGGAGATAGTAATGCATTTAGCAGCGCTCCCTTGCTTATGGCTTTCTCTGGGAAGGGTTCTGGTCTTCCATTTTGACAGTGCCAAATCTTGGGGAAAACAACTGCTACCTAATACCGACCGTTCCTTAGAAAATGGTTTTCTTCCAGATGTGAACGATCAGTGTCATTCTAATCAGCACATTTGTGAGATATTTTCATTATCCTGTAGATTATTCTTTAATAAATCAATAACATGGTGTCTTAATGACTCAACACCCCAAACAAAGTAAAGATAGAAAGCCAGTCTTCAGTGTACGTAAGCCATTGTGTTTTATGTGTGGTGAAATCAAGGATTTTAGGGAGCCTGTCCTCATGGCACAGTATAAGCCAGAAGCCTGCCCCTGGCACCAATACCACACGCTCTGACACACTGGCTCTCCTTATTTGCATGGCTGAATAAAGGGCTTTTCAGTGAGAACCTTTGGGTTTACGTGATTCTGTCGTCAGCATCCTCCTTCGTAGCCCCACAGCCTCACCCCCCAAAGAAGCCTGAGGAAAATAAATGTAAATTGATTCAATAAAAGCTTTTTCTTCACTAATATGCAAATCAAGAGAGAGCCATTTGAGAGTGAAGATTGATGCACAAAGATAATAGACATATAGTCACAGACACTTCTCAGAAGACAGAATTTGATGTATTGTGATTGTTCAGCTTTTTTCTCTCCAGGAGGTCATCTCCTCCCGATTATGTAGTCCTTATCATTAATGTAGCCAAGAAAACAAATGCACCACTCCGTTTTCCCCAGATTGGTCCAGACTTTCTGTATCAGACTTGTTAGTGGCAACAATAATACTCATTTCCCATCATATCTTCAGGTTAAATATACATGCATTGATCATCTTTATAGTACAACTATGAGGCAGTGGTGCTTTGCATTAATACTTATATGAAAAAAATATATGTAAGAATGAACCAAAGAATGTATACATCATCAATATGGAACAGACTGTTTGCTGAATATGTCTCTCGGTCCCTGTTCTACAGATGAAGAGTTGAAGAGAAATAAGGCTGTGTTTTGGCTGAGGCTATACCAAGATTATGAATAAAATAAGGAATGATTACTGGACCAAAGAATTCTTTAACAAGCTTCATTCTCCCTTCAAACCTCAGCTCAGCCATTTCTTTTTCTTCTGAACAAGATTACTGATCTCCACAGAGTGAACAAGAGGCTCCTTCTTTGTTCTCTCACATTACCCTATGTGTGTACTCAGCATATGATATTGACATTTGGTATTAATGCATCTCTCCCTTTTACTAAACTAAGATTTTTGATGACAGGAACCAAGTCATATTAATCTGTATAACCACATCTAGTTCAATGCCTGCAATGAAATCAATTCTTAGCAGAAGTTGTTGAATTAGATGGAACCACTTTAAATAGCCAAATCTCACAATGCGTTTATATGTGATTGATATGCCCCCAAAATATTTACTCATAACTTTCAGGAATATGTTATGGAAAGTGACATACAGCATTAATGACTTTTTTTAGAGGCCAAATCTTGGCAAGCTTGAAGTGCAAGACATTAATTCATTTTGTGCAAAATAAGCACTTTTAACACTATGGATTTATGTTTGACAGTGTTATAGGAATTAATATAATGACTGAGCATCAGTGATGAGCCTCCCTAAAACCAGGCAAGAAGATAAGTGATAACTAATCCATGCCAAGACATCCTAAGGGTTGCCAAGACTTATGAAAATCATTTACCTTCTGGTTTTCTTTAGAATACCTACCATCTTATGCCAAGAATAGTTTGTTTCAAGACTAGTTGATTAAGGGTGCATCTACTGAGATGGTGTCTATAATTAACCCAGAAGATCGTCCTAGATCCTTAATTTTCCTCTATGGTCGTCACTGATACTTAACCCCCATCTTTAGTAAGGGAGCAGCCTTTACCCCATAAGAGCATCAACACTTCAGAGAAGATAGAATCCCATCTCCATTCTTCTTTATGTACCTCATTTTCTATGAAAATCCATCCAGAGTCATCTGACAAAGCTGTCCTTCATGCTGACATAGACCACTTCCCCTCAAGTTAGTGCCATATGGACAATTGAAAGTTAATTTCTGGCACCTTCTGAGCATCAGTGTGTATAAATATGCCTGGACTTGTTTCAGGAAGGACAACCCACATCAGTTATCTTTTCGTATCTTTTAGTATTTGCAGTGAAAAAACACACACAATTGATACTGGTCATGGCCCAAAGAGCATGAATTATATCACATCTAAAGCAAAAACAACTGAGGATTCTAAGATGAAGTGAAAGTAGTTCTTTTACATTTCAGTGGACCAGGGACAAGAATGCTTCATGAAGATAGAATTATAAGCTGCTTGAGGGTAGGGCACATTTTGTTGTTTGTCTCTACCTTCCATAGCTCCTTACATGATAGTGAGGATATCCATTGTTCAAAATAAATGTTTGCTCATTTATTTTTATTAAGATTTTTATTTATTTATTTGACAGAGAGAGAGAGATCACAAGTAGGCAGAGAAGCAGGCAGAGAGATTGGGGGAAGCAGGCTCTCTGCTGAGCAGAGCCAGATGCGGGGCTCGATCCCAGGATCCTGAGATCATGACCTGAGCCAAAGGCAGAGACTTTAACCCACTGAGCCACCCAGGCACCCCTGCTCATTTTTTAAGTATCAGATTGGTACACCCACAGTCCTTATTTATTTATTATTCTTCGTTTCTAGAATTGCTCCTGGGATATATGCACGATCACACTCCCTTGTGGTCCTAAGTGGCCTCAAGTTCCCTGCCACGCTGCTGATCACACATTCTGCACAAGATCCCACAGCCTCTTAATGTAACAACTCCAAGGGCTGAGATGAAGCCAGGGAGAAGGCCTGTCCTTGTCAGTCACATAGCTTTGAAACCTCTGATATCTCTGAAGGTTGTGATTTTTCGGAAATCCCTCAGATTTTGCTGATGTGATTTCTCTTGAATTCTTCTATTTCAGAAACAGTGGAATCTACAGAAAACATTGATCTGGGACTTAGAAGGTCAGGGTTTTGTTTTTCTTTCTGCTTTTGGGTTCTCACCACAATGCAGTTAAGGACCTCGAAGAAGACCTTGAATATTCCACTTTGTGATTTGGAGGATAAATAAAATGATATACCTTAAGTCTTTAATTCCATATAAACAATAGAGCTAGAATCCAATGATAAAATGGATCCTAGCTAGATGGATTTAAAGCACTGCAGCTGAACCCATAAAACTACATATTGTCAAGAAGCTGAGAAATGGTGAGCACTGCTAGTCCTTCAGAACCTAAAACACAGAATCCTGTTTTGTAAAGTTTTAGGTTATTCTAACTGTAACTCTGAAATCATTCATGGCTTGGTAAATATTTCTCCATCCCCAAGTCAACACTTAAAGAAACACACAATGTCTGTCATTAATGTCTTTTTTTTTTTTTGATGTCTTACTGAACATTAAAATGGAGTAATGTTTTACCTCGATTCTTCCTGTATAATCACAAAGCAAAATGACTCCTTCTGCATAATGACTTCACAAAGTGCCTAGCTGGGCCACATATGTTAGTAGCTGTAGGTATTGAACTATTAGTTGGCATTTAAATAGGACTTTTGCAGAAACTTAATCATCCTTATTCCTGGCAACACCTGTGGCCTCAGAAATTTCAGGCTAGTGGGACACCATTTAGGATTTGGAAAGACTCAGAGCCCCTTATTTTAATTACTCATTAGAAAAAAGCATTGGCCAACTATTAATAAACTTGTCTCTTCTCCTTCACCCCTAGACTCCAGCAATCTGGTACTGACCTCTGCTAGAGGAAAAGTAAATAAATCAAGCAATGACAGCATTTGGGAAACAATGATATTATTTAAAAAATAGTTGTTGATTTGATTTTAATGTACACATTCCTCGAGGAAAAAATACAGTATTTGCTTTTTCGTGTGTGACTTACAGCTAATTCCTGCATGTGGTTATGAGTCTTAGTCTGGATCTTCTGTAAATCACTCAATGACAGAATTATTTTCTTTGTTCCTCTTTATTCACACATGGTTGTGAAATATTTCCCAGTGCATTTCCATTCGTCTTCACCCCAGCAGGGTGTCTGCATTTTAGTGGTCCTGCTAGGTTTGTTCCACTTTTCCTAAGGCTTCAGAACAAAACTTGCCATACTTACGGGTTTGGGGGCGGGTGGTTGGAATATGAAAGGAGATGCACCCTATAACCTGAGTTAAAAAAAAAAAATACTCAGTCTCTGAAGAGATAAGGTAAACAAGACCATTTTGGAATGAAGTCTGCAATATATAAGAGACACAATCCTGTCCCGATGTTTCATCCTACCCCTACCCTGTTCTTTCTCCCTGTTTCTTCCTTCAAGGGCCCTTTCTTCCCTGGCTGGCTTACCATGGCCTTGCTCGTTCATGTTCCCAGACCAGCTGTGCTATTCCTGGGTCTTTCTTCATCCTTGGTTTCCAGGTGATTAATTTACTCTCCATCTACTTGCTCTCTCCAGAGGCTATCACATGTGAAAGGGCGAAGAGATTTTCCTTGCAATAGGAAGGTCAGACACTGGTAGCAAAACAACCTGGATATTGGTTATTTGCCTTTAAGGCCCAGCTCAAAGGAATCCTTTTTAGGTTAAATGGCCAGTCCTCTGTCTTTCCTTGGCTCTGGCCCCTCCTTCTAAGGAGGGACTTGTATTATGGTTTTATCATGTTGATTGCTTCCCCTTTCTTCCTCTATCTTCCCCCATCTTCCTCAGGTAGGGCCTTGACCTTTGAATATTTCCTGCTTATAATGATGCAAAGTATGTGGTAGGTATTCAAGAAGGTACTTCAAAGTGCCTTAGCCTTCCTGGGTCATATCATTAAATAGTGATTATCCAGGTTTGTGGCTTTGTCTCTTTCTATAACTGCAAGCCAAGGGCTTTAAAGGAATGGGGGAAACTTGAGAATCTGCTGGAATGGTGGGGACCTGGTCAGGCTTTTATCATCTCTGTAGGTTTGGAATAGAAGACATGAGCAGGGCTGAAATGCTTTTAAAACAAGGATGAGTGGGCTGAATCAGATAAAATAGAAAATATCCAAACTTCTACATGGTAAATGATGTATTTTTTGTGGTTTCAAAAATTATAAAAACAAGCAAGCAAACAAACAAAAACCTGATCTTTCTAGCCCCTGCTTTCTTCAATGTGCCTGTCTTTGCTGGCTCTGACTAGAAGTATGCTCTGTCAACAGATATTTCTGAGCCAGCTTAGTTTTTCCGAGCGTAGAAAAGTCTCCATCAGGTCCCGTATGGGTAGTTTATCCTCACGTACGGTCAGGGTAACAGGAGGGGAAAAATGAGACCTACCAACTACTTACATTTGAAGGACAGAGAAAATGTACATCGAAAGATGATTTATATCCCAGACCTTGTTTCATTACCACCTCCTGCCAATTATGTGGTGGAAGAAAGGATGATGTTTCATAGAATTTAATAGATTTCTGAGCTAGAAGGCCCCTCAGAAATCATCCAACACAATTCCCTTATTTTATAAATGAGGAAACTGAGGTTAGGAGAGGTTAAGTGACATGGGCTGGAGGATAGGAAATGGCAGAGTGGGGCTGGAATCCAATTTCCCTAACTACCGGTCAGCCCTCCCTCTCACTGCCTCCGTGCACCCTGGAGAAGCAAAGAGCTCAGAGGGGCTCCTCTCCCCTTCACAATGCTTTCCTTTGCTCCCTGAGGTGACTTGTCACTTTTCAGGGACTTATAACTACCCCCCCCAGGTCTCTCTTCATCTTTCAAAATTCATTTTTAGGAAAGTGACTCACACCATATTTTTATATAACCATTAAGCCTTAATGTTAGGGAATTTTTAAAGAAGACTCATAAAGATTTTGAAATATAGGTATAAATAAAGAAGAAGGATTCTCCATAATATCAGAGTCCAACTCACTTTAGTTGACATGACATCTTTTAAAAGTAAAAGCAGGGTCTGCACAAAGTTAGAAAATCAAAAAATCCAGGGAGGTAGTCTCTAACATCTAAGTTTCCTTTTCCCGTAGTCACTTGGTCTAGTGGAAGTTGCTATTAACAGATTTTATCTCCAACTCAGCAAAATATAAAATGCTTTATGCATAAACCAGCATAGCTAGTTGTATGGAGGGATGGATGGACAGTCCGTCTATAGATAAAATTTTTGACAAGAGTTTAGGCTATACAGGTATGTTTTCCATTTATTTTTTAAAAGATTTTATTTATTTATTTATTTGAAAGAGAGAGAGAGTAAGAGAGACCATGAGCGGGGGAGAGAGAGGGGGAGGAGCAGTGGGAGAGGGAGAAACAGAATCTCCACTGAGCAGGGAGCCTGACACGGGGCTCAATCCCAAGAGCCTGGGGTTATGACCTGAGCTGAAGGCAGATGCTTAATTGACTGAGCCACCCAGGCACCCTTCCATTTAATAATACAACAGATTTTTTCAAAATCATTATGTGTGTGTGTGTATATACACACACACACACACATATATATATACATATATATACACATATCCATCTATATATTTGCATATCCACCAAACTATTAAATAGCTGCAGATTGTTCAACTCTGTGGATGACCAATAACTTATTTAAGTAGTTTCTAAGATTTTCACAGGTTTTGCAGTTATAGGTAGAATAATCATGTCTATGTGTCTGTCTGTGCACGCACTTACACATGCCACACACACTTTTGCAAACAGAACTGTAATAGTGGATTGTTGGATTAAAGGATATGAGCATTTAAAAACACAGCAGTTTGAAATAGGGAATTTAAAGATCTACAGAAGAAGGAAACTTTAAGATAAAGTAACCTTTTCTTATAGGTTTCTCTGTCATCTCTCTAAGGCCCCAGAGAAGATGCCAAAGAGTGAGTAGTAGGAGAAAATTCTCAGCAGCCTTTAATGTCAAGAGAAGGGTGTAGGTTAAGAGTCCACAGACCCCAGTTATAGACTGGGAGCAAAAATTAGATAGGATTATAAAGAATCCAGTTCAAAATGGCTCCGTAGGGTTATATGGAATGTTTAGCAAAGAAGCGCACCCACTCATGCAGTACAAAACAAAGAATGGGCCTCCATCTATGCAAATTTTTTCTTCTTCCAAGCAAGTCTTCAAAGCCTGGTGGGTGAGCCACAGACCTCTGTGAGGTGGTGGTACTTGACCACACAAACTCATGTTCCTAGCAGGAGACCAGGGGGCATTTCTTATGGGTTCCAAGATGGAGACTGGGGTGGTTGGTTGTCTACAAGCTTTTTAAAAAGGAGACAGGCTCTCCTTCACTCTTCTTCTCTTACTAGCTTATTAGTTACTAGTGCAGCACCAGTAAGCTAAGGCAGCAGCCAAACCCTGATCAATAATGTATCTGTCTGTATCTGAATCAAAGGCACCGTGGTAAGGAAAGCATAGAGCACATTCAATCGCAGTGCTCACCGGCAGGAGCCAGACAGCTGAGAGGGACCCGCGTGAGAACACAGAGAAGAGAGATGCTGAGCAGGGGGCAGAAAGCTGGGGAGAGAGACCCAATTGTCAAAAACAATACAATCCTTATTCTGAAAGGTTGAGACTTCAAACAACAAAGGGGGCTTAGAGCTTTGGGAAATCAGAATCTCAAATACATACATTCATACATACATACGTGTGAGTGTGTGTGTGTGTGTGTGTGTGTGTGTGTGTGTGTGTGTATTCTGCTTCAGAAGTATAGGCATCCAATGAAGCAAAAGTCCTGGGCAGTTTTTTTGGATAATTCAAACAGAATCTCTGCATTCACCTGAAATTTTCCAATGAATATCTCATTGGCCTTTGTTTTCTAGATAAGGCATTGGGCCTGTAACCAGGAGTCAAGGATTCAGAGTTCACACATACTGAGTCCATCATTTAAACCTGTAAATCATGCACCATGTCTCCAAAGCACTGCATCTGAGCCATACTTCTACTGTTTTCTGTCCAAAAAAAAAAAAAGAAAAAAAAAAGAACTTTGAGTTCAGAAGTTGGAAATAGAAATGTAAGAACGGGGGCAAATCTTACAGGTCGTTTAACCCAAACCTCTAGTTTTGTAGATATGTAAACTAAGCCTTCAGAATATGGCTGCTTTAACTAACAGCACATAAATAGGACTAGATCTTAGACCTTTTTGATTACCACCTCAGTTACATGTCTGCTGCTCTATCACATGAACCTGTATTCAGCATTTCTATTTTTGATCATGGGAGAAAATTAACAGGCAACCAATGTTTCATTATTGCCTGGAGAAAAAAATTGCATTTATATTTTTCCACAAGTGGATTAGCATTCAGTAAAGAAAAAGGTGAACTGAAGTCTCTAAGATGATATAATTTTTCTTATTTTTACATACTCTGGAGTCCATCACTCTTTCAGCAAATAGACCTGACTTGGAAACAAAACAAAACAATAAACAAAGCATGTGTGTATGTTGGGAAGAGGGCAGGATGAAGAAAGAGATATTTTATTCTATGGTCAAATGTAAATTATTGGTATCATCACCAGTTTTAATCTTTTATGGTAAACCTTAGCTATGTGGTGTTCTTCTATATCTAGGCTTAACATTTTTATATGTGCCCAAACATCTCTAGGGTTTATTTATTCTCTATTTCCATTTGCATAGAAGACCAAGAGTACACAGAGCAAGTCTATTGTTTATTCTTATGTTATTTAAGGTCACACCAGCTGTGATAACACGTGTTTATTTCTAGCTCACGTCAGGTCTAAAACCAGTATTCTTATTGCTGTCCTCTAAGAGAGGAGTCTGTAACTTTCTTCAGGTGGTTTTACCACCTTCATTGCAACTTCTAAGGTCACTGTGGTAAGGGAAAGATTGTGGAGTCACGCATGGCAGGGGTAGAGGTAATGCTTTCTCTTATAGTCCATTGGCTGGTCATACATCCAAACCTAACCACAAAGAAGCCTAGCAAATGTGGTCTAGAAGAGTTCTCTAGAAGAAGACATGGGTTCGGGGATCAACCAGCAGTCCTTGTCACATGACTCTACACCCAGAGCCTAGTAGAGTGTTCCGCTCATAATAGGTGCTTAAAAAATAACTGTTGAAGCAATCTTTGAATGATGGAATAGAGTCTGTCCTTCTCTTACAGTTCTATAGGGTAAGTCATTAAGTGTGAACTACTTATCCAAATAGAAATGATAATTCATGATGATTCCATTTTTAAAGAAGTTTTTACTACTTTGCAGCTCGTTTGATTTTTCTTCCCTCTCTGCAAGGATCCTCATCTGAAAATAACTTGCTTTTCATGAAAATCTGTTTTCATGGAAGTAAGGCTAATTGGAGCTCTCTGCTGTCCCTTTTCTCTTTCTCTAAGTTCTCATAAAAGAGTTGACAGGATGGGAATGGTGTGGTGGAAAATCTTCTCAACACCATGACACATGCAGATCATTTTACCACCTATGGCCAGAGAATGTAGATTATCTGCATTCCACATGTACAGTTTAGAGTATGCTTGTATTTTTTATTTAAAAATAGGGGCACCTGAGTGGCTCAGTCAGCTGAAGGTACCTGCCTTCAGCTTGTATTTTTTATTTAAAAATAGGGGCATTTTTTATTTGTATTTTTGTATGCTTGTATTTTTTATTTAAAAATAGAGGACCTGAGTGGCTCAGTCAGCTGAAGGCACCTGCCTTCAGCTCAGGTCCTGTTCCTAGGGTCCTGGGATCAAGCCCCACTTTGGGCTCCCTGCTCAGCCAGGAGCCTGCTTCTTCCTTTGTCTGCCCTGCTCATGTGTTCCTTCTCTCTCTCTGACAAGTAAATAAATAAGACCTTTAAAAATATAAGCCAGGTGCATACTGAGCTTGTATTAATAGGATATAAATCTATCCTAGTGTGTGACTATCCAGAGCAGGCCAATGGACAAGCTCTTCTGATTCTAAACCAACCTCAGGTGTAAGAGTTTCTTCAGTTCTTCTATCCAAGCTCTCCAACTACATGTCAAACCTGATCTTTTGCTTTTTATCTTGTGCTGTGCCAAGAGAACAGCAGGTACATGTCCCCAGAATAACAACTGTGTAGCAGAACAGCTGCCTGGGGCCAGGCTCCCTGCCTTCAACACCTTAAAGGCTTAGGGTTGTAACTACAACCTTTGAAACACAGTTCTTTGCAAGCTTTGTATCCTCCTCCCACCTTGCCCTTTGCAAATCCCCTCTGTCTGCCTCATGTCAACAATGTAGACTCAGGTCCGCTGGCTGATTATTCTTTCTTTTACTACAGGCAGTGAGAATAAGATAGACACAAAGTATTGATTTAGGGTTGTCACAGATGCATGGAGTAGTAAAAAAGTAAAAACTGGGGTGAGTGACTGTCTCTAAACTTTAGTGTTCTCCTCAGTAGAATGGGTTGAGGGTAACTTTTGTTGAGTTAGAGTTAGAAAATGAATATTAAGTGCCTCCTCTCCAAATGGTTATTTTTCCTCTCTTCATTTCATTCCACACACTCCCCTATACTCCTTTTGTGGAAGTTTTATCCTTCTCCGGTTATCCATATATAGATGTCTAGACTTCAAGCACCCCATTCTGAAATCCATTCATTGTAATGCCAAATTCACTTGACCACCTTCTCTGTACAAGCTTTGTTCTTAAGCTAGCGGAGCCATACCATCCAGTCCAGTAACCTCTGGCCACATGTTGATACTGAGAATGTGTCCTATTCTAAAGAAAGATGTGCTTTAAGTATAAAATATACACTGGACTTTGTTAAGACTTCATATGTGAAAAGAATGTGAAGTATCTCACTAATTTTTTGTGTTGCTATGACTTGAAATGGTACTCCTTCAGATACATTGGATTACGTATAAAAGATTATTAACACCTGTTTACTTTTTATACCTGGCTATTCAGAAATTTAAAATTAAGCATGGACTCACATTCATGGCTTGCACTGTATTTCTATCAGACAGCGTTGTGGTGGAATCTTTTTCTGACTCTAATTCCATATTACAAATTTTTCCTGCCACCAAAACCTCTCCCATCATCCCAGCAATCCTCCTTACAGCTCCACCATTTTCAGGCAGATCTCTTCCTCCTTCTTCTCCAGCATGGATAATATTAAGACCCCTTTTAAGGCAAGAGGATCAAAATAGCATTTTAATGTTTCTTAAAAATGTGTGTATCATGTATGATTTAAATGAAAAAAGTGGTTAAGTAACCTGACCACATAGCCACTTAGCTGGAAGAAAAGAGCTGGACTCTGATTCTTCTTCTGACCTCTAACAGTCTTATGAATAGGACTTTGGCAGAAGGGGGGAGGTTCTGGATTCGGGTTACATAGATTCAAATCCTTGCACTGCAGTAACTTGAATCTGTAACCCTAGGTAAGTCTCATGAGCTCTTGGAGTTGGTTTTTGCAATGATAAATATTTCTTGTGAAAGCCAGAGTTAAATTACTTTAAACATCTGACATATAACATGTCTTTAATGAGTGGCCCAAGTATTGTTTTGCATGATGTATCATACTGCTAAATAGTTCACTGGGGACTGAGACCATGGGCTGAGGTGCACACTGGGGACATGTAAATTCCACCAGTATGTTACAAAACATCCTCTACACCTTTTGTGCTTCAATTCCATCAGTTCTATTTCCATTAAATTTTTATTGTTGGTCTGATTATCAACAGATGCATATTAAAAATATCCATAAGATGTTGAGGGTGATACCGAGATATAAAGAACATTAAAGATAGAATTCTAAAGGTTAAAAGAATACTTTAGTACATACTTTATTTCAAACACTATATTTAATCACAGAAGGCAACTGGTTCCATAGTCTTAGAAAAAAGAATAAGACAAAAATGTTCAGCCAACATGGAGATTCTTTACATTCTATACTCGGGAATATGTATGAAATGGTTGAGCTTCTCCAAAATTTATATGGCTATAGCTTAAGGAACACACAATAACTTCCAAAAGGTAGGAAAGAATTTCTTTGTTAATATTTTTTTTCTTTTAAAGATTTTATTTATTTATTTGACAGAGAGAGATCACAAGTAGACAGAGAGTCTGGCAGAGAGAGAGAGAGAGAGAGAGAGAGAAGCAGGCTCCCTGCTGAGCAGAGAGCCCGATGCGGGACTCAATCCCAGGACCCTGAGATCATGACCTGAGCCGAAGGCAGCGGCTTAACCCACTGAGCCACCCAGGCGCCCATCTTTGTTAATTTTCTTAACTCCAGAGATGGAGAGGTAAAAAAAGATTCTAGTCTTCAAAGTGCCTTTGGAGTCATTTTTAGTAGACAAAGGAATTTTTTACTTTAAATATATTCTACTTTTCAAGGTTTCTGTGTGTATTATAATTTGCGCTGACCCTTGGAAGGCTAAAGTAGACAGGATAGAAACTAAGGTAGGACTCTTAAGTGGCTTAAATAGGCCAAAGAAATATAAGATCTATCTCTTGAGTCCTGGATTCATGGTTTTAATTAAGTCTTGGGACCAGTGCCTCCAGGAGAGGCTGCCATTGACAGGAACGTCCAGATTCCCTCAAGTTTTTTCTATTCACCATGTATATTCTAACATTCAGTGCTTCTCTGTCATGATTATCTTAGGCAACATAATGTATGATAAAAGATGGTGAGACCACGTTAATAATGTTAAATCTCCTAATTTGGGCCTAATTTGATCCTACTGAGGTAAATTAGACTTGTGGCCCAAAGAAGCCAAATTCAATTATGTGTGAACCATGAGAGTCCCTAGAGGTGGCAATGCATTTTGAAACTGTGTGTGTGTGTGTGTGTGTGTGTGTGTGTAATTTTTTTTTTTTTTAATTACTACCCGAACTGCCTGTGGGCTACTAACATTATGTTAGTCAACTAGTAACTTGAGACAGTCAATCAACAGGTTGTAGGACAAACAGCACCTGCCTGAATATTTAATGAATCTTGCCTACATCAGCTTGTACAGACCCTTCTGATGTTTGAACTCCTTTCTTTCCTTTCACCACAAAGCAAGCTCCTAAGATTCCTCAAGACCCAGCTGAAATGGGACCCATTTATGAAGCTTGCTGCTTTCCTGTCACATACTTCATTGTTACCTCTCTCCCCCATCAGTTACCACAGCACTCTGTGTGTAATTGTTTTTGCAAATGAAGCATGAGGGCTTCAGGGACAAGATTTGCTCATTGGGTTTCGTATGCTGTGTGCCGTGCACAGTGCCTGGAGTAGGCTAGACATTACACACAGGTTTTGAAAGAGTGGAGACTTTTTCTGAAAGCCAAGGCCAATGTGACTGGGTCAGTCAATTGACAGACTGATTTAATCCCACCCACTGAATTGTCTATTAAAGTGTATTCACAGAAAAGCATAGACGACCTTAAGAAATTTCAAGTTGTCTTTAGTTGCCTTGGCAGAAAGGTACTCGATGGGAGAGAAACACGTTGTCCAGGGAATTAGTGTTTTCCTTCAGTTTGCAGTAAACAGACCAGCGATTTTGACTTTATTTTAACCGAAGTGAGGATGACCTATCTTGCAGTGGTCCCTCTTAGGATCATTGGAGAAAACTGATACCCTTTTCAATTGCAGAATGCAAAGTAAACACATTTTAAATGATTCATCAGTGTAGCTATTTCCATGCAAGGTTATTTTTAATTTTTTCTTTACTACTGCTGCTTTCTGTTACCTTAAAAATGTTTAATTAATTCTAATGTTTCTTTGAATATTCTTTTTCTTTCTTATCTTTATCATTTTATCACCTTAAATGCCTACAGTACAGGGCTCATCTATGTGATATATTCTGGGGAAAATAGAGAAGGACTCTGTAATCCTCCTTTTATTTTCCCAAGTATCTCACTGATGCTTTGTAAAACTGGAGATTCATTCCTTTGGCTTAAGATTTGGACCCCTTGTTGGTGAGGATGTGGAGAAAAGGGACCCACACAACAGTGTGAGAACAGTGTGAGAACACTGTTGGTGGGAATGCAAACTGGTGGAAAACAGTACAGAATTTGCTCAAAAAGTTAAAAATAAAACTACCTTATGATCCAGCAATCACACTACTGGGTATTTGCCTGAAGGTTACAAAAAGACTAGTACAAAGGGATACATGCATCCCTATGTTTATTGCAGCATTATTTACAATAGCCACGATAAAGAAGAAGCCCAAGTATCCATCAACTGATGAATGGATAAAGAAGGTGTGGTATATATCCACAATGGACTATTATTCAGCCATAAAAGGGAATGAGATTCTTGTTATTTGCAAGACCTTTAAAGATGGAGCTATAGTGTATCATGCTAAGCTAAATAAGTCAGATAAATACAAATACCATATGACTTCACTCATATGTGGAATCTAAGAAACACAAGAGGTGAACAAAGGGAAAGAGAGATGAGAGATAGACAGACAACCCTATAGAGAACACACTGATGGTTACCAGAGGGGAGGTGGGTGGGAGGATAGGTGACAAAGCTGATGGGGATGAAGGAGGACACTGTCATGATGAGCACCGGATGTTGTATGGAATCGTTGAATCATGTACACCTGAAACTAATATTTTGCTGTATGTTAACTAACTGGAATTTAAAAAATAATAGTAGAAAAACAAAACCTTGTGCTCTTATTAAAAGATAATCTTTTAGAATAGATAAAAAAAATTGTCCTTCCTTAACCTTAGGTGATCCAACATACCAATTTATAGCATTTATCCTATTCATTTTCTATTATACTTATTTATATGTTTATCTTAGGCCCCTACTGGATTATGAGCTCCTTGAAGTCAAAGGTTAGTTCTTCATCTTTCTATGTACTCCTTGTCCCAGATAAAGCTTTTCAGGTGGATTAAATATTGGTGGTGAGAGATGACATGCATAAACCCACTGTAAAATCAGAATAAGTTACCAATTAATTGGCCAGAAATCAGGATTCCACAAAGCAGGAGAAATCATAACCTTGTGAGCGTATCTGCGTCTGGACAGGTATCACACAACTGCTGTTGTCACCTAGCTTCATGAGGGCTTACATAGTAATCAGGTAGAATGGACACAAATAATCTCTTTACTAAGGCTTCCGTTGTTCAAAGTTAGACATTCCCATTCCTTAGGCCAGACAACTGGGAGCAGAGGCAGAGCTTCTTGGGGGAGGAGAGTTGTATGTATGCCCAAGCAGCCTACGTTATCATTCATCTCTGTCCCCAGCTCTGCAACCTCTCAGAAAGCCCAGCACAATTTCTCAGTTGTCATTCCATAGATGTCATTCCATAAAAAATTGCTGATACACACACACACACACACACACACACACACAGGAGTGAGAAAGAGGAAGGGAAATTAGTCCACAGAGTCAGTGTTCTTATTCACACAAACAAGACAGCAGATGAATCTTAGCTTGGTGAAGTAACAGGCTTAGGATCCCACAGCTAGTAAATGAAAGAACTAGTTTCTTTAATCCTATGTGGCCTGGCTGCAAAGCCTGGGAATTTTCCAACACATTATGCTTTTTAATCAGTCATGAGTCTAATGGAAATAATCTATTTGGTACTTTTCATATTAAAAAAAATGATTGTCAACATATTTTCCTTTCTACTTTCCATTTATACTCAGTCTGACTTTTTCTTTCCCAATTTGGTTGATTCTTTTTTTTTTTTTCTTTCATCCTGGACTTTTGTTTTCCTTTTCCCCCCCTCCTCCTGCCCACTCATCTCTTCCTTCTTCCTCACTCTTTATTTCTTTTCCACTCTCTCTTTTCCAATTCCATTAATGAAAGTAGATAATAACTTGTGAATTCAAGTGGAACTTCATTTCTGAAACTGCACACTCATGCTGGAACCCATTAAGCTCGATAGCGAGAAATGAGAGAAATCATAATTATCAGGCCACTAAAATACATGAAACATAAAATTTGTCAGGGAAAGTAATTGAAATTATTGGAGCAGTTGGGCCTGGTGCTGAGCAGACCCTCAGTGATAATGGAAAGGTTACGGGTGATGTTTAGCAATGCTGATGAGGTCCAAGGTGACTCCACACTACCACAGTCAGCAAATTTATGTTCAGCTGATATTATTTTGCTAATCCATCTCTGGGAATTTGGAGAACGGTGGGGTTCAGGGAGCCCCTTCAGCTCTCCAACGAGACAGGTAGAGGACTTATTCTTTTCTTCACCTCGTTAGTGAGCTTTTTCCTTCCTTTTCTCATTCTGTTGTCCTTTCTCTCCTTGAACTTCATCTTTCCTTTCACTTCTTCCTATTATTCTTTCTTATTTTAGCTTTTTTTCCCTCCGTCCTTTCCCATTTCAGTGCTATTCTTTCCTTTATCCCATCTAAAATTACCTGACAATTTGTCTGATTGGTGTGTAAAGTGTGCTTTTCACCCATGGCAACTCTGTAGCCTAGAATCAGAATTTTTCTTCCCTTGACCCATGCTGCCTGCCACTGAGATTAAACCACAGTCCAATCGGCACACACAGACGCTCCTGCTGCTTTCATGACTAAACACATACCGTCACTGCGCATGTTCTGCTGATGTTATCTGAGCACATATGAATATGCAAGAAAGAGAGAGAATGATTCTCCTGCTACCAGCCTTAAAATTCTGAATGTGTCTCTCTCAGCAATGTAAGAATTTTAAGTAGTCAAAGCTACTTATATACTGTGATTATGGCATAAAGGCTGAGACACAGAAAACATCATCCAGGAGGAGGTACTGGTTCATACAAGGTAAACCAATATATTCAGACCATGAGAGCAAGACATTTTTGACATAGATACCTGAATCATGCTGGAAAATCTTTAAGAGAGTCATCATAGCTGATAATACTTATAGGCTGAATAAGCATGCACATATATAAATATGCATGACATTAATTGATGGTTTTATATATATACATATGTACATATATGCATATTTATTTATGTTTAAGATTGTGTTTTTAAAAAATATTTATTTATTTATTTGACAGAGAGATCACAAGTAGGCAGAGAGTCAGGGAGAGAGAGAATGCGGGAAGCAGGCTCCCTGCTGAGCAGAGAGCCCAATGTGGGGCTCCATCCCAGGACCATGAGATCATGACTTAAGCTGAAGGCAGAGGCTTAACTCACTGAGCCACCCAGGTGCCCCTAAAGATTGTATTTTTTAAGGTATCTCTGTACCCAGCATGGGACTCAAACTCACACCCCCAAGATCAAGGGTCAGAAGTCCCACTGACTGAGCCAGCCAGCACATGTCAATTTATATTTACAACACATTTTAACACTTACCAAAATTTTGTTTGATCCCTACCTATTGAGACTATGGAAGTTATTATTACCCCCATCCTATAGCTGAAAAAACTAAGACCCTCTGAAAGATTAAACGATACAGACACAGTCACTTGATTAGTGACTGACAGATGTTAGGTCTCCTACCCTTTTAGTCTATGTGCTTTCCATAGTGCCTTATACCCCTACTATTAGAAAATTTTTTGATTTGGTCTCGAATAGTGTCTTGGTTATTTGACAGAGTTCAGTGACTTCATTTGGACAACTCCTACATTGTAGTCTCTGTTTCCCAGTATGTGGTTGACCAAAGTATAACTACACTGGCCTGAATGCTGACAGCTCTCCAGGATCTCATCTTTCTCAGAGGTATGCATTCTAGTTCCCAAATCTCCCACCAAGTGCTAACTCAGTCTATGCTTAAATAGTTTTACAAATGAGTGACTTCAGAGCTACCCATTCCATTGTTGGAGAACTCTAATATATATATATTTTTTCCTATTGAGACAAAACCACTGTCGATTCAATGGGATTCCAACCTTTAGAACACTCCAAACAAATCACTGAGATAGTTTCTGAGCTTACAGCATATGCCAGCTTTGGGCTCAGATGGTGGAGATAATCTCTTCCACAGTTGCAGCCAAGTCAGATTCTCTGTACTGGTAGTTGAGAGTACCAATACAGAGAGTACTCTGGTGTCAGTTGACCCAGTGTGAAACCTAAATCCACGCGTTAATGGTCAGGGGTATGCCAGTTACCTGATTTCTGTGTGCCTCAGAGTTTCCATGTGCAAAATGAGGATGGGAATAATACCACCAGATTGGGTCTTGGGCAGCAATAAGTGACTTGATAAATATGGAAAACTTAAAAGATAAGCGTGGCACTTATTAAGTAATAAATAAAGATTAGCCATTGTTATAGTAATGACAGTAGTTCAGGCTGTCTAGACCCCTCTCGTGGTGCCTCTCAACGTCCTTTTCTCTAGGTTAAAACCCATTCATTTATTCACTCATCCAAAATTGACAAGGTGACAGCTAAGGGCCAGGTGTGTGGCAAGCTCTAGAGATGAGCCAGGAGCAAACAATCGCAGATCTACAGGAGATCCCTCTGTGTCTGTTTGGGAGATGCAGATCTTCACAGAGAGACAAGGGCTGTGATTTTCATATGTACAAAGTGAGAACACAGTGCAAGACATACACACACACACACACCCACACACACACACACACACACACACACATTTTTTCCCAGCTGAGTTGATGGTTTGCCATAGGGGAAGACTGAGACTTTGCCTGGAGGAAGCCCTGAATCAAGGCTTGGAGGAGAAGTTAGAGGTAGCTGGGAGAAAAGGAGAGGGAGAGGATAATGGCATTTTAAATAGGATGTGTGCATGAGACAAGAGGCATTTGATAGGCACTGTGAGGGGTTCAGTATGGATGGAATATAAGCTGCCTTGTCAGAGAGAGGAGGCTACAGAGGAGGCTGGAGAGAGAGCCCTGCTCTTACAGGCTCTGTTTTAAAAAAAAAAAAAAAAAAAAAGGAAGTTTGACTTTTACCTTTATCTCTTCTTGGCAGCCTCATTACACTGGAATAAATTAAATTCTAAAGTCTTCTTTTACATGTGCTGCTATTAAAGAGAGTTTGTTTGAACAATAAACAAAAAGCAGGGCTTTCAAGGCCCAGCATACAGGCTCAATCAGTAAGGATGCTGGGAGGAGACCAGGGCCAACAGGAGGGCGCAGACCACCTGAGGGGAAAATGAGGGCATTGTTTCAAATTCTCTGGTACAGCAGATTCTTACCTAGGGAGTTCTGGAAAATAATCATATAAAATGGAAAGCTTTAAAAATTTTCTAATGGTAACCCTAAGACAGACATTCTGAAAAGCCAGGTGACTCATGCCTTAGAGATTCTTAGAAAGAAATGGTCAATTATGAAGAAGGAGTCTACTAAAATTCTTTGACTGATCTCTGAATTCCTGATGACTGTTAGAAAACTTTGGGGATGAAGATCTCCAGGGTCTCACATAAGGACAATCTGTCATCACTTTTCTGGCGTTTTCTCTTGTTATGTCCATCCATCACTGTACTCAAGAAAGCATTTTTACTATTCCATTGAAAAAAGAAAATTGAAATTTTTACTATTCCATTGAAAAAAGAAAATATATCACATTAATGATCAACAGTCAAATAATAGGGTCCTAAAAATAAAGAAGTTTTACTTTATCATGAGTCATAGGAATAAAAATAGACTAGACTGTATACATCTTTTAGATTCTCTTCAGTGTGTATGTACAAATACCACATACCACAGGGAAAAAAAAAAAACAACAAAATCATTAATTCCAAGGTCCAGCCATTGAATTGTCATCCATTGTTCCCAGATTCTCAAGTTGATGGTATTATTTCAAACCTGAAATCATCTAATGAAAGTACCTGCTGGGCTATTGTTTAATAGGGGTTTGTCGTGTTTTTTTTACTGTTTCTATAGTCAACTTCATTTTTTCAGTGCAGTGTGGACATTTGTCCTAAATTACCTCAACTATAGCTAATGGATACTACAGTCAGTAGTACCAGAGTATTTACTACAAGGCATTTATATTTATGCATATATAAAGACATATTTGTATAAATAACTCCTAGTCCAGAGTACCAAATGGTAGAAGTACCTAACTCTAGAAACATCAGTAAGAAAGGACACTTGTTGTTGCTCTAAGTAATCCAAGAAGAAAACTTACGTTTTTGTACAGTGGTATAAATAAAAGGAACCTACAATTAAGGACAGTTGGACTTTTTTTCCTTGCCCCACTTTATGCCACAAGGAAGGTACTGATCTTTAGTGGAAAGCTGGAAAATATCTTTGGAACATCTATCATAACCCTTTATTCAATTGATAAGGGATCCATGTCCCAGTGAGGATTGCTCATTTGCCAAAGTTTTACAGTTAATTAATACAATGTTAGGATATGAACTGAGCTCTTCAGACCCCTGATTCATGCACTTTTCACTTAAATGTTACCTTTTCTGGACTCTGCTATTTCTTTGTAAATTGTCTTCCTTTTAGAGGTTTTGTGGGAGTTAACATCTTCAAGTATGCTACTGTGTATTCCATCCAGCAGAATAGGAATGATGGTAAAAACCTACCCTCGTGCATTAATTTAAAGTTGCTTTATTAAAAGGATTCATTTCCTTTAAAAACATGCCACAAATAATATGAATAAGAATATGTTCTGAGTTTAATAATGCAAAATCTCTATCTTGTTAGTGCTCCCACACTGAGAACACCATATAAATGTGGAAAACAGGCACTTTCAACAGAATTTCTAAAATCTGATGATGCTCAGTAACTATGTCAATTAGGAAGAAAACATATCTTGGAGTCATTCCTTTGAGCACTAGAAGCTCTTTTATGTTTGGATGCTACTGGCAAAAATATTCCTGGACACAGCAGCTTTAAAGCTTTTGAGCAACAATGAAATTTCAGAGGAAGAAAGGTTAGAACTGGGAGCACACCAGAGAACTAATTGCTAAGAGAGCTGCATTTATGTATTACTGCAGTAATTCCTAGAGACACCATTTAGAAAAAGAGAATCAACAGTTCTGTTCTGTAGCACTGTGTCCTCCAGAATAGGGATGGGAAAAGAGGGGTTTCCCTGGCTCTGGGGGTTTGCTGAAAGGCAAAACTGTGGATTCATCACAAGATGTCATGTGGACAGTCTGTCATGGGGGAGAGACTGCTCAAGCTTTATCAGTCACAAAAAGCATCATTCTTTCCCAGGTGGTCTTCTCCCAGTTTGGGCAAAGGGAGCTTAGTTTTGTTTTCTTTTTTTTTTTATTTTTTTTATTTTTCTTTTTCAATAAAGTCTACTGAAGTATAATTGATGTACAACAAACTGCACTCATTTAAAGTCTATAATTTGATAAATTTTGACATGTTTATACACCTGTGAAACCATAGCACAATCAAGTTAATGAACACAGACCTCACCCCCCCAATGTTTCTTCATGCCTCTTTATAATCCAACCCATCTCTACCTTCTCTGTCTTCTCCTATCTCAGAGCAAACACTCATCTGCTTTCTTTTCCTAGAGATTGTTCTGAATTTTCTAGAATTTTATATAAATTAAATCTTACAGTATGTAAGATCTCTTGGTCTGGCCTCTTTCACTCAGTAGAATTACTTTGAGATGCATCCATGTTATTGTACATTTCAAGAATCCATTCTTTTTGTTGCTGAGTTCTGTTCTACTGTATGGGTATATGTCACGTACTGCTGATCCCATTCATCTAATGATAGACATTTGAGTGGTTTCCAGTGTGGGACTATTACAAAGAAAGTTGATATACATATTCACGTACAAGTGTTTATATGGGCTAATGCTTTGTTTTTTTCTCTTAGGTAAATACCTAGGAGGAAAATAAATGGATCATATAGTAGGTTTATGTTTAATTTTAGACTTCTTTACCATGGGGAAAAGGACAAGTATTGCTGGTTCAGCTGAAATAACACCTTTTGGCAAGTTTTAGGAGGAAATGACTTGACTCAGAGTTGGAACATTCTTAGCTATTTGTTCCTAGCTTCAGGTTCTGTTTAATTACAACTCCCGTAAAACTGGGGGAAAAAATAACAGGGTCCCTCACAATCTGGGAAACACACATATGAGCAAGGAATTAATACCACAATTTCAGAGGGGCTCTGGGCACCCTGAGGCTTATCCAGGGCTCCCCAGTGCTCGAGAGACCTCTTTTTTTCTATGCAAATCTTGCAGCATGAAGGAGAGACTACACTCATCCTCACTGAGGACATGTGGAGCTTCCAAAATAAGTCACTCAACTTATAACTGGGTAGTTTTTCTAAAGTATAGTAACAGTCACCAGTTTTAAAACTATGTTTTTGTGTTAGGCTAACTAATTCATATAACATTAACATTTTCCCACATACTTCATGGACTAATATGAAATATTTATATTTTTCACATACTAATTTACCTAGGATCTTTTATATGTTTTTCTCATTTTAGCCATAGTATCTCTGTCAGGGAGTCAGAAAAAATTTAATTTCCCCATTTTACAGTGACAGAAAGTGGAGCTCAACAAGCTTGAAAGACAGGATGGTATAGCAGACAATACCAAAACTGGGGTCGGGAGCACAGGGTTGTAGTCATGTCTTCGTAATTCAAGTATTAGAGGACGTTAGACAAATCATTTTTTACTCCTCTTAGGATTCAGTTTTCATCTTGGTTAAGGTAAAAACTTTACATGGGACCAGGCTTGTCAAATTGTACTAAAAATACAGTCTTTTCAATGGCCTTAAATTATATTTTATATATAATATATAAGTATGTATTTTATATATATATATATATATATATACATATATATACACACACACACATCATTATATGTATTACATATAATATATATTGTATATATGGTTGTGGAAAATGAAGTATTTAATTCCCTCCTGGAGAATCATATGTAAGTATCATATTAAAAGCTCTGAGAAGGGGCACCTGGCTCAGTCATTAAGCATCTGCCTTCAGCTCAGGTCATGACCCCAGGGTCCTGGTATTGAACCGCGCATCGGGCTCTCTGCTTGGCGGGAAGCCTGCTTGTGTTTCCGGTCTCGCTGTGTATCTCTCTCTGTCAAATAATAAAAATCTTTTAAAAAAATTAAAAAAAAAAATAAAAGCTCTGAGAACTCTTCTAGTAAAGAGCCCTGTTTAACTTTGGGTCACCTAGGATTTCCTAAAGTTGTTTGCTTCAGAATTCTTTTGCATATTAATCTTATAGTGCATAACACCTCATGAAATTCTTATGTTAAAAAAGCCAATGAGAGTGGGGCGCCTGGGTGGCTCAGTGGGTTAGGCCTCTGCCTTCGGCTCGGGTCATGATCTCAGGGTCCTGGGATTGAGCCCCGCATCGGGCTCTCTGCTCGGCGGGGAGCCTGCTTCCCCCTCTCTCTCTGCCTGCCTCTCTGCCTACTTGTGATCTTTCTCTCTGTGAAATGAATAAATAAAATCTTTAAAAAAAAAAAAGCCAATGAGAAACCCTGAAATAAATGATCTCTTAAATTCCTAGCAGCTCCAACATTCTCTCTGCTTTGAAAGATGTTACCCTTGCACATTCACAAAGAGAAGCGCGGAGGAAGGGAAATGAGAAGCTGGGCTTCTTAGCTCCTTGACCATCGCTTTTCCATGCTACCAAGGCTAATCCGATCTTTTCTTGTGCTGCTTTATGACGCCAAGTCTAAAGCTCCCACCACAGGCTTCAGGGCAAGAATTTCTAGGTCAACAAAGTCCCCTGGCCTAATTCTGACCAGGAAAGAATTTGCCAGAATTCGTTGTTTCTTCTTCTAGAGACAGTTCCTTCAAAGACAGTGCTTACATGACTGAAGGTTCTCTATAAAGTGCAGCGTATCAGCGAAGGTGGTTAGAGGAATCCGCTTTACACTTCCTGGTGAGCTGTATGTAAACTAAAAGCTTTATTGGGAAATAGCAGGGCTTGTTCTACTCAGATAAAATAAAGCATGGGAATACTGAATTGCCAGCCAATTTCGTTTTTCAGTCTTTGTTTCAGGCCAAGACTATTCTGCTCCCCAAATCAGCAGGTGGAGACGGTTTCTGTGAAGTCTGTCTCAGACTCCCTCATTTAGAAATTTTCATGGCACCAGAAAACAGTGTCTAGAGAATCCCAAAGAACAAAAGAGAGGAAACGATCTCCTTTTTTCCCACCCCTATTCTGTCACTACGACAGCAGGGTCCTTGTCTCACACAGAGGTAGTCACACAAGTCTATTTTCAAGGGAAAGCAAAGTCAGTAATTTTCTCACTAGTGCTTCCAGTTTTCCCTTTAATTTCTCCAGGACATTGAAAATAATGACATTCTGAACAATATAAAGATTGAGCTTTTTTCTAAATATCTGTATTACATGACTAAACAATAAAATTCATTCAGCATCAATATTTCAAGAAATGTGCTGGCAAGTGCATTAAATTCATTTAGACATGTATGTATGTTAGAAATTTTAAAGGAGAAAAACAGGTGGAAGATGCAAGCCTATGAAATATGCAACTTGGATTGGTTTAAAAAACAAGTTTAAAGTGCTTGAAATCCGGCCATTAAGGTGTTCAAACTTATTGCATACTAACCTCTGAAACGTGCTCTCGAAAACAGCTCTGCTGGCAAATGCAAATCCCTTTCTTCATTCTCAAACGAGGTTACTAGGATCCACACCTTGACTGATGCTCAATCCATATAAGATTTAGAACTGGATTTTTAAGAACTCCACTGACAACCGCATGTTCTTATTACCGGTTTCTCTTTTCTGAAAGTGTAGGGCATATGCCCATTTATTTTCCAAATGAACTCTGTAAGATTTTTAATAATAAATGGCTTGAAATAATGGGTATCATTTGGAATCCCTTATCAAAGGAAGCAGAATTCTTTCACTGCATCATTCTTATTTTGTTCATAATAATGGAAAGCAGGTAAAGTGTGAGGGTCGGGTTGAGGCACATGAGTCTATTACATCTTTGTGATATTCTAGGCTATTTTCAACTATTAAACTTGCATACATTTTATTTAATGTAAAATAAATAATAACACCTCTCCTTCCTCCGTTCACTCTTTTCCGTGTTAGAAAGCTCTTGTTTCTAGTTGCCATGGTGATGGCGCCACTCTGATATTTGTTTAAGTGAAACACTTTCATCTCACTGACTTGAAGACAGGTACTAGAAGGACCAGAAAATATAATTGACAGTCTAGCTTGCTAGCTGGAATAGAGGACCCTGTTCTATGGCCAAAGGGACAACGCCTTTGATCAGAGAAAATATCCTCCTAAGAATAACAAAGGGACAACTTAGGTCACTGTGGGGCCTATTTTATTTTTTCTTTCAATTGTCTCTTACTGTGTTTTGTTTGGAAAAGAGTAAGACCTCATGCTAGGAGTAAATAGTCACTGCTTAAGACTGAAGTCATTTGTAGACAAATTTGCATTGGGATTTAAGAGGCTCTTTGGAGATGAAGAAAGACAGGAGACCTTTAAGAGAAAGCCCCTTTTTGCTCATAAGAAAAGAAATGAAGCAGAGAAGGGGCACAATTTATAATCAAGAAGGCAGTCCCTAAAATGGTACCTAGGTTTGTAAGCATGGCCAGTCCACTGAAATGCGTTTTGCCTTTGTGGCTGCGGAAAATATCATGAAGTCATTCAGAAATATCGACGCATTTCCAGTTGCCTCACAGTTTGAGGGCTGTCTGTTGTGTGCAACTCAAGCATGTGGACTCTAGCGTGTAAAATCCGTAATGAGAATCACTTTCGATGAATGTCAGTTCACAAAGGTGCTCTCTCATTGTAGGCACCTCTGACTATGAAACTGAAGTTTTAGGAGATAGATTGTGCTTTTATCTGTACTTTATTTTTCAGCTCTGCTATTGCTAATATCTTTGCAGAGTAGCACAGAGGTCACAGAACAGCCTTTGGAGTCAAATAAACTGTAGTCCCAAACTCCACCCCTTACTGTGAATGTGAACTTGGGCAAATGAGTAAACATTGTTGTCCAGAGTGAGAAAAATGATGGTCTTAACATGGAACCAGTGCTTGCCTGGCATTACAATTAATGTCTCTTTTGCAAAATATCCTTTCAGTTTTAATGACAGTGGGGAACATAATCTTGGGTTTTGGTTCATTTGAAACATAAGCTTTTCCTTTAAAATTTGTAGGTGCACTATCGGAGTTAAAGTGTTTATCCAAACAAGTCTGGGGTAGTGATGGTTATGTAGAACTGGCCGAGGGGTGGTTAGAGTCGGCATTGCCATTGAAACTAATGTAAATTTGGGCAGGTGCTTTCACTTCTCTAAGCCACAGTATCCTTATGGACCAAATCAGGAAGTTAGATAGATGACATCTGAGGTCCTCTACCTCTCTGGGTGCTATGGCTTTTCCTCCGTTGGGATTGGTAGTAGAGTAACACAAGGATCCCCCTTCTTAAGGAAGCTTAAGAATCAGCTCAGCCTCAAATTCACAGAATCAGAGTGGATGGTGGTTGCCAGGGCTGGGAGGAGCAGGGGGTGGGAATGGGGTTTCTAAATCAGCGGGCATAAAGTTTGAGTTGAGCAGCCCGAATAAGCTCTAGAGATCTGGGGCACAGCACTGGACTTAGAGTCAACAATAATGAATGCTTTTTAAACATTTGCTACAAGGTTAGATCGATGTTATGTGTTCTTACCCGTAAAATAAAATACGAAGAAAACTAAGATTAAAAATATTTCTTAAAAGATTAAGAATTGTAGCTTGAGAGGCTGTGAGAGCTAAAGAGAGTTGATCTGGGGGACATGAGTTTGAGTTTCTTGTTTGGTGGGATGTGTGCTCTAGCATCTATCTGGGGTTCATCCATTTTCTGATTCATGAAGTTTTGCTGTAACAAGTAGCAAAAAAGAAATCTGTCTCTCAAACTTAAACAAACAAATGTGATAAAACAAGTGGAGGAGGACATTTCCCAAGCCATTCTTGGTCTGGTGCCAGAAGAAGCTGCAATGTTTCATAAATCACACTGAGTGTGATGGAAGTGCCTGGATTTACAAGCATCTCCTTCTCTGAGACTTTTAATTATATCTGCATTCCTCTTTATTGCTAGTCTTTCAAAAAAGGTCATTCCTGTTTACTCTTTCTATCTGTATTTTTTGTGTGTCTATTATTCCTTTAAATATAAGAAAACAAAACATCAAAAACTTTACAAACACTCTGGATGACTAGAAGATATTTTGTTTTCTGATTTTAAAAACCTCAGTCTCAGAACATTCTTTATTCTTCTTCTCTTCCCTCTTCACTAATGTACCTTTCAGATGCATGAAAGATTTACACAGCAGTTTTTCTCTTCATCTCTTTTGCTTGCACCTACCTCAAAGTAGATAAGAGTATTTCAGGCATATATCCACAAGTCATTATATGTTCCAGGGGTACTAGTCAAATAGTTTAAGGTTTTAATGTAGTAAAAGAGTAGCAAACAATATGCAAAGAAGAAAAGCACCAAAGAGAGCGCAGAATTGACTTATCTGCAGGTGTTAAATGAAGCAGGCTAGCAAGTCCCATGTACCTTCTTTATACAGTACCTGGTGTTCTGGAGAGTTGCATATAAGTCATATCTTTAAAAATTGACTTAGATGTTTGGTTCACTGGACTAGCATTAGAAATTGGACCATCCATTTTCTGTGCATCTGAAAGCTAAAGTAGGGATTGTGGCTCCTACTTTACTCCTCCTGTTTCTGTAAATATACTTGATTTTAAGACTTGAGTGTAAATATCACTGAAGTTTTTCTTTTTACTGTTATTTTCTTTCTTTCTTTTTAAATTACAGAGTAGTTTTTTAAGAAAAATGACATTCCAGCACTTTAGTCCGTCATTAGAAGTAAAGTAAATGTATTCTAGATTCAATGGCTTTCAAGTGTTTTTGACCATGACCTGTAATGAAAAACCAACCAGCCAACCAATCAACCAACCAAACAAAAGCACATGCTACTTAATACTCAGATACACAGAAGGACACACACACACACACACAGACACATTTTAAAATTTAACAAAGCAGTGTAGACCTTTCTTTGCATGACACATTCTATTCTTCCCTTCTTTCTATTCCATTTCTTTAAAAAATTTGTTGAAACCTGCTAAATTGATTGTATAACCTACTAGCATGTCACAATACATGGTTTGAAATACAGAGAGGTGTGTAAATAGTAGTAGGTCAAGATAAAGCATGGAGAAATTGCATAAATAAATGACAGAAGTTGAGATTTGGAATATTAAAGCGCCAAACCAGGCAAGTCATTCAAGTAAATGTAAAAAATCAGAGAGAGATAAGAGACTATATGTTCCCATGAGAATTCTCTTTTAACTAAATTAAGTCAGAGCTATGTCCACGACAAGCACTCAAATATTTGTCAGAAGATTGCATCTCCTAATTACACACTGGTTGCTCATTTACCTGAGACTTGGGGGGTGGGAGTGGTGTGTCAGTGCCAAGTCTTTGAAAGACCATGTAGTAAGGAAAGAAGAGAGCAGGCTCAGCTGTTAAGAAAAACGAGAAGAGTGGAGTGATATGCAGGTCCCACTTAGCCTAGAACATGATAGGAAGTCACTCGGGACTTGCCATGTTAGCCAGGTGAGGAAGGTAGGGTGTGTAGTCTGGGATTCAAATGGACAAGGTAACCAGGTCTCCATGATACAGTGGGAAAGGATTAGACATGGAGACAAGGGAGTTTTTTCCCTAGCTCTTTCCCTGGCATTGGTTTCAGAGTTATCTTAGGATAAGTCACCAGACTCCTCTAGTCCATGTTTCTTGTAAGTTTGACTCTTAAATTTTTATTCGTGGTATACCACTGTGTGGTCTTCAAATCTGAGATGTAAGTTCAGGTGTAGACCACACAGAGTTCAGGCTGTTTCTCTGGGAGACCAGAGACTGGAAACGTGAGACTAGGATGTAGACCTAGAGAAGGAGGGCAACGGGAGAAATAAATAGACCTTGAGGGTTCAGGTAGAAGGGGTCTAGATATGGGCAGTAATTCTGGACCAAGACCAAGGAAGCTGAGTTCAGACTGGGTCTGTTCCTGAGCCATCTCTTCTGAGATTGGAGTTCTTTATTAATACCTTCCTAGGACATGGGTACCTGTCAGTTGCCGGTGAAACTGAGCCATCAGTCTGAGCTCTGCAAATGGAGTGTGCATCTAGGGTTAGAGAAGAGGAGTAAAATCTGTGTTGTTTCCATCTGAGCTGGCCCAAGGACAGAAGGATAGTCTCTATGAATGACATGGTCAGTTTCCACAAAAACTTTCTTTTTTTTTTTTTTTTTTTTTAAGATTTTATTTGACACAGAGAGAGAGATCACAAGTAGGCGGAGAGGCAGGCAGAGAGAGAGAGAGAGGAGGAAGCAGGCTCCCCACTGAGCAGAGAGCCCGACGCGGGGCTCGATCCCAGGACCCTGGGATCACGATCTGAGCCGAAGGCAGAGGCTTTAACCCACCGAGCCACCCAGGTGCCCCTCCACAAAAACTTTCAAACACCAAAATTGGGACCACCAAACAATCTGCTCAATCTTTGACTTAACTTCTTTTAAGCACTCTTGTGTAGGATATTGCAAATTTAGTGCCGAAGTTACATATACAGATTTTTTTATAGGCTTGTTTAAAACATATACCATGCAGACTATCTGTAATGGCAATTAAGCCAACAGTGTGATTGAGAGGCTCATTTATTTGTTTATTCAACAAATATTAATTGAGCACCTGTGATTTTTTTCTGGGGTACTGTGTTAGCCTTGTGGTCAGAAGGATGAACAATACTGAGCCTCTGTCTTCAAGGATTTCATGGTTTAGTAGGAGAAACAGACGTATAAATAGATAAATCGCAATACAATGTGATAAGTGCTTTAATAAAGATAAGAAATGATTAATATAAATGAAAACCAAATTAAGCACATTAAGCCCTTCTTAAAAGAAGGGAAATTCATGTAAAATATTATTATTAAACTGTATTATTCTTCAATTCCCTAAATGATATTTGAAGATAAGGTCTTGCTCTTTTTTCTTCTAGCCCCATTAGTTTTCATTTTTACTCCACTGGAGTGGTTGTGTGCAGGCAGACATGGGCATAGGTGGGCCTTGTGTTGTCATTTTGCCTCTATTTCCCATAAAAGTGTCAACAATTTTTATAGTTAAAATAGACATCAGAGTATTCTGTCTCTGTCTCCGTCTCTCTCTTTCCATGCCCCCCTCCCCACCCCCGCCACCTACCAGCCCTAGTTCTCTTTTGGGTAATTAGAAGATACTAATGGGGAAAACAATCAAACATAACAAAACAACCCCCACTGCCCCCAAACAGAGCAGGAGATAGAAATATGGGAGGAATGAAAGAATGACAGCAATAATGACAACTAATACTTCCTGAGTTTTTACTATGTGCTAGAGACTAGTCTGTATCCTTACATGTCTTAATTCTTTAAGTCCTAACAACAGCCTCATGAGGTAGATCTTTATTATTTCTGCCATATTCATCAGGAAGCTAAGGCATAGGGAGGCTAATTTACAGGCCTAATGCACACAACCAGGAAATTCAGAGCCACAAGTTGAACCTAGTGGACTCCGGAATTAGTGATTTAACAACTGCACTGGGCTATGTTGAAAAATGTTACTTCTCACATTTTTTTCTTAAAATTTCCTGAATTGGTATTCATATGAAATATATATTAATAGAATGAAGTACAGCTAGCAAAAGAAGGAAATGAAAGAAAGAGCAGTCTCTAACATCTCACTTACTCCTCTGTATTTTTCGTTTGTTGCTTTATCTTGTAGGTGGCATAAATCAGGACTGTAGAAAGGATTAGAATTTTCAAGAACAGTGAATGTCTACTTGGTATCTATGCTTCAGATTCTTTTTTTTTTTTTTTTCTGGTAGAAATCTTCCTATCTGCCACAAAGCCAAGTGTAATGGGAAAACAGCTTTCTACTTTTATATTTGCGAGGACAATACAGTTAATTGAGAGTAGGGTCAACTTATAAAGGATTACCATAATACTAATTGCATTTCATTTGCTCTAGTTCACTTTCTCCATAATTATAACTGTTAATTAAAGGACTGTTTTATTCCCACTTTCTTTATAAGGAAGACTGAGGCAACCAGGAAGTTAAATGAATGACATCTCCCCCACCCCCATCACATGGAGATGGCTGTCAGTTTCAGGTGGAAAGGGAGTGAAATAGATGGGCCCTAACTAATTTCTTATTGTTCTAGTTAGGAGACTGTTCTTCCCTTTAACTGGTAGTGGGGGAGTTCAGAAAAGAGATACATATGTACCCATCTGAGATCCTTTTGGAAACACTCCTTCTTACTGTGTGACCAGGTTTTTCTGGTAACAATATGTGACTCAATTCTGCCCTGGTTCTTCTGCTCTCCACCTGGTTTCTAGATATGCGCATAGCTGTCCCTTGACTCCCACACACTGATGCTCCCTTGATTGTTAGTTTCTAGTGGATGTTCTAGTTTCTAGCCTGATGTCCATGGTGCCACATTGTCTCGTTACCTGAGCCCGACAAATCTCGTATTTTGGAACCAAGAAAAAGCTTAGATATCATCCAGTCACCTCTTTCCTCATTTTATCAATAAAGAGGCTGAGGCTAACAATTCTGACTCCTCAAGTAGACCTCTTAACTCTGATCCCTTCAAGTGCTGGCAGTAGTTACATGAAGACTTTCAGGCTGTCAGTAAGCCTTTGGGATCTCCCTTTTCTCTTGCATATTCCTCTCTCTAACACCAAATGGCATGAGGACATTCCCTACCCACAAGGTCCTGCTAATGGCAGGACCTGACAGCTCATGGCAATGATTTCCCTGTGGAAGAGCCCTGGACTTAAAACAAAACGAAACAAAAAACAACGGGATCCAAAATCTGCCCGTGACATCATGCTGTATGACGCTGGGCATTTGGTTTAATCTCTGTGATTTTCAGTACCCTAATCTCTAGAGTTACATACATGCAGGGTTGTTGTGAGGACTTACTAGAATGATAATCACAAAGACTATGCTAATTTTCTCTGCTCAAAATCATCCATTTACTTTCCATTGCCTTTGATATATATCCAAGTCCCTAATTTGGCCCCAATGTCCATACATGATTTCTCTTGCACCTTATCCTGTTCTCTTGGTTCCAGGTGTTCTAGAATTCTTGCAATTCTTAAAGTCTAGAGGTCCATGTTCTCTCTTGTCAGGGGGAGTCTCTTGTTTTCTCTGCCTGAAATTCTCTCCCTAACCTAGCTAACTCAGATATTGGGACTCAGCAAACAAGTCATTTCCTTACATGTCCCAGACTTGGTAGGGTTACCTGCTCTCTGTTCCCAAGGTCTCATTCTGCTTTTTGTTGTGTCCATCATTCTCATGAGCATTTGTTTAATACCCATCTTCTGCTCCAAATTGTAAATATCATGGAATTAGAATCCATGTGCATCTTATAAACCTCTATATCCCCAGCACCAAGTATCTGACACCAGGTATCAGAATATCTATTGGCTCTTTGATTATCTATGTATACCTATAGCATAAAAATGTATTACCAATTATTGAATATACCTGTAGAGTAGAGTTGAGTTAGCAGGATTTGTCTACCTAGCTCTTGGCAGCTCTGTAGCGGCCCTTAGTAACCACTGTCCTGGCTGTGGCAACAATAAAGCATACAAGGCATTGTTGCATTGATTCCAAGCAAATAAAATATAGTTAGACTTCTCAGACATTCCCTCTGGCCTGTGTCCTAATGAGTTGGCCTCATTATACTGTAACTCCTGAGTCTGCAGAAAACCTCATCTCGCTCCATTGTCAGCCAACTAAGAGGATTGACCACATCTTATCTTCTATAAAACGGTGGCTTCCAAGTAAGAGAAATGCACATCAATGTAAACTCGGGTCATAGCTGCAAGTCACTTTCCAGCAGCTTAGTCTTTTCACTAGTTTATTTTAAGCCTGGCATAAGGTTGATGTTGTTTAAAAAAAAAAAAAGAAAGAAAGAAGGTTGGCATTGTTGCTAGCCTTCTACGTTGTGGTTATGTCGTTGTTGCATTATCATTCAGTAAGGCTAATTTTATTTTTTTAAGATTTGTTTATTTATTTTAGAGAGAGAGCACCAAAAGCAGAGCCAGAGGGCAAGGGGGAGAGAGAGAAACTCAGATAGATTCTGCACTGAGCCCTGAGCACGGAGTCCAGTGTGGGTCTTGATCTCATGACCCTGAGATCATGACCCAAGCCAAAACCAAGAGTAGGATGCTTAACCGAGTATACTACCTAGGCGCCCTCAGTAAGACTAATTTTAAATATACCACACATGACCCAAGAATAAGTATCCCATCCTTTTGCTATCCCTACTTAATTATCTGCATAGATTTTATTTATTTTAGAATTGAATTTCATCTAAAGGGATTTAAAAAAAAAAAAACAACCTAATAGTAAATAGCAGATATTTATGGAAATATTTTACTTCCCCAAAACTATTTACTTGGGCTTAATTTGATCCTGGTTTACTTATGTTTTATACAAATTTAGCAGGTGTTAGTGCTTTGGAGTCCATTTCCCAGTCACACACATGAATTGCAGTTAAACAAATGAAATAAAATTTATTTAAACAGACCAGATTGTTTCATCTGAAGAGGCTCACTTGGACTAATTTGGTTTGCAGGGGAATAGGTCAATCTCTTCCAATAAGTCATTGCTCTGTGCCAAATTGCCATAGCATCCCCAACGTCCTCACCATTTTGCCTGGACTGTAGATCGATCCTAAACTTACCTGTTGCTACTGCAGTCAACTGTTACGTTACCTTGGCAACGTGGGCTACTCTACTTTCAAAGAAAAAGCAGAAAGCTTTCAAAGAAAAAATGAGACAGTTAAAAAATAAGTATGGAGACTCTTTTCATCTGAATAGCTGTGTCTTTGAGAGCTCTTCCTGAAAAGCAGCCTGTTGTTAGCTGATGTGACCAGATTATTGAGTACTAAATTCATGTTTCTAGAGGAGTATGTGAGCGCATATGTCTGCACTTGGGTTTCTTAAATTGGTCATTCAGGTACTATGATTTATCTGTCTCTCTGTAATTTTAGATCATCTTCCCTGGTTGTTTGAAACTCATTTTTTTTTTTTTAACTTAGTGAAAAGCAAAAGAGAGTCATGCAAAATATTTTTTCCATTAATCCTGAGACTTTTTTATTTACTGTAAAATTTTATAGATAAACTTATTTTTGAAAGGAATATTTCCTTCCCCTAATGAGGGTTGCATTCACATAAGATAAAACGCAAATGCGAGATGTTAGAAAAATGGGAGGAAATATTTAAAGGGAAAAAAAAAAAGAAACTTCTAGACTTGTTTTATTGTTTATGCATTTTTATGAGGCCTGTTTAATAGAAAATATATTTGTGGATGAGTGTTTATGACCAAACAACTGCATTCTTCTGTGGCTCCAGGAAGGTGAGATGGTGCATTCAGCACTGTGAGATCTGCTCTTTGTCGGAAGGTGTAAAATGTGCTCTAATCACATTGTTGCACATCGCCATTTTCTATGGAGAACTAGGGTCAGAACAGGTCAAAAAGCACATCAAGGGCTTCCCTTTATTCTCTCCCTAACCCAGGCACAGTATTCTGTTAATTTTGAGATTGCTAGGATTCTTTTAAAAGTCTCAGACAAGATAAATTATCGGTCATTTTTGAGGCTATCTCAGCATTGACCACTGGGCTTTTTCCATGTAAGCTTTCCTCTGCCAACTTTCATTTCCTGTTTTGTTTTGTCTTGTCTTGTTTTGTCTTGTCTTGTTTTGTTTTAACACTGCCTGGCTGGATACTTCCTTCCTTACTGATGCCATTACAGTCATTTGCTCCTTCCACCCCAGGCAGGGAGAACAGATCTTCCTCTGGGCCCCCTCAGCAACTTTTTTCTCCTGCTATACCACTTTGTCACTTGGGTTGTGAATCTGTTTTCATGCTCATTTTTCTCTTGACTCGGAGCATCTTGAGTGCTGGGAGTGGATTTTTTATCTTTGGATTCACGTGTTTATAATGGTAAGTGGTACCTATTAGGCTTTCAAATTGAGAGTCCTGATGTGTATGCCAATAAATGAAAAAAAAAAGTGAATGATTTCATATTTTAAGATCACTTTGAATTCTGACTCAACCATTCCAGTTTGGTGTTACCTACAACTTTTCTAAGATTCTTTCTTTGTTTACATCCAAGCCATTGATAGACAAAGAGTAGATGCTACAGAAGTAGGTATGGATAGAGACTTGCAGTGGCCTATCTTGGGAAAGAAACCTGCAGTCTACATAGTACCACTGACCAATATAACATTTGGGGAAGAGAAGGCCAGAAGGCCGTTAAATAGTTCAAATAATTTGACATCTATGAGTCGAACAAGTGCAGTAGTATCCAGACTACAATTTCTTTTTATTTTCTATATGCTTTTTCACATGCTTGGATGAAAACAGGCAAAAAGGATTGGAAGACTTCTCCTGCTTGCAACTTTTTAGAAGACAGAAATAAATTTAGTTCCATATAACCAGTAATAAGCACTCATAACTAACCTATCACTCAATTCATTCTAGAATTTTGCTAGAAATCAACATTAAGTTCACCAATCCATAATTTTTCCCCTTTCTTAAAATTGGGATTTTTGTCCCACTTTAATCTCTATGATTTAGTACCCATTCTTTTACATTCTTGCAATAAAATCTTTCTAGGCCTGGAAATTTGAAGACATTTAAATTGCCCAGGTAATAATTTACTGCCACCTCATCTGCCAGAACTTTAATTCGTTTTTACAATGTTTATCCTACCTCTTCTACGGGGAAGATTTAGTTTCTTGCTAGAGAAGAGGATGAAACACAGGAGTTGAAAATCCTGCTTCCCTCTTATATTTGTCGCTAGGTCGCTATCTTCCTTAAGCCACAAGCTTTTCTGAATAAACCTCACAAATATAGATACTTTCTTTTTGGTTTTAGTATGTCATGAACCTGAAGCTCATTCTGGCCAGAAGCCTTCTTGATATTGTGTATACATGTTCATAGCACATGCAATATCTATCTTTTATGTCTCTCTTTTCATTTTTTATTGCATGGCTTTTTTTTTTTATGCTCAGTTAGCCATCATTTAGTACATCATTAGTTTTTGATGTAGTGTTCAATGATCCATTAATTACATATAACACCCAGTGCACATCACAACATGTGCCCTCCTTAATACCCATCACCCTGTTACCCCCTCCCCCCACTACCACCTCCCCTCTAAAACCCTCAGTTTGTTTCCTGGGGTCCATAGTCTTTCATGGTTCATCTCCCTCTCTGATTTCTCCACCTTCAGATTTCCCTCCTTTCTCCTATGGTCTTCCGTGTTATTGCTTTTAAAGTATGAACAAATGATTCTTTTGCAATTATATTAACATAGTCACATGCTTTTCTGAAAATGGTGATGCAAACCATTTCTACTATCGTCTTCCTTAGATGCAATTATTTTAAACAGTTTTGATTTTGGATGGAAGGGGAACTCAATGCTAAATCTCTGTGCAGAATTATTCCCTTGGGACACTTGACTTGTCTATGAGTCTGGCTTTATTTACCACTGATGGAGATAGGGCAGTAGTTATTCGAGATCCTGCCTTGTTAGGTTCTTGAATTTTTACAGAACGTCAATCCTACTCCCAACTGTCCTCCTTGTGACATCCAATGCAACCACATACATATGTGGGAACAGAAACATTCTTCCCTCCAGGAAATTTTTATGGAGTATAAATTCAAACTTATTGTCCCTGGATGGTTTTAAGGACTGAACAGAGAGAAACAATCATTTTGCAATGGACTGAACTTCAAAATATTTCTCTAACTGAATCTCATTTTGATATAATATCATGTCCTATAAGGTATGTCACAAAACAAACAACATCCCTGTGGAATTCATTGCTTTGCTTACTCACAGGATATTCCCGAGGCTGTTGTCATATTTCTATGTCTCCACCGCAAGCTACTTCTGTATTATGTACTAGAAGAGTTACAGTTTCCCTGTGATTCTTTTAACTGATTCTGCTTTCCTCCTCAAAAAGTTAAGATCCAAATTTGTGACTCTCATTAAAAGTGTGCAGTATAGGAATTCATGCGTTGTATTTTAGCATTAATTTTATTTTGAGCTTATACCTACTGTTTTTTGCTATGTTGAATCTTTGTGAATCACCACAAATGCTTTTTGTAATGGGATAAGAGAAAAATTAAACCAACTGTCCTTTTTCCTTCTTCCTCCGATTACAAAGTCACAATGGCACTTTCTCCTAAGGGTCCTACCACTACCTCTAGTCCAATCCAGTTTCTTATTGGTCCTCATTAAAACCAACTACCATATACATTTTATCTGAATTTATTCTGAATAGACTGAATATTCTCATGTCTGTTCTCAACTTATTAACACATAAAGATATCCAGTGGGCATTAGGATCAAATGCAATCAGGGTACTTTCCACAATTTTCCTTCTTCTAGCCTTGTAAAAATTTATCAGATGTTCCACTTTTATTACCATATTTTCTGCAGAAGTACAAGTAATTGAATTTTTTCATCATTACCGTATTGTATCTCTGTGCTAGTCCTATAACATATATTGGGAAAACAAACATATCTCCCTATTTGTGGAGCTCCCATAACAATATCGCTTGTTTGTTTTTTTGTTCTTTTATTCTTTCTGCAGTTCATTATATTGTGCAGATTAATGCAAAACTAGAAAGATAAAACTACTGATTTACTTACTTGAAATGCACATTTTGTGGAGTTTTTTGACGTTGGCTTTGGGGAGCAGTCTGAAAATTGTATTCAGGAAGCATATTCTGTGAGACCTGTCACTAAAGGAGCACCACGTTTACATTCTTTTTTCCTCCCAATAATCCAAATTTGTCTGCCAGTTTTGATATAGTCAGATATCAGATTTAGCCTAGCCTCATTTCTCTCATTAAAATTAGACAACTTTTTTCATAGATAGTCCAAACTCTCTCTTTCCTGTTTTTGAGGAGTTTAATCACCATCTTTGATTTTGATGATCTGCATTAGATGACAATCCAGTTCCCAGGTACTTCCTGCTTTGAGGGAGCCTCTGGTCAGCACTTCCTTGAAAATGCACAATTTCCCTCAGTTTTGTCAGGAGAAAGAAGAGAGAGCCAGAACGAAGCACAGGAAGAGAAAAGGGAGCAAATCAAGGGAGTGCGTCTTGGTGCAGCACCTCATGGTGACATCTTTACCTGCTTAGCAGCCAACTCTGAAGACAGTTCCCAATAGGAAGCTCAAAAGTGCTTTTTACTCTGAGGAAATATTGTTGCGCCACCCACGGAGACCAAGAGTCAATGATCACTAGGGGGAGAGTGTTTCATAATATATTGTTTAAATGTTTAAGAGTACAAAATGCATCTGCATCTTTACTTTTATAAACCTAAAAAAATTTGGCTAGAAAACTATAAAGCTATTTCTACTAATTGCCACTTCTGTTGTAAGACAATAGGAAAATGTATGACTGAAATAGGAAGGTTTTTGATTTTGTGGTTTTAGGATCAAACTTAGCCCTGGGTACCTTTGAGTTTGGACATTCAAGCCAAACCTTTCAAGGTTTCTGACATTGTAAAGTAACAATCTTATGAGAAATCAAAGGGTGAAAAATTCTGTGCAAGTGAAGCTGGCTCATGCATTTTAAAGGCAGGTTTGACTTGAATATATTAGGGTACAGGGGAAGCTGCTGGTGCAGATAAGATGGCTACTCAAGAAATAACAAAAGAGAGATATTCTGTTTTCAAACCCAGGAGGAAGACAAGAACTTGATCTCTAATATCTATTCCTGCTGCAGGGACATTGACAGTGAGAAAAAAAAAGGGCAACAAAATATCTCTCTGAATGATTTTATCCAAATTACATCAAATGGTCCAAATTCTTCTCAAAAATGGCTTTCAAAATCCCCCAGACATGTATTTCTGAATGCTAATAATTTGATAGAGATGGCATTTAAATACCTTTATTTTTGAATTTCCTAACAAAAAAGCAGATTTCCTAAGAAATGTTAGTATGTATCCCCTGTATCGTTCTAACTACATTTGTTTATGATTTATTAAAATGATAACCTGTACAATTCAAATAGGAAAAACAACTTTATGGAGACTTTATTGATCTTCTTGAAAATAAGCATTCTGTTGTAACATATACATGACAAAGAAAGCTTGCTTAGATCAGTGTTGGAATTTTCCTCATCAGATTTCATTAATTCCTCTTGCCTAAGGAAAAATTTGAACTTTGTTGTTGAGATATTATTTCTAGGATGACTACTGCTGCTGTTTAAAGAAATTATTTATTTGTTTGTTTGTTTTCATTACCATATAATGTATTATTTTCCCCAGGGGAACAGGTCTATGAATCATCAGGCTTACACACTTCACAGCACTCACCATAGCACATACCCTCCCCAATGTCCATAAGCCAACCACCCTCTCCATACTCCCTCCCCCTGGTAACCCTCAGTTTGTTTTGTGAGATTAAGAGTCTCTTATGGTTTGTCTCCTTCCCGATCCCATCTTGTCTCATTTTTTCCTTCCTTACCTCCCAAACCCCCCACTTTGCCTCTCAAATTCCTCATATCAAGGAGATCATATGAGAATTGTCTTTCTCTGATTGACTTAATTTGCTCGGCATAATACCCTCTAGTTCCACCCATGCCATTGCAAGTGGCAATATTTCATTTCTTTGAAATATAGTATATATTTCATATAGTATCATATAGATAGATATAGATATATAGATATATAGTATTCCATTGTATATATCTACCACATCTTTATCCATTCATCTGCTGATGGACACCTAGACTCTTTCCATAGTCTGGCTATTGTGGACATTGTTGTTATAAACATTCTGGTGCACATGCCCCTTTGGATCACTGTATTTGTATCTTTAGGGTAAATACACAGTAGTGCCATTGCTGGGTAGCCCTATTTTCAACTTTTCGAGGAACCTCCATGCTGTTTTGCAGAGTGGCCGTACCAGCTTGCAATCCCACCAACAGTGTAGGAGGGTACCCTTTTCTCCATATCCTCCAACATCTGTCATTTCCTGACTTGTTAATTTTAGCCATTCTCACTGGTGCGAGGTGGTATCTCATTGCAGTTTTGACTTGTATTTCCTGATGCCAAGTGATGTGGAACACTTTTTCACAGGTCTGTTGGCCATCTAGAGGTCTTCTTTACAGAAGTGTCTGTTCATGTCCTCTGCCCATTTCTTATCTGGGTTATTTGTTCTTTGAGTGTTGACTTTGATAAGTTCTTTATAGATTTTGGATACTAGCCCTTTATCTGATATGTCATTTGCCAATATCTTCTCCCATTCTGTCAGTTGTCTTTTGGTTTTGTTTACTGTTTCCTTTGCTGTACAAAATCTTTTGATCTTAATGAAGTTCCAATAGTTCATTTTTGCCCTTGCTTCCCTTGCCTTTGTCGATGTTTCTAGGGAGAAGTTGCTGCGGCTAAGGTCGGAGAGGTTGCTGCCTGTGTTCTCCTCAAAGATTTTGATGGATTCCTGTCTCACATTGAGGTCTTTCATCCATTTTGAGTCTATTTTTGTGTGTGGTATAAGGAAATGATCCAGTTTCATTTTTCTGCATTTAGCCATCCAATTTTCCCAACCATTTGTTGAAGAGACGGTCTTTTTTCCATTGGACATTCCATCTTTCCTGCTTTGTCAAAGATTAGTTGACCATAGAGTTTAAGGTCTATTTTGGGCTCTCTATGCTGCTCTATTGATCTATGTGTCTGTTTTTGTGCCAGTACCATACGGTCTTGATGATGACAGCTTTGTAATAGAGCTTGAAGTCCATAATTGTGATGCCACCAACTTTGGCTTTCTTTTTCAACATTCCTCTGGCTATTCGAGGTCTTTTCTGTTTCCATATAAATTTTAGGTTTATTTGTTCCATTTCTTTGAAAAGAATTGGTGGTATTTTGATAGGGATTGCATTAAACCTGTAGATAGCTTTAGGTAGCATAGACATTTTCACGATATTTGTTCTTCCATTCCATGAGCATGGAACATTTTTCCATTTCTTTGTGTCTTCCTCAATTTCTTTCATGAGTACTTTATAGTTTCCTGAGTACAGATTCTTTGTCTCTTTCATTAGGTTTCTTCCTAGGTATCTTATGGTTTTGGGTGCAATTGTAAATGGGCTCGACTCCTTAATTTCTTTTTCTTCTGTCTTGTTGTTGTATAGAAGCGCAACTGATTTCTGTGCATTGATTTTACATCCTGACACTTAACCAAATTCCTGTTCAAGTTCTTAGCAGATTTGGAGTGGAGTCTTTTTGGTTTTCCACGTAAAGTATCATATCATCTGCAAAGAGTGATAGTTTGACTTCTTCTTTGCTGATTCAGATGCCTTTAATTTCTTTTAGTTGTCTGATTGCTGAAGCTAGGACTCCTAGTACTATGTTGAATAGCAGTGGTGATAATGGACAGTACTGCCATGTTCCCGACCTTAGTGGAAAAGCTCTCGGTTTTTCTCCATAGAGAATGATATTCACGGTGGGTTTTTCATAGATGGCTCTGATGATATTGAGGAATGTACCCTCTGTCCCTACACTTTGAAGAGTTTTGATCAAGAAAGGATGCTTTACCTTGTCAAATACTTTTTCAGTGTCTATTGAGAGTATCATATGATTCTTGTTCTTTCTTTTATTAATGTATTGTATCACATTGATTGATTTGCAGATGTTGAACCCATCTTGCAGCCCTGGAATAAATCCCACTTGGTCGTGGTGAATAATCCTTTTTAATGTACTATTGCATACTATTTGGATAGTATTTCAGTGGTGGTGTCACTTATCTCTCAAATTCTCCCCTTGCGGTCCAGTAGTTGTTTGTCTCTCTTTTGCTCAGCTTCTTTATTCTCTTTTGTTTGGGCTTCTATATCACTAATTCTTTCTTCTGCCTCATTTATTCTAGCAGTAAGAGCCTCCATTTTTTATTGTACCTCATTAGTAGCTTTTTGATTTCAGCTTGGTTAGATTTTAGTTTTTTTATTTCTCCAGAAAGGGAATTCTTTTTTTTTTTTTTCTCCAGACAGGGTTTCTCTAATATCTTCCATGCCTTTTTCGAGCCCAAGTAGCACCTTGAGAATCATCATTTTGAACTCTAGATCTGACATATTACCAATGTCTGTATTGATTAGGTCTCTAACCTTCGGTACTGCCTCTTGTTCTTTTTTTTTTTTTTTTTTTGTGTTGAGTTTTTCTGCCTTGTCATTTTATCCAGATAAGAACATATGAACAAGAGAATAAAATACTTGAAAGGTGGCAAAGACCCCAGAAAAATGCATGCTAACCAAATCAGAAGAGACCCCAAATAATTGGGGGGGAGAAGAAAGGGGTTAAAAAGAAATTTAAAAATTTAAAAAGAAATTTAAAATAAATTTAATTTTATATATATATATATAAAAATATATGTATTTCATGTTATATATATATATATATATATATATATATATATATATTCGACTGGTGAATAGAACAGAGCCACCCACTTGATTTTGGGTTTATTTTGGTCTCTTAGAAGAAATTACCTCCCAAAATTTTAAAGAAAGAAAAACTTATATATATACAAAAATAAGGGTAAACACGATGAAGGGATGGAATATGACTGTAATGATGAAAAATAAAAAAAAATTCTCAAAAAGGAATTGACAAGATAAGTTGGTTGGAAAAAGAAAGAAAAAGAAAGTAGAGAGAATTTTCTCAGGCTGGAGACTAGAATAAAGCCCTGTGCTAGATTTAGGGTATACTTTGATCTATTAGAAGAAATTATAGGGACACCTGGGTGGCTCAGTGGGTTAAGCCTCTGCCTTCAGCTCAGGTTATGATCTCAGGGTCCTGGGATCGAGCCCCACATTGGGCTCTCTGATCAGTGGGGTGCCTGCTTCCCTCCTCTCTCTGTCTCTGCCTCTCTGTCTACTTGTGATCTCTCTCTGTGTCACATAAATAGGTAAAATCTTAAAAAAAAAAAAAGAAAGAAAAGAAGAAATTGTATCCCAAAAATTTTTAGAAGAAAAAACCCTATATGTATACAAAAAAATGTAGTGAAATACAATGAAGGATAAAATATGACTATAATAATGAAGGTTTAAAAAGATTTTTTAAAGAAAGGTATTGTTAAGATAAACTAGTTAAAAATGTTAAAAGAAGAAAGAGAAAGGTTAAAAAATTAGAATAAGGAAAAAATAAAATTAAAAAAATTTAATTAACTTTGAAGTCCAAAGAATCATGTGGAGAAAGCCATGAGTTCCATGCTTTGCTTTCTCCTCCTCTGGAATTTCACTGTTTTCCTAGATCAGTGAGCTTGGCTTTGGCTGGATGTTCTTGCTGATCTTCTGGGGGAGGGTCCTGTTGTCGTGATTCTCAAGTGTCCTTTCCCAAGCGGAACTGCACTGTCCTTGCCAGGGGCCAGGCTATGTAATCTGCTCAGGTTCACTCTCAGGAGCTTTTGTTCCCTGAATGCTTTCCGTAGAGTTCTGGAGGACAGAAATTAAAATGGCGGCCTCCCAATCTCTGGCCTCGAGGAGCTGAGAGCTCAGGGACTCACTCCTCAGTGCGCCCTCGGAGAAAAGTGCTCAATCACTCCATTCTCCATGGTCTCTGCCTGTGCTCTGAGCTTACCCGGCCTGTGACTCAGCTTTTCTGTCTCTGGCATACAGCTCCATTTGGAGTCTCCAAACCCAGCAGATTCCTGCCTCTGGAGGGGGAAGGTGAGTCTCCCTGGATCTGCCACTTGTGGGGTCCCTGCTCAAATCAGTGGTCTGACTGTGCCATGGATATCAGTTTAAGGTAACCCCAAGCTGAGAGCTCACTCCTCGGCTCTGTCTCTGTAGTGAGCCTCCCCACCCTGATGCTTGTGAGCTCTGCTACTCTCAGTCACCCCCAATGCTTCTGTGACCTTATGGGACCTGAGACTACACTGTTCCTGCAAGGGCTCCACCCTTGGTTATTATCTGGAGCAATGTCCCTCAGTGGAGCAGACTTCTAAATGTTCTGTTTTTGTGCTCTGCTGCTCCACTGGTTTTCGGGAGCCAGCCCCTCCCCCTGGGGTCTATCTTCCCATCACTTTGGATTCATTTCTCCGCATTTCCTACCTTTCAGAAAGTGGTCAATTTTCTGTTTTTAGAATTGCTGCTCTTCTTCTCTTCGATGTCCTGTTGGGTTTGTAGCTGTTTGGAATGGTTTGATAACTATCTAGCTGAACTCCTGCAACCTGATGTCATCTCATTTTGCAACTCCTCCACCATCTTGACTAGTTACCAGAAATTATTATTTTTTATCTAGTGCATTCAGTATAGTTAATAAAGCATGATTGGATCCATAGTGATGAAGAGCATATAAAAGTTCAATATATTATTAAATTCAACATCTCATGTTGATGCAAGGTCAAAGTTGAGAAATCCAGCACTCATAAGCCCAAAAGAACAACAACAAAAAACTTTAGTATTATAAGCTCTGAAACAAAATGCATTATGCATTTAAAAAATAAATGCCATATATTATGATAAGCATTTACTAGGAAAAGGAAAGGTATGCAAAATATAAATTTATATATGTAGGAGTTTGCAAGAATAGAAAAATCCCCATATTAATAACATGGGGGGGAAGTGGCAAGCTGACTGCTCAGTTTTAATGCTGCTTGAATCCTGTGTTCACTATTTTTACCATTCTACTTAGATAAAGTCAGTGTGCAGTTGGAAAGAAAATATAAGAAAGAAAGAGTATATAGGCCACATATTAGAAAACACATTTTATTTAACCCTCCCCACATTAATTCAGGTTTTACTTCCCACCAACCATCATGATTTTGGGACCTCCTTCAATTAATTACAATCATCACACTGTATTATAATTATGTTTATATATATATTCTTGCTCTACTCCTTATATCCAGTGAGCCCTCTATGTGAAGGGTGTGCCTGCCTCTACATCCCAGTACCTAATCTCTACACTATTCTGTGTCTGACACATAATCAGTAGTCATTATAAGGTTGTTTGATCAAGGAACAAATATATGGATATGTGGATATAGGAAAAACATGGACTAGAGAAAATGTATGGTGCTGGGGCACCTGGGTGGCTCAGTGGGTTAAAGCTGCTGCCTTCAGCTCAGGTCATGATTCCAGGGTCCTGGGATTGAGCCCCACATCGGGCTCTCTGCTCCGCGGGTAGCCTGCTTTCTCCTCTCTCTCTCTCTGCCTGCCTCTCTGCCTACTTGTGATCTCTATCTGTCAAAAAAATAAATAAAATCTTAAAAAAAAAAAAAGAATGTATGGTGCTCTGGGCAGAACTATAACTTTGAAAGAATTTTAGATGATGTGGAATTTGGGTACTAAAAATATTCACTTCCAGATGTGTTCTAACTATAATGTAAGGGAAAGAGTACATTTCTATCTTTCCTCTGTGCAGAGGCCATTCTATCAAATGGAAAATTTCTTAATTTTATCATCCTTCAGGGGAGACCCTTCCATCCTGACCATGTGAGTCTGGATCTTGTCCAGTTCCTTTCTGTATCTTGGAGAGTGATGTGCACCCAAATGCTGTTACAATAGGTTTAATTTTGTTTTGCTTTGTTTCCAGAGCAAGGGTCTGTAATGCTTTTGGTTCCATTTATGCAAAACTCCAGCGGAAGCACAGCATTTCATGGGTCTCTTGACCCGGGGCAGCATTTTCAGCCATTGTGGTCAGCGAATAATGCACTTGTAGGTTTCCAGATTGTCTGTGACAGCTTGGAGTTTGGATTATTTCCCCCAAAACTTATTACTATACACCTACTCTCACAAAGTGAATATGCTCTCATATGCTGATACGCCACTTTCGTGCCCACTTACCCAGACTCAGGGGAGCCCTCCTGAACACCATCCTTGTCACCTCAGGGTTTCCTTACCCTCTGGAGCTTTCTGTCACATGAGCATGTGGAGATTTCTCTACATATAACCTCTTTAACTTCCTTAAAAAAATACTGTAAGTAATATTGGGTTTCAGAGCAGATGCATTGGATGGTGGTGTGTGGAGTATAGTAGAGAGGAATTGTGGCGCAATTTTGATCCTTCCTGTCGCAGAGAAGTTGGATTTCTTTCTTTCTTTATTTTTTTCTTTCTTCCTTTCTTTCTTTCTTTCTTTCTTTCTTTCTTTCTTTCTTTCTTTCTTTCTTTCTTTCTTTCCTTTTTTCCTGCCCATCTGTCAGAACTAAAAGGCATTTCGTCACGTACATCGGTCTTCTTTTTAGCATCTTTGAGTGTTAGGCTTCCTACATTCTTGAGTTAGTTTGCTTCTGTCTCAGGATAGATATGTGCTTGTAAATGCAGGAAACTTGACCTTGCTAAACTTTTTACTGGCTTTTTTCCCCTCATCAGCTTTATTGATGTATGATTGACAAATAAAAACTGTATATATCTGCAGTATACTATGCTATATATATATATATATATATATATATATATATCGTGAAACGATTGCTTTTGAGCTCTTTGCTTAAAGTATGATTTCAGGAAAAGCAACCTGACTGTTGGATTTAATAGTTCCATAGATCCTGCCCATCCTCTTCTATTTGCACATACATGAGTGATTTAATTGGGGTTTCTTCCCCCATCTGTAGAGGAGAGTCCACTGTGTAAATACAGATTGCATGAGAGAGCATACTGCCTATGTAGTGTATCGTATTTTGTATCACTGTGTATCACAGTCTTCGGGATACTTTATTTCCTTCTTTCCCTCTTGTTTTATAGCTGCTTCTCCTTTAATCTGGACCTCATTATTCCCTCCCCCCACCCTGATGAAGGCCTACTCTCTCTTATTATGGCCATTTGACCTCTTGTCCCTGTTTTCCTGATTCTGTCGTCTACCAGGTGATTTCTGTCCAGTGTGGCTGATCTTTGCTAAACATCTCCCTCATTAGGCTGCTTTGAAAAGAAAACAAGCTCACAAATAGGTTTTGGAAATTCTCTGATTTTCTATAAATCATGCTTGCCTACTTATTTTTCCAGAGCATGCCTATCAGTTACTTGGGGGAAATTTCCCCCTACATTCTCACCAGCATATATTGAATGAAACATTGCTGCGCAGATGCAAGGGTCTTAAGAACACAGCACACCCGTGATCTTTGAAGCATTACCTGTATGGAGAATTGGGGGCAGCTCTGGTTTGGGCTGGAATGCTCCCCATAAAGGCCAGAGTTGGAAATAATCTGAAGGGCAAATTGCTATTTCGGTGGAGGAGAGGAGCTATAGACCAAAATTCTCTGCCTGAAGAACAATCTATAATTAGAAGAGTCTAGTGAAAGCAAGGTGACAGAGATACCATGTCCAGGTTGACAGGCCAAACACAAAGTAAGATAAGGTGATAAGGTTCAACTGAACCATTCTAGGGTATGAGGGGATCCCTTTCAATGACTAGCCAATCCAGTGACACAGAGGACCTAATCAGGGTTTAAAGGACCAGCGTGAGCTGAAATGCAGCACTCCATGCCTGATTCCAAAATGTATACAGTATGCATGAGAACATTTGGAAGCATGAAAAATATAGAACAGTAAGTTCCTGAGCATCTGTAGGCTTTATATACATCAGCTTAAGTTCTCAAAACAAAAACTGTTCTTAAGATAATAAAGATGGCATCGTTTGGGTTGTTCCCAGATAGTCGGGTGCAGGCCATTCAAGAGTCCCGTTAATAAACCTGTGACCTCTGTGAGCAATCCTACTGGAGACCTTCTTGGTGACCATGTAGAATAGACCTCAGAATTGTCCCTCTAAGGGGCAAGGACAATGAAGTGGTGATCCACAAATTCCCATCTTACCTCGGTTGAGGGTTACTCCTGGAAGCACTAAGTTCTCTGTAATACTGTTCTGCTCTGTGTGTAGGAAAGACCTTGGCTAAAGAAACAGAGAACATAGGTGCTGGAGGTTAGGGACTTGGCCCTGGCAGCTACTGTTGACTTCCAAGGTAGACTAAGGAGCTTAGATGTGTGGCAATGGCAGTGCCTGCTACAAAGGGAAAGTAGAAGTCTTTATCCAATTGGATAGAGTGAGGGGCTCCGTTCAAAAACACTTATCTCAAAATATGATTGTCTCCTTTGAGTCACTAAGATCCAGGGCCTATGGTGAAGGTGTGTCCATGCATTTCTGTCTTTTCCACTAAAATAAATCTTACATCAGGACCAGGAACTAGCATTTACTTTATTTGCCTCTTTTTCCCCCAGCACAGTGCCTTTCGGAAACCAACTGTGTGTGATTCTAGTGAAATTGGAAAACAGATGTTCCATAAGATCCCCTTTTCCCTCAAAAATCAGAGCATTTGCTGATGGTAACCTGCTTCCCTATGTCTATTTTCGTAATGCTGCCAACCCCAGAGGATCCAAAGACACGGAATTAGCAATTACTGTACAGCACATTTGGCTGTACTTAGAAGCCTCTTCGCCCACCACTGGAATGTGGCCGCGGGGATGGAGCACAGCGACTATGCAGCAGCTAAAATCACGCAGCCTAAAAACGTGAGAGGCATAACCTGACTGGTGTGTGTCTCCCATAGAACAGGTCGCATATTTGCGATCTCAGAGCCTCCTCTAGGTCACTTTTGAACTTCTAGTATCAAGAGGACACAACTATATTCTTAAAGTAATTATTTTTACAGAGATAAAAGCAATTAATGCTATCCTGTAATTTGCCCATAGTGAATGGAAAGTGAGAGCAACAGTCCACAAAGGGCCTACGTCTTTGTTGCAAAACTGAGTGCCCAGTAAGCAGAAGCCTGTGTCTTGGAGGAGCTCACACCGTGCCATGTGGGGTGATGATGGTGACTGTGCAGACACCTAGGTGACTATTCATAGATTACAGGCCCCTGGGACATAAGGTGCTTAAAGCAGTCCTTGTAAAGAACTCACTTTGCTAATGAGGCTGCGAAGCCCCAAAGAGAGACGTATTTCATGCAGGATCGCAAAATAGTAGCAAGAAAAGTACAAACTCAACGCTATTTGTAAGTTGAGAGTTCTCTGGACTCAGGAATACACTCAACCAGGTTGTCAAGAGATCATTCTTCTAGTCCTGGCCCTTGTGCTTAATGCTGTGTGATCTTGGGTTAGTCACTCTATATACCTGAGTCTCAGGTTCTTCTCCTTAAAACTGGGAGCTTTGATTGCCCCCGTGATATTTTTCCATACCTTTATAACAAAGATTGTAGAAGTTTAAAGTGCTACATAAAAGGCAGGTAACACCATCACTCATTGAGGACCAGACATTACTCTGAGTTCTTTGTACATTTTGGTTTTCATTGACTTTTCGTAGTTAGGTATCGATAATGAAGTTGAGTTGCAGTTTCTCACCAGAGATCGTAAAGCTTCTAAGTGGGACCAGAACTTAAATTCTAGTCTATCTGATTTTGAGTCCTATGCTATCTTCAGTACATCTGAGACAAATCCCAGGGCCTCCCCAGTCATGTTATAGAACAGGAATCTTTAACAGAATCTGTATTAACCAAGAGCATCAGTGAAAGTAGGCTGTCTGGAAGTGTTCAAACAGCCAGGAGTTCTGGCTCTCATGCTAGGGTTAGCCAGCTCGAGCTTTAGATACCAACAGGCCTGCTACTTCCCCCTGACCTTGGTCTTTCCTCTGTCCTCCCCATTCTCTTACCCCAACATTACCGCTTTATCTCACTGTCACCACTGACTAGAATCTGCATTATACACTAGGGGAGAGACAGCTCTTACCCTCAGGAAGAGACAACAAGCAAACAGGCAAACAAAACAGCATGCTCATTATACACCTTGAGAGGTAAACTTGGGAAAGTGCTGATGGAGACAGTCTGGAGACTCAGAGAGCAGCTCCCCTCCCTACCAGTGAAAATAATCCACTAACTCTTACTCATAATAAGATGCAAACATATGCATGGTAGGTTGGAAATGTTACCTTTTATCAAGAGTATTTCCAAACTAGTATTAAAAACATTTAACAACCTGAGTGGCTTGAGGACCACCCAATCAGAGTAGAGATAGTTACATTTCAGAGCCCCAAGAGCCCTTGCTGTGGTGATGTTAATGGTTTAGCTGCAGGAACACAGGGAGATCCAGGAGATGCCAGGGTGGGGCTGTGGTGACCACAGCAGAAGAGTGGGGATGGTGCAGAGGCACTAGAGGATCAAGACAATGGCTTGATTTTTGCAATTGATGTTGATTTATACCTGTATTTTCACAACTAATAAACTCCTCTAGCACGAGCCGAATACCAGCTCTGCTATTTGTTTGTAAAGGCCACTCCTCCATTTGCCTTATGCCTTCCTGAAATTTGCCTTAATCCCCTCTGTGATATTTCGGGCATCTCCTGGACACAGAAAGAGGTGCCTTGTAATCACTCCAAGGACACAGCTACCTGCTTTATGAGTGGATAATACCACATACCCACAGACTATGAGAGAAACCTTAGAAAATAACTCCAAGTTAAGATTTTGATCAAAGGGGAATGGGTTGGTATCTTGTGAACAGAACTTGTTTAACTTGTGTGAAATAATAATAAACATAACTGTATTAAAATGCTTTTATGCTCTACTGTTGGCAAAGCACATTCATACTTCTGAGGTTATTTCCTTTTCCCTGCAGTTTTGTGAACGGAGCAGGGCTGCCATCATTATTATTCCCAATTAACAGATGAAGAAATGGAGATAGAGGAAGTGTGACGAACAGGGTCAAACTGGGTGTGAGCAGATGACAAGAATCAGTGATCACCGAGGAGGTGAAAGTGTACTTTTGGGTCTGACAGCCTGGAACTGAAATCTGTCCTCAACTCTATTGCTGGATACCTTGGTCTCCTTGAATCACTGAGTTAGCCTCAGCTCCTCTTTTGTAAATTAGGGAACTATCAGTTACCTACCCTTAGAGTTGTCTTGAGGTTTCGGTGAGCCGATGTCGGGAAGCCGCACAGTGCTTGGTATGCAGAAAGCGCTCCAAAGCTGCTCATCAGTTTCCTAACCCAGTGTCTTCGTCACTACACACCACCTCTTTTACACCTACTCGTGATACATTCACAAACTCAACCTCGTATTACAAAATTCAACCAGAATCCTGAGTAATTTCAAATACCAACTGTTGTCAGTATATTCTTTTAGTACCAAGTGCTGTGTGATAATATTTACATATTTTAGTGCCAATGACAAAAATACTAAGAAAAACGCATAAGCAAATATAAACATTTCATGTTTTGATTTCTAATATGTGAATCTCTCCATCGCACAGAATATCGGAATTCTCTGAACACAGAACTTGAAGCTTCTTCTCATAGTAGGATATTGATTAATTTTATAGCCAAAATTCTGGGGCTGGTGAAGATCTAGAGAATGGGAGTGCACATAGCATATCCAAAAAGATTTGTTTTCTTAAATACGTCTTGTGCAATAATCCATTGTCCGCAATTCGTCCACTGGGTTTTCCAAGCTGTCAACCTGTGGACTTCGACTACCCTAAACATTCTGTTTTAGGAGTTGGGCGGGGAGAAGTGTACATTGGGCCAAAAGGATGAGTTTTTCATAGTCTCCTGAACCTAATAAGATTTGTGTGTATCTTTAGAAGGTGCAAATTTCACGGTCTAGAAAGGAAAATATTTCATTTGAAAGCCTTTTCTGAGATGATTGAAAAAATTGCCAAAACAATTCAAAAATGGTTTAGAAGACAGAGTGTGGGTTAAAATAGGGATGTAATTCTTATCTTTGTATTTATTTGAGGCAATCTGTTCTTTGCTCTATGAGTCAGTAAGCAGTTTTGCTTTATTCTGAATTTGAAAATGCATACATATCCCTGGACGATGAATTCTTCCTAAGTGACTTGGGCCACACAGCTACTGGTCACTGCTACTAAAAATTCACTGCCATTTTGGGGTGCAGCTCCAGTCATTGAATGAAAACAGTTTTAAAGGACATGATTTACTGCACCTCTGCTCTCAGGAGCTCTGCAAACCTTGATTTCTCAGCCCACCACAACCACACATGTTACTCACGAGCTCTCTTAAACTTATCATAATCATAGGGTTAGATGCATAACCTAATTGTTCCCTGGTGTATAAAAATACAGGGCTGCTGCAAATCTCAGTGAGTGGCATTATATGAATTACTTCCCAAAACCCTCTCTGAAATATTTCTGGACTTCCAAAAATATAATGTGCTCTCTTTTTTTCAGAGGGAAGGTTTAGGGGCCAAATAAAATTTGCACAAGTATTGCCATCTTTTTTTTTTTTTTTTAGATTTTTATTTATTTATTTGACACAGAGAGAGAGAGAGATCACAAGTAAGCAGAGAGGCAGGCAGAGAGAGAGGGGGAGGCAGGCTCCCCGCTGAGCAGAGAGCCCGATGTGGGGCTTGATCCCAGGACCCTGAGACCATGACCTGAGCTGAAGGCAGAGGCTTAAGCCATTGAGCCACCCAGGCGCCCCCAAGTATTGCCATCTTTACCGTTATAATTACGGGTGCTCATTTGTAATAAAAGTGTTGATCTCTATAGTTAGTGCCTTCCAACGTGGAAGTAGTCCTGAGAGAAGGCATCTCTAAACCTCTCACCTTCATTTTTGTCTCTCAGGCTTGGCTATGTTCTTCCCTGTGTCAGAGAATGCATTCTTCCCTTTTAGTTATTTAGGTCTTGGGCATTCTTCCAAACCCAGACCAGGCTTTCCCTACCTGCTACAGACCAAGCTTCCCTATTCCCCTCTCTGAACAACTAATGCATTCACCTATCAGCTTCACCAGAAAGCACTTGAATATATACCCACAAAGGGTAGAATTAAAGATGGAGAGGTAGGTGCTACTGAGAAGTTAAAGTAAGGAAAATTTTCATTCAGAGCAGCCACAGAGGGCAAATAGGTTGACTTATGAGGTAATAGCATCCCTGTCATGGTAGTAGCTTAGAGTTGGCTGAACAGTGGTTTGGGAAATCCCATTCTAGAAAGGACTCATCTATTAGATGTGCCATCTAAATAACTGTGAGGTCCGGGTGCCTGGGTGGCTCAGTTAAGCATCTGCCTTGTCTCAGGTCATGATCCCAGGGTTCTGGGATCAAGTCCCACATTGGGCTCCCTGCTTAGCAGGGAGCCTGCATCTCCCTCTGCCCCAGTCCCTCCTCTCTGCTCCTGTGTTCTCTCTCTCTATCTCAAATAAATAAATAAAATCTTTAAAAATAAATAAATAAATAAATAAATAAATAACTGTAAGGTCCCTGAGATTATATCATTTTATAATATTAATAGTATGTAGCCTCATTGAGAGTAGACCCCTTACCTTATGCCGCTTCTGTATCTTATAAAGCAAGGCATGTAGCAGGAACCACTTAATTCAAAAGTGATTGATTATATTTGTTTTACCAGTTAGTTTCCTTTTATATCAAGAGGTATAGGGCAACAAGGAGAAAACTTAGAGGGAGAAGAAATTTACAAGAAATGTCACATAAAACTTGCAGCATATATAAAATATGATTAATTTATAGCTCTTTCTTTCATGTGATAGATTTCATTTCTTCCACTAATAAGGCCATATAGTCCAAGCCTCCTGATTAAGGTGATGCCAGGTCTGGTCACATGCAAAAAATAAAAATCTGAAAAATACATTTCTGACTTGATACTACTGAGAAGAAATGGTACTTTTCTCTTCTGAATTCGTAATTCAATCTCATTGGTTTCTTGCCTTTTCTTAAGGATGATATGATAGAAGAGACTTCTGCTTTATGGTTCTTTTCTGTTGTTGCTTCAGAGAGCTGATGCCCTTTCTCATTTAATCCTCAGTAGAGTGCTATGTAGAAGTTATAGGTAAAAGTAATTCCTTGTCAATTTTCCAGAGGAAACCAAGGCTCAAAGAGGTTAAGTGACTCTTTCAAGATCATGTAGCCACTGATGAGACATAATCCCAATCTTCACTCTTAAACCCACTGCTTTAAAACTAGAATAACACTGGCAACATAATGAAATGTGATTTATATAGTGCAAGTGGCAGGGGTTGATAACTGAGCTTAGTCTAGGCAAAAGAAACTTAAAATACAAATATGTTAATATGGGACGTGAGATTGTTTTCTGTAGTTACATGTTTTAGAGTGTGGTCTCTACATGTTTATACATCTGAAAGTGAGCTTTATTGCATACACTGTCTTCGAGGATTACGGAGAAAATCGGGAGTCATGCTAATGTTTAAAAACTCTCAGAGCTGGGCACCTGAGTGGCTCAGTCAGTTAAGTATCCGACTCTTGATTTCAGCTCAGGTTGTGATCTCAGGGCTGTGAGACTGAGCGTTGCATCAGGCCCTGCACTGGGTGTCAGCATGGAGCCTGCTTAAGATTCTTTCTCTCACACTCCCCCTGACCCGCTCCCTCTCTCAATATAGACATACAAAAAAAACCTATGGATATGTTTTGGATATAAGAGATATCACAGGGAAGATGCAGAGAAGAATGTACTTTTGTCAAAAATGTCAACATGTTGAAACTCAGTCATTTAAAAAAAAAAGTAGGGGAAACAAAGAACAAAGGATTCATCAAAGAATAAAGCAAAATTATGAATAAGATTAAATGAATGGATGGTGGGAGGAAGGAATGAATATAAACATATGATTTTAAACTGTTGTTGCCAATACACAAGCTTGGTAGTCACTCTCTCTTATTCATGGTGTCCAGGAATAGGATTTTACATGCCTCGCAGAGCACACCCAGCGGGGTGGAAGGGATCGGCTACTTAGTGCTTGACCCCTCTACCCTTAGCCACCCACATGTCATAAGAAACAGGCAGCAGTGCTCCCAAAAGCAGGTGTATAACCTCACTGGTGCTTCTTAAGTGGTCATAAAGAAGTTGGCTGAGCATGAAATGTCATCATTAAAGTTTATGCTTTCAGTTGGGAGGAGGGGAAAAGAAACAAAAATGAAGACTATGAAAAAGAAGAGGAGGAGAAATTGTTAACAGCTCATATGAGAACATGATGTGGTTCCTAGGAGATAGTTCAATTTAGGAGGGGAGAAAGACACTCGTGATTCTGAATCCAATGCAGGCTGATAGCTTTGACCCTTCCTATCATCCAGAATGGACAAGCAGGGAGGCATGTGAAGAGGCTCTGCTTGTTGATACTTGAACGTGATGTGACAGCTGGTGCTTTGTTCTGTTGTGAGGAGGGATCGGGACAGTCTTCTCTAATCACGAGGGGAACGGGTTCTGTTCCAAGAACTCAAGGATAAAAGGGCTAGTTAAGAGGAGAGTTGTCATTTCTCTAGGAGTTCCATTCTGTTGAATTGCTTCGGAAATTTACACACTATTACTCAGACAGCAAGATAGGCAATTGCTCCAATATTCTTTGTGCTCAGCACACGGGGGTGGGGCAAGGGGAGTGGGGACACTATGTTTCATCACTAATAGTTTCTTCATCTCCTCAGATTTAAATAGTCTATTTAGAATATCCAGGTGTCTTCTAGATAAATACAAGTCTTCTTCAACTTATGGTGGGGTTATGTCCAGATAAACCGATCATTAGCTGAAAACATCATAAGTTGACAGCGCACTTATTACACCTAACCCACTGAACCTTGCAGCTTAGCTAGCCTAGCCCACTTTAAATGTGCTCAGGACACTTCCATTCGCTTATGGTTGGGCAAATTCTCTTGCACAAAGCGTATCTTATAATGAAGTGTTGAATATCTCATGTAATTTATTGAACACTGACATGAACAACAGGATGGTTGTAAATGTGTTGGTTGTGCACCCTTGTAATCGTGGGGCTGCCCCTGCCAGAATCCTGAGGAAGTATCATACCACATATCTCTAGCCCAGGAAGAGATCACAATTCAAAATTCTGAGTACACTTTCTGCTGAATGTGTATTGCTTTCGCACCATCGTCAACTGTTAAATTGAGTCTTTGTTAAGTCAGGGACCATCTGTAGTGCCATTCACATTCACACTGCTTTCTCCTATGGTGGCCTAAGGTGGCATCTGGCTTTTAGGTGAGAGGCACAAAATATAATTTTAGAATGAGTCCTGAACGTCAACAGTGAGGCTCATCTTACAGTGGGGTGGCTGTTCTGGCCTGGGCTTTGGACTGATGACTGAAGTATGACTCTATTATAGAGGTATAACCCTCTGGTCCTGCATAGCCTTTGGGAGTGATGTGGTGACAGCGACTGCTGGACCTGGTTCTAAACCTCTGCTTCTTCATCCCAACCCTAGGCCTCTGGTGATTTGGTCTGTCCTCTCTGCACCTTGTGTCAATGCAACAGAGCTTACAGAAATGTCTGGACGCCTTGTGTGCTACATACCAGAAGCAGGGATCCAGGAGCACTGACTCAGAATCATCTCTCTTGTCAGTTTTCTCCAAAAGACCGTTACCACTCTCTCTGTTTTGGACTGAAGCCATCTAGCTCAACTCTCTTTTTCCAGGCTGAAAAAAAAGAAAAGGTGTAATGGATCTACTGATTCTAGATTTTCTCTTCAAACTTTCCAATACATCAAAGTAGCGAAAGCCACTTCTCTAACTTGCCTGATTAATCTTCTTTTTCCACAGTCCACTAACCAAAAGAGATCAACTCTCCCTTTCCTTTCCCCCCAGAAGAAACTTGCCCAAGTTTTATCTTCCAGTTTCCCAGGGACACTAAACATCAGAACTTAGCTGTAATGGCAAATGGGGAGCCAGGAGAGAAATCTGCTTACCAATAAGAGTGTGTAGCAAGGGATATTTACAAATTATTATCCTAATTATATTTATACCTTTCATTAATTTGATTCTATTATAGTGGTGTAAAATTCAAGGATTACTTTCCACCATTGGAAACCTGGGATAGAATGGAGTGTTTAGCAAAAACAAAATATATTTATTCTATAAGGAAATTTTTTGAAATGTAATGCCAAGGAAACTCAGATGGCTTTCCATGAGACAAAATATTTTTGCTGAATGGAAGTGAAAGTTAATTAAACATACATACACACACACATGCACACATGTATACACACTTAAAACTATGATGATAGTAGGTGATTAGCAGAGAAATTTTAAATCACCCTTCTTCAGGACTGTAAAGCTTTCCTTTTAGACTGGCCTCATTTTATTTAGTTCAGAAGCAGCTGCGAGGTTTACCTAGTTCTGTCTTTGGGAATCATTAGGAATGGGTAGACAACTCTTTGTACTGTTTAGTTGAAACATTTTCCTGAAATAATTGACTAACATGATACCATGAAGTTGATGTTAATGATTCCACCACTGGATATCCCTTAAGTTTGAGAAAGACCTTATAAGAATAGCTAGAGAAAAAAATTGTTATCTGCTGAAGCTTCTACCAAAGATGTCCTACTTTTCTGCTTTCATTAAAATACTTATTGAATGTTCACAGTAGGTCAGGCACCTTGATTGGTCCTAGGTATACAAAATAGAAGGATACTGTTCTGATCTTCGGGGAGGTCAAATTCAATTCTATTTAGTAAGTTGTTTGAGTTCATGATTTTTTTTCTCTTTTTCATTCTGCTCCTAAAACAGTAATACATTAAAATTAACACACACGCAATTTGTAATTACCGGTTCTTTTTCACCTTGGATATCTCACAGTTGTGTGCTATGTGTTCAAAAATGAATCACATGCACATATAGATCATTTGAAATATGGTCTCCCAGTGATTCTATTCTTTACTTACTTGCTTGTTTGCCAGGAATAAATTATTAAGAATTTAAGATAATAGGTGTGCCTGGGTGTCTCAGTGGGTTAAAGACTCTGCCTTTGGCTCAGGTCATGATCTCAGGGTCCTGGGATTGAGCCTGGCATTGGGCTCTCTGCTCAGCAGGGAGCCTCCTCGCCCCTCCCCTGCCTGCCTCTCTGTTTACTTGTGGTTTCTGTCTGTCAAATAAATAAATAAAATCTTTAAAATAAAAAAAAAAATAATTTAAGATAATAGACATAGTTGTGATTCCTTAGTATCACTATGTGAGATATATATATCTATATATAGATATATGTAGAGATATATTTTTTTTTAAGAGAAAGGCTGATGTTTCAGGATCTCATTTTTAAACATAATCTGAATAAACATGTCTTTGAACTATTTTCTTTTCGAACTTTTTCTGCCTTTGTTAGGGCAGAACTTCCCTAAGACTGGGCATGCCATTATCATTAAAATGTTGCTTTGTATATATTGTTTTAAAACCAAAGTGACCATGAATAAACACATCCAACATTAGTACACAGTTCTTCTTTTATATTGTTTAAGAAAGAACCAGAAATGCTTTTTTCCCTCGCCTGAGATTTTAATTGCAAAACCCCTTAATGGATTTACATTGCATACCCAAGATCCTGTAAACACTTGTCTCCATTTTATATTCTGCTGGCCTCCTCCTTGTGCATTTCAAAATCAGAACAAAGAGCCAGTCAAGGAAAGAAAATCCTTACAAAGTGCTGTTCTAATACAGCTGCCTCCTAGTCTTCTTCAACCTAATGTTTATTAGCTTTTTGGTTTTGTAATGAATTGATAAGGAGTTTATAGAGATTAAAATTCCTCACAAGAGTCATCGTCTACCGAAGCCAATTCCACTGACTTTGTAGGTGAAATGTGGTAATAAATGGAAGATGGATAAAAGGCGTGGAACAATGATATAGCCAAACGATCCTACTGCAGAGCAAGTGGGAAAAAAAAAAGAAAAAAGAAAAAAAAAAGGTATTTAATTCCTTCAATGTCTTGAGAATCTATCACTCAGACAGAACCCTTAACAGAAATCTAATTCTCCAGTTGCTGGACAAAGTTAATTAATTTGCAAATATATTTCATCTTCTAAGTGACAGCCTTGTCTACTGTAGGCAGTGAGGAAATAGGCTGAAACTGGAGCATGAAGTGCTGGCGGGCTCACATGACACAACTCTAACCCTGGAGAATCGAGGTGACACCAGCTCGTTACATCTCCTCTAAATGAGCTGCTCGTAAAAGGGAAATATTTTGATTAAGGTAGTGAGGGGGGCACTTGCGATGCTCTCCATGTGCTGCCTCTAATTACTTTGCCATACACTTAAGTTTCTTCAAAGGAATGATGCCTGCAGGGACAGGAGCCTTCCTGATTTTTGTCATCAGCCCCAAGGTGGGTGGGGAGGTGTTTACTTTTGTTTCCTGATTTCTCCAGTCACTGCCTTAATCTCTAGGGCTTCATTTTGGATCCATTCATTCATCCTGTGTGGAAGTCTAATTACTTCAGTTAGAGACTCGCACTGCCAACTTTCTAGCACAAGATTCAGTAAAGACCCTGGGGTTCTAGCTTGGGACATGTCTATGTATAGATTTCCCACTCTTGAGCATCCTCTGCCCATGCCCAGATTACTTCGTAGGCTCCTATGCTTCTGTGGCATTGGCAGAAGAATTACAAAGTCAAAAGTGATGGGGGAGGAGGAATTAAAGTGTACATTCAGACTGGAATCAGGCTCCGCCTCATTCCCAACCTAGGGGGTTCTTTTGTTTGAAAGGCGGGACTTCTTGGCCCCATTTGTTGAGTCTGCAACAGCATCCCAGATGCTAGTACACAAAGCAGGAGAGCAGCATAGTGAGCAAAGGGGATGTCATTAAGGAAAAGGTGGGAGATTCATGCCTGGAAGAGATCAAGCAGGGCTCCGTGTCACATGATGCCCTGTGGCCTGTAATCCAAGTGCAGTGAGAAGCCAGTGAAGACATTTCAAAAGAGAGATGATATGACTCGAATTTATGTTTCTAAAAGAATACTTTGGATATTGTATGGCAGATGGATGAGCAAGGAGTAAAAGTAGAATCAAGGCTGCTGATCAGAGGCATAGTAGCTGAAGTTAATGGGTTGGAAATGTTGATCGACTGAACTTCGATACTAGAGGTAGAGTAGATAGGCCTTGCTGAAGGACTGTAGGAGGTAGAAGATGAAGGAATTGAAGGGCAAATGGGGGAATCAAAGAGAGTGACTGTGTTTTTGATTTTGAGCAACTGAATAGACAGAAGCACCAGAGAGTTCGGTCTTTTTAGAACATGGGCCTTGACATGTTCTTATTAGTTCCTCTCCAAAGGGTGGGAGCATGGTCCCTAAAACTCAGCTTGGGGATCAGACTCTTAAAACCAACTTTTCTGGTACTGTGTTTCCCTCTGTATTTTTGCCCTTGAAGTATTATTGCTTTTTTCGGCCACTGCACTGACTAGGACCACCCCTGTGACTCCCTTCTGGATACACTCATCTCTACCCTGGGACTTGAGCTATCCCCAAATCCCTACTGTAGAAATTCTGTTGCTTTTGCACAGACACTCCCTTCCATCCTCTGCTGTTGGATGTTCCAGTCCCATGCCCAGTACTTGCCCTGCTTCTGTAGTGGATAGTTTTAGATCCTACTACGTCTAGTAGTAGATAGTTTTAGATCCAACTAGATAGTTTTAGAGCTCCTTTCCTCCTAAGGCTATTTCACTCTGATTTACCTGTCTTTTCCTGATTAGTTTTTGCAATAAGAAAGATAAGTACAATGATACCAAAATCTGAAGCAAGTTTTTACAAAAATTTTACCCTCCCTTTGAGTCCAGTGTTCTCAGAAAAAAAGAAAAAGGTTGATATCCAGGATCTATAAAGAACTCCTCAAACTCAACACACACAAAACAGACAATCATATAAAAAAATGGGCAGAAGATATGAACAGACATTTCTCCAATGAAGACATACAAATGGCTATCAGACACATGAAAAAGTGTTCATCATCACTAGCCATCAGGGAGATTCAAATTAAAACCACATTGAGATACCACCTTACACCAGTTAGAATGGCCAAAATTAGCAAGACAGGAAACAACATGTGTTGGAGAGGATGTGGAGAAAGGGGAACCCTCTTACACTGTTGGTGGGAATGCAAGTTGGTGCAACCGCTTTGGAGAACAGTGTGGAGATTCCTCAAGAAATTAAAAATAGAGCTTCCCTATGACCCTGCAATTGCACTGCTGGGTATTTACCCCAAAGACACAGATGTAGTGAAAAGAAGGGCCATCTGTACCCCCATGTTTATAGCAGCAATGGCCACGGTTGCCAAACTGTGGAAAGAACCAAGATGCCCTTCAACGGACAAATGGATAAGGAAGATGTGGTCCATGTACACTATAGAGTATTATGCCTCCATCAGAAAGGATGAATACCCAACTTTTGTAGCAACATGGACGGGACTGGAAGAGATTATGCTGAGTGAAATAAGTCAAGCAGAGAGAGTCAATTATCACATGGTTTCACTTATTTGTGGAGCATAACAAATAGCATGGAGGACAAGGGGAGTTAGAGAGGAGAAGGGAGTTGAGGGAAATTGGAAGGGGAGGTGAACCATGAGAGACTATGGACTCTGAAAAACAATCTGAGGGTTTTGAAGCGACCCTTTTTGAAGGGTGGGAGGTTGGGGGGGCCAGGTGGTGGGTATTGGAGAGGACACAGATTACATGGAGCACTGGGTGTGGTGCAAAAACAATGAATACTGTTACGCTGAAAATAAATTTAAAAAATTAAAAAAAAAAATACTCTGAAAAGTACCCCTCCCCTTTGGCTATCCCTAAGCACCGCTAGCGTTATAGAAATATCAGTTGGTTTATCTAAAACAGTCAGTTCATTATGTGCTCACAACGGTCAAATGTAATAACCCAAAGAAACACTCTAGAAATAATTACACAATTATGAGGAACTATAATTGAAGGAGTTCCTGAAAAAAAGAAGAAATAAAATTTTATTAAAAAGAGAAAAGGGGGGGGCGCCTGGGTGGCTCAGTGGGTTAAGCCGCTGCCTTCGGCTCAGGTCATGATCTCAGGGTCCTGGGATCGAGCCCCGCATCGGGCTCTCTGCTCAACAGGGAGCCTGCTTCCTCCTCTCTCTCTGCCTGCCTCTCTGCCTGCCTGTGATCTCTCTCTGTCAAATAAATAAATAAAATCTTAAAAAAAAAAAAAAAGAGAGAGAAAAGGGGAATAAAAAGAGAGAACTGTGTATATTCCTTTCCAAAGATCAGAACTAGTCCATGTCTTGTTAGTGGGCATCCATTTAGAAATTTTAAGATATACATCTCATTTACTATCTTGCAAAGTAGAAAAACAAAAGTACTGTTTCTCTTCATTTAGCAACCGTAGATTTATTTCTAGGATAGCTTTGCATTATACCAATCAAATGAGTTGTAGCTAAGTGTTATTTTATTCAGATGCTATAGGTCTGGTGAATTAATGAACAAGAGAACTGTTTGCCTCATTCACAAATGTAGAATTCTGTTATCAAAAAAAGGTGGGGGTCAGGATAAGGGGGAAGAAAAGGAAAAAAAAGCAACTTTTTCAAAAATGGTGTTAAGAGAATCTGTAAGCCAGTTTTTAAAAAATGATCAGTCACCTCCTACAATCTAAAAATGGGGATATAAAGCAATTTTTATAATTCCAGATAGCACTAAAAAGCTTGAAATTGCTTCATTCTTTTCAAAGAAAACATTATTCTAGCTAAACTTTCCACCCAGTTGTCATGACAACCTTGCCTGTTTTCTACCGTGTAGAGACAATTAGATATTAACCTGGGCATTTAGAGAAAGACACTTCTAACTTAGAGAAAGACTTGTTGATTTGTGTTTGGTTGAGTAGATGAAGGAATGACTATTATAATTTTTCCTGGAGCTGATATGTTTTGAGCCTTCCAGGTCATTGTCTTAGAAAGGAGTAGCTCTGATTTTTACAGATAAAGTAAACAGGATCAAGAAGAAGAGGATAAAAATGGGGGGTGTGAACTAGTACGCTACCAACTGGAAAACTAGAAAAAAATAATATTTTTTGTTTCTTTGACATCCATCTTTAATATAGTGACTGTCATCACCGTAGATCTATAAAAAATGGAAGAGTATTTGCCCGAGATTTAATTGGAGAAGCTCGTGGCAGGGAACTGTATCTCTATGCTTTAACAAACAACAGTTATTAAATCTGTCGCCCTAACTCTTTCATTTACTTTATATATCTTGTGAGAGACAGCAAGGGAAGCAATGAAATGGAAACCACCTGAGAATGCAGAAATTAATCCTTCCTTTATTAGGGTTTTTGTCTAACTGGAACTCTTCCTTTTTCAATTCAGATAATAAAATGATTATTTTTTTCATTATCTTCCTTGCTATTAAAGTTTTTCTTCTTCTTCTTCTTCTTCTTCTTCTTCTTCTTCTTCTTCTTCTTCTTCT
>NW_019154086.1:51080837-51113345 GCF_002288905.1 Enhydra lutris kenyoni
CCTTCTCCTTCTCCTTCTCCTTCTCCTTCTCCTTCTTCTTCTTCCTACTTCCTAATACTGCCAGAGTGGGAGAGGAATGGGGGCAAATGTTTGGGAAGGAAGAGCTATTTTGGATGAAATGGACTCAAATGGATCAGGGGCATTGTTGTCCTAGAGCATTTGTATAATCCAATACCATGCGACTTCCCTGGTTTATGCAGGTATTTACCTAGACTAGAGCTATTGCCAAAACATGTGCCATATAGATGGGGAACAAGGTAAAATGCATTAAAAACATGACTCTAAACGATAATTTTTCCTTGGGGGGAAAAAATTAGGGCTTTTCTCTTCAATGTACTAACCCGAGGAAGCAATATATTTTCTAATTATGCTGTCATTGTTCAAAATATTTAGGGAGCTCTTCTCCCAGAAATTGCTTCTAGAGTCTCCTGCCTGTTATTTCAATTGTCCTAAGAAGAGTAAATCTGTATTCTTTGAGAGTAGGCCACATCTGTTAAAAAGGTGGATATTCAACCACTTTTACTTCAGTGGGTTTTTTGTTTGTTTGGTTGGTTGGTTGGTTTTATTTTGCATTTTTTAAGGAGCAATGAAGATTGTGTTTGTGTGTGCATGAGGGAGGGGATGATGGTGGTCCTATCAGTTTTCTGGGGCTGCCATAACAAAATAACACAGACTGGGTGGCTTAAACTACAAAACAATGATTTCCTTGCAGTTCTGAAGGCTAGAAGTCCTAGGTCAAGGTGCTCACTGGCAGGGTTGGTTTCTTCTGAGGGCCATGAGAAAAAAGATCTGTTCCAGGCCTCTGTTCTTGGATTGTTGAGGGCTGCTTTCTCCATGTGTCCTCACAGAATCTCCTCTCTGTACGTGCCCACATCTGAATTTCCTCTTCTTATCAGGACATCAGTCACTTTGGGTTAATGTTTACTTTAATGATATCATTTACCTTAATTACCTATTTAAAGACTGTATCTCCAAATACAGTCATATTTTGAGATACTGGGGTTAGAACGTCAACCTATGAATTTGGGGTGGGAGGGACACAATTCATTTCACAACAGTAGGTATGGCTTCTTAATAGGATCTGATGGCAATTCCTACAGAGAAGTTTCCGTCAAGGAAAATACTCCTTGGACTTTATGTTGGTTATGTTTTGCTGCATAACGACCCATCCTAAGATTTAGTGGCTTTAAAAATATCAGTTTATTGGGGTGCCTGGGTGGCTCAGTGTAAGCCTCTGCCTTCGGCTCAGGTCATGATCCCAGAGTCCTGGGATCGAGCCCCGCATCGGGCTCTCTGTCAGCGGGGAGCCTGCTTCTTCCTTTCCCACTCCCCCTGCTGGTGTTCCCTCTCTCACCGTGTCATTCTCTGTCAAATAATTGAATAAAATTAAAAAAAAATATATCAGTTTATTATTCTGTCTCACAGTTCTGGGGGATGGTTAGCTGATTTCATTTGTTAGTTCACCCAGGCTCACTTATGTGGTTGAATTCAGAAGGAAAGTCTTCTGGATTGAAAGTTACACAGTGGACTCATTGACCCGTGTGGCCGTTGGTTCTACAAGAAGGATACCAAGCTGTCGTCGCAGGCACTCTCGTTCTCTTGGAGGTGAGGCCTGCTTTCTTACACTATAGTCTCAGAACAGTGCTCTAAGAGGGCTCAGGAAAAATCTATAAGGTATCGTGAGGCTCAAACTCTGGAACTTGTATGTTTTCACTCTAGAGAAACAACTAAGTCATGGAGATGTAATGTACAGCATGGTGACTGTGGTTAATAATACAGTATTGTGTATTGGAAAGTTGCTTTAAGATCTTAAAAGTTCTCATGAAAAGAAATAAAATCTCTATATATAGTGATACATGTTAACTAGATTTATTGTGGTGATGAGTTCACAACATGTAGAAATATTAGATCATTATGTTATACACCTGAAACTAATATAACGTTATATTTCAACAATACCTAAAATTTGAAAAATATATTTTCCTCTGGTCAGAGCAAGTCATAGGCTAGTCCGATTTCAGAGGATTGGCAATAGATTTCACCTCTTAATGGGAGGAAATACAAATAAATTATGGCATATTTAATCTACCACACGTGTATAAATTATGGCATATTTCTTAAAAACTAGTCTCATTTTGTGTCAACACTTTTAGTTCTATATTTACCTTTTGGAGAGAAATAGTGGCACATGTAAATTGAAACAGGATTTTTAAAAATTCCCTTCATTTAGCTTTTTTTATTCCTGCTTTATTTTTAAATCTTATGCACTTTTATTAAGTATCGCATAAATCCTTAATAAAAGCAGTTTGCATTCTTCAAACACACATTGGCCAGATGATGAAAGAGACAACCTAAGAAATAAAGAGTAGAAAACAAAAGCTTATAGAGAGATTGTCCTAGATCATTTCATGTTCCAAGAAACAGTTTTCTGTTACAGCAACTGAGAAGAGCTGTTTTCTGTATCAATACTCAGGTGACAAAGCTTTATTGTAAAGAAGCATGAATAAGTAAAGGAACACTGAAAACTCTCCACTGAGGTCCCACCGGGCTACCTGGAGTATTATTAGCATACCATAGTTGGTGCATGAAAAGGGGCATGGGTGCATGAAAAGGGGCATGGCAGCTGTATTCATTTCCTGAGACTTCTGTAAGAATTACTACAAGTTTGGTGACATAAAGCAACAGATGTTTATTCTGTCACAGTTCTGAAGGCCAGAGGTCCAAAGTCCAGTAAGGCTATACTTCCTCTGGGAAGTCTCGGAGTGAATTTACCTTCCCTGTTCCAGCCTCTGGTGGCTGTCCCAGAGTTCCGGGATTGGGGTTGGATCACTGCTGTCTCTGCCTCCATTTTCACACTGCCTTCTCTTCTGTGTGTTTGTGTTGTGCCTTCATACCTTTCTCTTACAAGCACATTTATAATGGCATTTAGGACCTACCCAGATAATACAGGGTAAAAGGCTTGTGTCAAAATCCGTAACTTTACCGTATATGCAATGAATTGTTTTTCCGCAAATAAGATAATTTATAAATTATAGGAATTGGGCTTGAGATCTTTAGGTGGCCATTATTCAGTCTACCACAGCATTCACCAACATCAAGCTTTCTCCAGCCTCTTAAACTGAACTGTTGTGAAAGACAATAAAATGTAGGAAAGCAGGAAATGTGTGGATATTCAGCCATGCCAGACCGGCAATGTTCACCCTCAGCACTAGCCCTAGAACAACAGGCCTCCACTCAACAATTTTCTGTAGAAATATGTGCAGCTCCCTGTCATTTAGGATGCCTATCATTTAGGGTTCAGAGGCTCTTCTCAGTTGCTGTAAGTGGAAGATAGGAGGGTATGATCCTAATTTGTGTGTGTGTGTAAATCCCCTTGTGTTAGAACACCTACATTAATTCTCTTGAATCCCAGTTTAGAAAAGGCAGCAAAACTTAGCAGAAAGGAGATCTCAACCTTCATCTGAGTTTCGAAGGAGATGCAGAAATGTCCACTGATGCCTTCCTAGATAACAGACCAGAGAACTCTAACTCTGGACTCCTAGATCCCAGAGACAATCTAGAAGGGCAGAGATGGCTCCATGGATTCTAGAGGCTAACTGATTCCATTTTGATCTTTGGCCTAACTCTTAACTCTCATAAAAACACATATGAATAATATTTCACATATAATTTGGCGAGGGATGGTAATTGTAAGAGTTAGATAGATTGGAATGTTTGTATTTCAAGTGCCTAGAACAGAAGCAGGGATATCCGAAGGCTTATAAAATCCTTGCTTTAAAGGGCTTTAGCAGAGACAAGAGAGTTAATAATAGTTTTTCCATGCAGCACATTCCCTAAATGCAGTTAATGATTTTAGGTTTATGGCTACCAGCTACCACATATAAGCATACGTCCTTAAGCCTGATGCCATTCTAGTACTTTCTTTCAAACACTTTAACTAACTTATTTGTAGCAGAGTCATCATATATACGTCAGGGAAGGTTTGATAAGATAATCTGTAAAGGCTGTGAAATTCCTATATGCCTAAGATTCATCTGGATGGTTTGCTTAAAATCCTGCTTCCTGAGCCAACCATGCCAGAAACTGTAATTCAGTAGAGTTGTGCTACACAGGTGATTCAGACACAGGTCGTAGAGGAGAGCATTTTCAGAAACGCTGTCTTCAGCAACTTTACAGAACTTCCAACTTTTGATATGCCATGTTCTAGCAAAGCCAACATAGGAGTACTACTGAATAGGTGCCATGAGTGACTTGGAGAAAGACAGTAATGGCCCAAACGGTGCATTTCTAATTTGTTTCCATGATGTTTTGAAGAAATGTGTCCGCTAAGTTGTATTCTGGCCATAATGAGAAGATATTGTTATTACAACAAAGTTCCTAGATTTGAGCCTTCATCAAAGAAGAAAATTTCTTTGTCTTATAAGGAAAAGAAATGGAGCTCTGTCTTCCTTGATGTTTGGTTCACTCCTAGACATCCGTCATTTCAGGATCCATGTCGTATTTTTCAGCTCCACTTTGTAATCCTTTATCAAAGAACATGCTGGCAGTTTTTGAAAAGATTTGAGACATACATCCACACAAAAGGACCCAGAGAGAAAGTTGTGCTTTTATTGATGGAAATGAGCTGTCTGTGTGATCTCCATGTTTCCATCTCTACATCTGGAGAGCAGGTCTCCGTTAGAAACAGTTGTGAAACTTTAATGAAACTCCATGTTCACATCTCGCTTCTATCATCTATCTTTATCCAAGTTAACTATGTCAAAAAATAAATAAATATCAGGGGAAAGTGTTGAACCTATATTTGAACTACTGGTTTTTTTTTTTCCTTCATGGGGATTTCAGAGGCAAGGTCATACTTTAAAAGCTTAGAGTAATGGGTTATTTAGTAAGATTGTAATGATAAGATTACCCTCAGGTAAACCGGTAGAAAGAGGGCCAACCTGCCTCTAGCAGAGAACATCAAGAGTCATAGGAAAAGTGGCTGGCCTGGCTTTTTCTTCTTTGTACTGAAGGTTATTAGTTACTAACATGTAGAAGCTTCCTAAGATGACTATTTCTGGGTTTGTCTTTGACAAAGTATCCAGAAACCTGAAAAAAAAAATTAAAAATGCACCACTGTGGTCTCTCCATGCACATATGTAAGTGACAGACTTTCAGACAGTTCATATTTCAGAGGACACATAATTTGAATACTTACATAAGTTGTCCACTTTCAAAAAAAAAATGTAGTTCTACATGCCAGATTTTTTTTTAGTCACACTCCTCTCAATGATGCCTTTGATCATATTTAGTTATTTGCTTCTAATAAATCATAATTATAGTAAAGTCCTAGATAATTTGAATAATTAATACAACTGCTCTAACTGTATATCAAACTGAATATATCAAACTGTAGTTTCTAGAAACCGAGGACAGAACTTATTTTTAATCAAATATACAATATTTACAAAAATTAACTCTATGTTAGCTTCAAAGAAAATCCTCAATGAATTTGAAACCAAAAAGAAATAACACAGATTTTTGTTTGTTTGTTTTAACCAAACTGTATGTTACAAACCATTGACACAAAAGAACCTGGTAACTCAATGACATGGGAATTAAACCAAATAAGCAAAATGTATATTTTAAACATCTCCTGTCTAAATAGAAGTATAGAATGCCTAGGAAACAGTGATTGTTAAGATGTTTGTAATGTATATTAAAGATGGCTTTGGAGGAAAATGCAGAGCCTAAAATTACTATGTTACTTACTAATCAACAATACTTGAGAAGTATTCAACTGGAAAGATAGAGAAAGGGGTAACAGAAAAATCTAAAGAAATTAAACTTTTAAAACAGCTAATTAAAAATGAATGACAGGGACACCTGGGTGGCTCAGTTGGTGAAACGTCTGCCTTCTGCTCAGGTCATGATCCCAGGGTCCTGGGATCGAGTCCCACATTGGGCTCCTTGGTTGGCGGGGAACCTGTTTCTTCCTCTGCCTGCTGCTCTGCCTGCTTGTGCTCACTCTCTCTCTCTCTGACAAATAAATAAATAAAATCTTTTTAAAAAATGAAAGACAGATCGAGGTACTGATTTGAAAAAAAAAAAAGAAAAAGAAAAAGTATCATTATAACAAAGAAGAAGGCACAAAATCAGAAATAAGAACAGAGGAAATAGACCGTGGGGGAAGAAAAAAGAAATTAGAAGAATAAATATTTTTCTGAACTTCTTTCACAAATACTGTGAAAACATGATTGAAAGGAAACACTTTTTCAGCAAATTGGAAGTTTTCTAAATTTGAATTCAAATATGCATTATATTCTATCAGATAAATTATGAAGAAGAAACATTGAGAAAGTTAGCAAACAGCCAAATATCAAGAATGAGGCAGGCCCAGAAACTTGCTTAGGTAATTTCTTTCAAGTCTTGAATGGAGATACTTTTAATACTATGCACCAGAAGGAAATCAACTCTTTTCTTTTTAAAAACAAGTCTGAAAATAGTCATTCAAAAAAGAAAGAAAAAATTATTATGTCATATGAGTATTGATACTACCATCATAAAGAAAATATTACCAAAATAGATTCAAGAGTAAATAAATACAATGCTACATTATGATCAAGTGGGGTCAATTTCAGAAATCCAAGGATACTTCAATAACAAGGAATCTGTTAAAACATTTAAAGTTTAGGGGCACCTGGGTGGCTCAGTGGGTTAAAGCCTCTGCCTTCAGCACAGGTTGTGGTCCTGGGGTCTTAGGATCGAGCCCCGCATCGGGCTCTCTGATCAGCGGGGAGCCTGCTTCCCCCTCTCTCTCTGCCTACTTGTTATCTCTCTCTCTGTCAAATAAATAAATAAAATCTTTTAAAAAAATATTTAAAGTTTATGAAAAAATTAACAAGGAAAATTTGTTTATCTCAATAAAGGCCAAAAGAAAATTGGAAGAATAAATTCAACCCCCATTTCAAACTTGAAAGGAATTTATAACACCTTTGCATAAATTGATAATGTGGAGACATTGCTTACATGACCTAAGTACATTCTGTGTATTCAAAACTAGGGCCTTGATTTATGGTAAAACACTCAAGGCATGCTCATTATTAATTTGAAAGAAAATAAAATATTTGAAAGAAAATAAGATTACCACTATTAATCTTATTAAATATTATTCTGGATGTCATAGATATTGAAGTTTCACAAAAGAATGAGATATGAGGGGCGCCTGGGTGGCTCAGTGGGTTAAAAGCCTCTGCCTTCGGCTCAGGTCATGATCTCAGGGTCCTGGGATCGAGCCCCGCATCGGGCTCTCTGCTCTGCGAGGAGCCTGCTTCCCTCTCTCTCTGCCTGCCTCTCTGCCTACTTGTGATCTCTCTCTGTCAAATAAATAAATAAAATCTTTAAAAAAAAAAAAGAATGAGATATGATACAAATATTGGAAAGGGAAAGATATTTGTAAATTATGTGATTATATGTCTAGTAATCCATATAAGGCAACAAAAAACAATTAGAAATAATAAGTGTCTCTAAAAAGGTGAGTGATTAAAATAATAATATACATATTAAAATAATAATATACATAATAATAATAATTGAAAATAAATGGAAGAAAATTTTAATTCACTGAACCAGTCATAAAAGATACAATATTTTAGAGCAAGTTTAATAAGCAATGTGTGGGTCTAATATGAACATGTTACAACTCCACTGAAGAACAAAAATATCTTGGATGAATGGAAATGCATGCTGTTTTAAAATAGAAGGAACTTACTTTTATAAAAAATTATAAGACAGGGAACAACAAATGTTGGCAAGGATGTAGAGAAAGGGGAACTCTTTTACACTATTGGTGAGAATGCAAGCTGGTATAGCCACTCTGGAAAACAGTATGGAGTTTCCTCAAGACATTAAAAATAAAACTACCCTATGACCCAGCAATTGCACTACTGGGATTTACCCCAAAGATACAGATGTAGTGAAAATAAGGGACACATACACCCCAATGTTCATAGCAGCAATGTCCACAACAGCCAAATTGTGGAAGGAACTGAGATGTCCTTCAACAGATGAATGGATAAAGAAGATGCGGTTTATATATACAATGGAGAATCAGCCATCAGGAAAGTTGAATATCTCCATTTACATCGACATGGATGAAACTGGAGAGGATTATGCTAAGTGAAATAAGTCAATCAGAGAAAGTTATATGGTTTCATTGATATGTGGGATATAAGGGATAGTGCAGAGGACAAAGGGGGAAGGGAAGGAAAACTGAAGTGGAAGAAATAAGAGAAGGAGACAAACCATATGAAACTCTTGACTCTGTAAAACAAACTGAGCATTGCAGAAAGAGGTGGGTGGGAGGATGGGGTAACTTGGAGATGGACAATAAGGAAGGCACGTGATGTAATGAACACTGGGTATTATAAGCAACTAATGAATCATTGAAAATTATATTAAAACTAATGATGTACTACATGTTGGCTAATTGATTTTAGATAGAAAAATGTATAAAACTAAAAGAAATAAAATTATACTTAAAATGATATATAATCTTAATCTTGGAAAAATCAAGATTTTTAGGAAACTTGAAAGAACACAACTTAAGTTTTTCTTAAATAATCTAAAATAATTTTAGAAGGCAAAAGCATATTATTAAACCAAAGTACTAAAAATTAGTTTGATATTGACATAAAAATAGGAAGACATAGTAATGGAAGAGAATAGAGAAGACATGAATAGACTAACATTTATATAAGAACTTATATTTTAAAGGTGTGGAGTAAACTGGATTCAGTAAATAGTGATGAGAAACTGGCTAGCAACTGGGAAAAAAAAGTCTGGATTCATATTCCCATATATATAATATATATAATATGTATTCTATATTATATCCTATATATTATGTCACATATTATACTATGACTCCTACATCATAATAAATTCCAGATAAATCAAAGGTTTAGATATTAAATGAAACCTTAAAAAGCCAGAAATATTTAAGTATGTAATTTTTTCTTTAATTTTAAAATGAGGAAGCTCTATCTAAAGAAGAAAAAATATAAAAGCAGTTATGCATTTAAAAAAATTATTTTTGGCACCTGGGTGGCTCAGTCAGTTAAGCGTCTGCCTTCCGCTCATGTCATGATCTTAGGGGGATTGAGCCCCATGTTGTTGGGCTCCCTGCTTAGTGGGGAGCCTGCTTCTCCTCCCTTTGCCTCCCCTCCCTCTTCCGCTCCTTCCGCTGGCACTCTCTCTTCTGCTCACTCTCCTTCTCTCTCTCAAATAAATAAATAAAATCTTAAAAAAAAAAAAGAAAATTATTTGGAACATAAGAATATTAAATAACTGGTCAAAAAAAATAAAACCTCCACAAAACAGTCAAAAGACAAATATAAGTGACAAACTTGAGCATGGTTTATCGTAAAAGAATAAGACAAAGAACTAATATCTGTAATACAAAGAAGCTCTTAAAATTAAAAAAAAAGGACAGTAAATAGATAACAGGCATGAATAGGAGTCATACTAAAAAAGGATGTATAAATAAACATTCGGTTGTTCTTATGATCAAAAAAATGTAAATTTAGACAACAATTATATATCAGTAAGATTTGCAAGATTAAAATTTTCTATAATATCCCAATTTGGTGGGGGAATTGGGAAGTATGCACTAACACGTTCTTGTGATGAGAATATAAATTGGTACGTATCTTGAAGAAAAATTTGGCAATATCTATCAAAATAGTAAGCCCACGTACTCATTGAGCCAGCAGTTCCACCTCTAAGATTTTTCTCCCGAACATTTACTTGTACCTATGAACAAAGTTATGAGTCCAATTATGGTCATTGCAAAATTGTTCTTAATAGCAAGAAATCTGGAAACCTAAATGTGTATAGAAATTGGCTACGCTATTACATTCGTGTCCTGGAATGAATGAATGCCATATAGACTAATATAATAAGTGGTCATAATATAGTGATCAGTAAATGAAGTAACTAGGATTCCATTTGTATAAAAATTACTAGAAGAAAACATACCAACAAAACAAAGCAAAATAAAATGGATGCAGGAGTTTTATTTTGAAAATGGAAATGCGGGTCAGAGTATGAAGGGTGCGAATTTTTATTCTCCTTTTTTATAACCTCTAGCTTGTTGTTTGATCAACATATAGTAGTTTAGTAGTAGCTACGGTAATAATAATAATAATAATTTTTTTAAAGATTTTATTTATTTATTTGACAGACAGAGATCACAAGTAGGCAGAGAGGCAGGCAGAGAGAGAGCAGGAAGCAGGCTCCCTGCTGAGCAGAGAGCCCAATGCAGGGCTCGATCCCAGGACCCTGAGATCATGACCTGAGCCGAAGGCAGAGGCTTAACCCACTGAGCCACCCAGGCGCCCCAATAATAATTTTTTTTTAAAAAGCTGTTAATAAGGAGGGAGATATGAGCCAGTAACAAAAATGGCATGTCTTACTCGTTTTGGACTTGATAATGTTATCAAGAAGTCTCTCACAAATATTAGCATAAAAGGCAGTACTTTTAGTGACTATGAATCCATAATTCTCAATATCATTTCTCACTCACTGAGTAAATATACATCAGATAAGGAAGTATATTCTCTGCTTTTACCACAGAGGCATTTGGGCAAAGAATACTAATTTGGGGCCTTGTTGCAGCCAGAATGTCTAAACAGAGGTTCTGGTTTTTCTCTTCACTAGTTGTGCTCAATACAGATATTTAATCCTTCAGTTTTCCCATCAGTAAAAGGAGGATAATAATTTTTAACAAATCAAAGAGAGTAATAAAATGAGAATTTATATATAGACAGTGTGCTATAAAACAAATAGAAGTTTGGCTTGGTTTGGTTTGGTTTTAGAGGAGACATATCTTAATCTATTTTCAGATCTTTCTGTACCTCTGTTAGAGCAGATAGTGTTAATCTACATGTGTTCGTAGTTAGCTAGTTAGTGTAAAAAAAGGATGGCTGCCCCAGAATTTGTACAGCCATAAATCTGGGTTAGATATGTATGTACTGGGGGAAAGAGAGAGAGCGAGAGAGAGAGATCTGAATAGATAGGTTCTCATTTCACTGGCATTAAGAGTCTAATGTTAACCATACACATCTTCTTTTCTTGTCCCATTCTTTCTGGCGTCTGTCACTTCCTATCATTTACTCTTTTATCAGGCTAAAAACATTTTCTTTCTCTCTGTTTGTTGGAATTTCTGAACATCAATTGTAGGTGTGATCTAGTCAGTCATTCTCTGAGCAATGATGTATCAAATTCATTAAAGCCAGGGACTAACTTGGAAAATGACAGATGAACAGAAAATTAACTCTAGAAAATCACTGCTAAATTTTTGATAACTGTAGTGCTTTTTGCTTAGAGTAGAGATGGGATTAGCCTTTATTTCATTGATGACTTAACTGTTATACTGACAGAAAGTATCCAACTTACCTTGCTAATGGGAATGCAAACTTCTCTACATGAAGAAAAAAAAGATCTTCCAACATCTGGCAGGATTATTCCTTCCAAACCTGATTTTTGATTTGCCATAATGAACCTTCCTGTATAATCTGGTCATCTAATATGCCTTTCTAATTTGTCCTCTTAATTTCTCTCCCAGTGTCTTTGTTTATGAAAGGCTTGCTAGATCTCTTTCTTCATACTTCATCAAGTCATTCACTGTGAACTCTATTTACCTTCAGCTCAATAGCATTTTATGTCACTAAATGACTGACCTTGAAGCAACTTAATCGCTCTGGGTTTCACTTTCCTTATCTCTAAAATTAAGCAGCTGAAGGAATTCAACTGTTTATTCAACAAGTATTTTTTACTACTGCCCAACTGATGCAAGCCCCTTTTGTATGCACTGGGGACCTACCAATTAGAAACAGGGGCAACTGGCTACTCACTTGCAGGTTCATTCCTGTGGGGAGAGAACACAATATTAGCCTAGTAAATACACATGTTACATAGTGAGTTAAATGATAAGTACTATGCAGACAGTAGGTGAGGGGGAAGGGGGGTTGGAGTACTGGGGGAAGGTCAGCAGTTGGATTCCAACTTTAAATGAAGATGAACTTCCAACTCTAATGCTCTGAGTTTCTATGCATGTATTTATATATTTCTCTTAAGAAGATTATAAATTCCAGGGGAGTGGAGAATGTATCATGAGGGTCTGTTGTTTTATGATATGAAGAATATGGTGGAATGAATGAGAGTTTAGGTTTATTTATTTATTTTTTTAAGAGTTTATTTATTTATTTGACACACAGAGATCACAAGTAGTCAGAGAGAGGGGAAGGGAAGCAGGCTCCCTGCCGAGCAGAGAGCCAATGTGGGGCTCCATCCCAGGACTCTGAGATCATGACCTGAGCCGAAGGCAGAGGCTTTAACCCACTGAGCCACCCAGGTGCCCGGAGAGTTTAGGTTTTGATGTCAGAAAGCATTGGATATCATTCCACATCTGCAACTCACTTGCTCTGTGACCAGATAAGTTTCTGAATCTCTCTGAGCCTGGCTTCTTTCTCTGTAAAGTAATATCTAGTTTATAACACAGTTATGAGCATGAAATTAGAACATTATATGAAAACAGCAGAGTGCCTGACTCAGTCACTGTAAGCACCCAACAAATGGGAACTATATCCTATAAAAATAGGTGATACCCAATAACTTTTTATTGAATTAAAAGGTATTAAATGTGTTATATTTTAAAATGAAATGTATTCTCCTAAGCAAACTGTCTGAGATCTTTCACTTTCTCAGAAGTCCTTTATTCTTATAGGGCTATGTGCAACAGTCTTAGGTATTCATAAACTGGTTCTTGGGACAATAGACAAAATCTAAGTAAAGTCTATAAGTTATATGATATTGTTATATTAATGTTACTTTTCTAACTTCGATCATTGTATTATAGCTGTGTAGAAGAATGTCCTTGGGCATTCATACTGAACAATTTATGGGTGAATGGGGCATAATATCAGCAACTTACTTTCAAATGATTCAGGATGTGGGACCTTGGTTGTGTAGGTGTGAGTTTCTGTACGGATTTGGAAATCCAAGGGAAGGTAGTATGAGAAATCTCACAGCTTGTTTGTAAGTCTGATATTATGTCACAATAAAAAGTTACAATTAAAAAAATATATTGTTGGATAAGAAAGTGGCTAAATGAGGAAATGTGAACAGGGATGAATCCAAGGATGATCAGGAATCAGAATAAAATCACTTAGATATCTGGTGTACTTGGTTCCTTCTGCAGCCCATATAAGAATTCTTGAAGGACATGGAGAAATGGCATACTTGTAAGCTAATAATATAGGAGAAGAAATGAGTTTTCAGGTGTCTCTTGTTTAGATGTCATGTCACTGAAATGGAAATCTTGTGCATATGATGAAGATTTTAGCAGGTTTTAAAGAAAGCAGTTTTGATGATGAATGTTGCAAACTGCCCTTATGTAAAAGCATTCACAGTATGAAATTATATAGGAAAAATGGAAGCCATGCTACAAATGATAAAGCAATGTCCTCATATTTCAATGCCTTCAACAGAGGGCAAATGCATGTGTAAACCCTGTCTATGCTTTCCCTAGCTCAGCTTTCTATGCAGTTTAATATGACTTAGCAGAGATGCACAAATTCAGCCATCAAACTACACCAGGTGTTTTATTATCAGATTCTGTTACCATTTTTAAGAAAAAATAGAAATAAAAAAATAAAAGGCTTTCTTTGGGCATTACCAACTCATTAAAATTTTATACTCTATTCTAATTAAATGCAGAACTCCTCAATGTGGCAGATATTCTAAGAAACTGTAGAGATGGAGTAATTAAAAAAAAATCCAAGGAAATACCTATGCCTTTTTATATTTTAAGATGTGCAATGTGTTCTCAGTCTACACATGTGTCTATTTTGATATGTCAAGAGCTCTTGTTTTTCTCTTTTCCTGAATTTTGTCTTAAAACAGCCAAACAGTCATCCACTCAGAAATATATATATATATATATGTGTGTGTGTGTGTGTGTGTGTGTGTATAAATACAGATACACACAAATATACATGCACACATACTTTTCTCTCTATGTAGAAAAGACCCCTTTTCAAAGAAAAAAAAAGAAGATATGCCTAAATAGAAACCCCTTTAATCAGTTACAAGAGTACTGTACCAATTACTTCCCTACAGGGTGACCTTTTCATCTTTTAATGGCATTTTGGAATAAAATCGCCCTAACACGTTGGGAGTGTTATGTGTGTCACATTTCCAATTCTATTTTTTCTCTTGTTGGCACTGAATAAGGCCTAATGTATTCATGACCTAATTAGAGTAATTTTTGAATAATAATGACCTCCTGGGGGAAACTTTTTTCTTAGTACTATTCAGACACATTAACTAGAACAAGTGTTTCTTAATTTTTAAGTGTTTCTCTGGCTATTGGAAGTATTTTTGCTTCATTTAAAATGAAAATTATGTAACAGGAGTCCCTACAGGAAATGCGAAGCACCTTGTTTTAGTTTTCTTGATGCTTTCCTCTCTGGAAAATGCAGTATTCCTGTTTTGTTGTTGTTGTGTTAGTCTTTTCTTTCATTCTCATGGATTGGACTGCATCAGAGAAAGACCTATCACACCACTTGGGAAAAAAGCTTAACCCATTTAGACAGCCCTTTTTGCAGCTAGATCTCTGGTTTTAGAGTTGGTTGCACAATGACTTTCATTCCAACCATCTCCTCTTTTTCTATCTTATCCTTTTCCTAGATGGAAATAAATTATTAGAAACACAAAAATGTACAATACTTTTTGGAAATATATGGATTTTTCCCAATTTATGAACTACTAAGTAGTTTTATTTTGAGTAAAACTCACATTTAGTGTATATGTGTCTGTGTACCTACCTTTCTCCAAGACCAACAGAAGTGACAACATCATGTCTCTCATCCCCATCACTACTGGAAATTCATGCTATCCCTTCATCCGTCTCCTCCTATGGATCTGTCCATTCCCTAATCGGACTTGATTTAGTGTTCACTCTCACAAGATCCTGTGACACCCCTCTAAAAATCTGTCATCATTAAAATACCCATTATCACTGAACTCCCCTTCTACCTCTTCACTTTAATGGAAACCTGACCATTGCTTGAGGATACTCCTGATACTGCCATATCTGTCTTAAATGGTGACTTTTTCATCTAAACTTCCTATCTAAAACAGGTCCTTAAGGTTGAATTAAGGTACTTGCTTTTCTTTCCCCCTCTTTTAAAACCTTTAGCTCTTCTGCAGCAACTCATCAGACTATATCATCCAGTACCACTCTTGATTTCAACCATGTAACAACCTTCTATTTTCTGGATCCTAGGAACTGGCTCACTTTATTTTGTTAGATAAGCAGTACAAAGCCTATGATAGCACATAAAAATTGCTTTATACAAATTAGAAAAAATGTCACCTCTGGGTAAGCCTCAAAATATTTCCTCTCAACAAATTACGACAGACTGCCTCCTGTGCATGGACAAAGGGGACATTTTCATATTGCAGTTGTGACTCTTTCCCACCTTGGATGGCAGCTTGACAAGCAGGAGTACATAGAGAATTTCAGCTCCCATTGGTCCCCTCTGGATGGGTGTTCTTGTGTAGGGCAGCACATACATCCATAAGCAAGACCCTGGCAGCATGAGTCTGTTATTTATGGACGTGTTAAGATAATATAGGAGTATTCAAGGTAAATCCTAACCTATTTAAGCAGATACCTCAGAGGATAATTAATTGCTTCCTCAGTGCTAGGTGTAACTATCAGAGTTAGAATACTATCTGCCTAGAACAATTTCATTTAGAGTGGCATTTCTCATACTGTTAAAAGCACTGGGGCTAATTTTCCAATTAAAAACAATAGCTATCCATGAAAAAAAAAAAAAAGGAGATTCTCTTCCATGAAATGACACTGGAACAAGTGGATATCTGTATGTGAAAACAATGAAATTCAACCTGTACCCTGCAATATAGAAATATTCATTTGGGAAGGATCATAGACCTAAGTGTAAAAGCCAAAACCATAAAGTTTCTCAGAAGAAAACACAGGAGAATATAGTCAGATCTTGGGGTATGCAAAGATTTCTTACATGGGACAGAGAAAGCACAAACCATAAAGAAAATGGGTATTTGGGTTTCATCACAATTTAAAACTTTTCTCATCAAATGACACCATTAAGAAAATGAATAGGCAAGCCACAGACTGAGGGGAAAAAATATATGCATATAAAATATATAAATATATAAAATAAAAATATGATCTATATTATAGCATATTATGTATATAGTATACTACACACACACACACACACACACACACACACACACACACACACAAAGGGCTAGTATCCAGAATATTTAAAGAACTCCAGCAATTAAATTCTATAGACATAAATAACCAAACAAAACTAATGAGTGAAAGTCTTGAACAGCACTAAACAAAGAAAGGTATGGATATAATATGTTCAAAGAAAGCAGTTGCCATCAGTCATCGGGAAAATTTAAACTAAATTCATGAGATACCATTTCCCACCAAATAGAATGGGGGGGAAAAACATTAAAGATGAAAAATGTGGAGCAACTAGAATCCCACTGTTGCTGGTGGGAGTCTGTAAAATGGTATTAGCATTTAAGAACACATTTTGGGGGGTGCCTGGGTGGATCAATGGGTTAAAGCCTCTGTCTTCAGCTCAGGTCATGATCCCAGGGTCTTGGGATCGAGCCCCGCATTGGTCTCTCTGCTTGGCAGGGAGCCTGCTTCCCCATCTCTCTCTGCCTGCCTCTCTGCCTACTTGTGATCTCTCTCTCTCTCTGTGTCAAATAAATAAATAAAATCTTTTAAAAAAAAAAAAAAAAGAACACCTTTTGGCAGTCCCTTATAAGATTAAACATTTACATACATACCCAATGAACCCTTTCTAAAGAAATGAAAATACGTCAAAATATGTTAATTGTAATAACATATTAACTCTGATCATGAATGTTCACAGTAGCTTTAATCATAATTGCCCCAAACTGGAAAAGCCCAAATGTCCATCGAGAAGAGGAGTAAATAAATTCTGATATATTCCTCCAGTGGAAAACTATTCAGCATAAGAAAGAACAAAGTACAACAGCACAGAGAAATTTCAGAAATATTTGAACAGAAGAAGCCAGACACCAAAGGGTATGTACTATTGGAGTCTGTATATATGAGGTCTTGAAGTAAGGAAACAACCCATCAGTGATAGAAAAACAGAGTAATGATTGTCTCTAGTTTAAAGAGAGATTGGCAGGGAATAAGCATAAGGAAACATTTTCGGTAATAGAAACGTTCTACATCACAACGAAGGTGGTTTAAACAAGTGTCTGCCTGTATATCACTCATCAAATGTCTACTTAAATCTATATACTGTATATAAGACAACATCCCCAGTGAAAAAATAATAAACACAAATAAGTATAGCAAATGAATCTTTACTCAGATACTTGAAGGTCATTTTCTCTCCTGTCACAGGGTTCTGACCTTTATCAAGTTCCATTAGAACAGTTGACTAATAAGGTTTTCGTACCTTCCATTGTATTGGCAAACTATCTGAAAGATCTAGCTTTGAGCCCTAAACAAATTCCAACCCCAAGAACTTCTGGCAGACTCATGATTTTTGCTTTGGGAAACTTTTTCTTTTATATCCTAAGAACTCCCAACACAAAATCACTTTGGCCACAATCAACCTGGAGAGCCAAGTGGATGTTGCAGTTCTAGCCCAGAAATGTCAAAATGTTCACATGTAAGTAACGGGTAGATTTTTGAAACTTCAAGACTAACGTGGTTCTGTGTGGCCCTTAGTTCTGAGTTTCTAGTTTATTTCTGCTTCCCAGGTGCGGAATTCCTTCTAGGCTGATCTTCAGGCCAGACTTGATCCTGCCTTGAATTCAGAGGTCCCTCCTTGATGGCTCAGAAGAAAACTTAAAATAAATCTTTATAAATAAATTCATTATTATTCAATAGGTATTTGACTTTCAGGTCTGTAAAAGAGACTGTACTAAGCCCTATAAAGATGCTCCGTCTTCTCCTGCCACGGTATTTTCTATCCTCCTTGACCTTTTGTATAAGTACCAAGGCTGTGACACAGAAGTCTTAGGAAGAGATAAAGGAATCCTTTGACTATTTGAGGTATTTTAATTGCTATTGAACAATATAACTCAGTGCTCTTTTCTGTGTGAAATCCAGGTTTTATTAAACTGACTTAATCAATAGTATTCTATGTTCAGAGGGACTCTAATATGGTCCTGGGGGAGGGGAACAATAAGTTCCACTGTATCCTTCACAGTGATTTCTGAGGACTGAGTGATCAGGGATGTCTAGCTGTCCTGATCATAACAAATTTACCAAGAGATCTTGCAGCATTGGTTATGAATGCACAGAGCAACTTACTCATTAGGGTCAGAGAAACCCTAAATGACTTGGCTTCTTCTCCACAGAACTTGACATTTACTTCCTACTATGAATCCTGAAAAACAGAAATAATTCTTACGACCTTACTCCCGTAATGTGGGTTCATTTTATTTATTTATTTATTTATTTATTTTTTAAAAGATTTTATTTATTTATTTGAGAGACAGAGATCACAAGTAGGCAGAGAGGCAGGCAGAGAGAGAGAGGAGAAAGCAGGCTCCCTGCTGAGCAGAGAGCCCGATGCGGGGCTCGATCCCAGGACCCCGGGATCATGACCTGAGCCGAAGGCAGATGCTTTAACCCACTGAGCCACCCAGGCGCCCCTCATTTTATTTTATTATTTTTATTTTTTATTTTAAAGATTTTATTTATTTATTTGAGAGATAGACAGTGAGAGAGAGCATGAGAGAGGAGGTCAGAGGGAGAAGCAGACTCCCCGTGGAGATGGGAGCCCAATGCGGGCCTTGATCCCGGACTCTGGGATCATGACCTGAGCCAAAGACAGTTGCTTAACCAACTGAGCCACCCAGGCACCCATGGGTTCATTTTAAAAGGTGGTGATGTCACAGTTTAATTATCTTTCACTAACCAAATCTATGCAGTTCTTGAATATGGATAACAAGATTTTCAATAGCGTATTCACGTAGCAAGGGATTCAATTGCATCTGCATCTATTGAGTTTGTTTGTGTGCGTTATGTAGGAAGCTCAGAGAGCAAGGGATATTTTATAAATATATCAAACTCTTCTCTATCCTGATTTTGGATAGCAAGAGTTTGGATAAATAGAGGGGGAAAGGGTTTGTGGCTTTATGCTATACTTTCAGTTTTACTTTAAGGCATTTCAAAATACAAACCAGCCCCCATTTCTCACCAGGTGTATAGCTATAAGGGCCTGAGTATTTATGATAGAGCCTAAAATTGCAATCATCTCTTTAGCTCATAGTTTAATTGCACTGGAAAATTCACTGCCTTAATAGAGTTATAAGCAGTGCACGTGGATTATGAATTTATGTATATGGATTATGGTTTTATGCATTTGAGGAAGAAAAAAGCACAGATGGTTGGGCTCCATAAAATACTTCATTGGTGAATCAAATAAGCACAGGTACAATTCAGGCAGGTGGGAGTGAAAGAAAAGAAAGGGAGAAGAAAAGATGTGCAGATAAATTCATTGGATCCTGACATTGCAGTAGGAAATTAGTTTTTGAACGTTTTTTTTCCCCCTTGTTATGTTATAGAAATAAAAACGTATCTTTCCTTGTTCCAGTTCTTTCCCAGATGATTTACAGTCAAGCCAGGGTCAGTCCCCTGTGAAAGTATTTTTAAGCACACATTGAGAACACAGATCTTCTTGAAGTTCACTGCAAATGTGTACTATTTCAAGTGCATGAGGCACTCGTATTATACTAAAAATTTTCTCTTGGCTTAAATGTGAATGATATTGACCTTGTGAACCAAGGTAAAAGCCACCTATTAGGAAGAGAGAAAAAAATTTCTACTTCCATAGCCAGGAAGATTGGGGCAAAAGAAGCCCAGAATGGGGTAAAGGACAGACTCACAAAATGGTAGCGTCAAACCATGAATGAAATTTACCGTACCCTTGGCTGAAGAGAACTCTAAGGACTGAGTTAATCTAGTTTCTGCAAGTGGCCTGGGGTTACTCTTCATTTATAGGAAGAGCCTGGTCAGAGAAGTAGAGATTCCTACTCTTAAAATATCATTCAAAATAAAAGGTTCATTAATACCGAATTACTAAGAAAGGTAGTAATTTTCCCCTGTGGCAATCTGCATGTTTTGTAATTTGGGAATTAAAAGATTGTGTGGTTTTAGGTACAGGGAAATCAGGGAAACAGCAGCAGAGTGTTAAGCCTAGGCTGACTTCCTGAAAACTCACAGGTCAAACTGAAGCCAAAAATCTCACCCAGGTGCTGGGCTGCTGTTGTGGGGGTATTAGTATCTCTTGAATTGAAGTCTTTTTTTTTTTTTTTTAAGATTTTATTTATTTATTTGACAGACAGAGATCACAAGTAGGCAGAGAGGCAGGCAGAGAGAGAGAGGGGGAAGCAGGCTCCCTGCTGAGCAGAGAGCCCGGTGTGGGCTCGATCCCAGGACCCTGGGATCATGACCTGAGCCGAAGGCAGAGCCTTTAACCCACTGAGCCACCCAGGAGCCCCTTGAATTGAAGTCTTAAAACTAGATCAGGGAAGGTTCACGGAGAAAACCCATTTTCAAAGCACCTGGTTCCTACCTTCACAAGCACATACATGTCAGTTTTATGTGAAAATATATAGCAGAGTCTGGCATTCATTCATGTCATCTACACATGTGCTAGGACCTATAGGTTCTGCTATAGGTCCCAGAGATATAACAGGAAAAGATGGCCCTTGGGGAACTTACATCATAGCTGGGGAAACAGAAAATTAATAAGCAAAATGATGTAGGTGGAATGTAATTTTAAATAGGAATCAGTGCTAGAAACAAAAATGAATCAGGAGAAAGGGTTCTGACAGGCAAAAGACTTGTCAGGGAAGATCTCTTAATGAGTTGACACAGGCGGAGGGAAGTAAGGGAATGGGCCATCTAAAAGTCTGGGAGAACATTCTAGACAGAAGAAGCAACATGTGCAAGCACCTTAAGATGGTACTAAGCCTGGCGTATTTGAGGACAGTAGCAGGCCATTTTTGTAGATGTAGATGAATGAGAGGTACATTTGCAGTAAATTTGTTTGGAGAAGTAAGTAGAAGATAGACCACACAGGGTCTTGTTCATGGTATAGATTCCAATTATTTTTTTAAATGGGAAAGAATACCATTAATTGGATGACCAAGGGAGTAACAACTAGTGACTTCTGAGATCCCTTGAGTATGGTCTTTTTGTGGGCAAAAACAGAAAAAAAAAACAAGATGAGTTGGTGGGTTCCTAAGTAGTTTGAGTAAAAGGCTACCTAGCTGCTTTGATAAGAGCAAGAGCTGTGAAGATGGTGAGATGTAATAAAAATACCATGTCGTTTGAAAGGTAAACCAACAATGCTTGTTGCCAGATAGGCTGTAGTTTGTGAGAGAATAAAGGCGAATCTGTAATGGCTTGTAAATTTGGCGCCTGCGTTCAATGAGGTATAGTCATGCCATTGTTAAGATTGAGGACTCAAGGGAGAAATAACATTTAACACCAAGGGATATCAAGGGTTCTCTTTTGGACATGTTAATTGTTATGATTCTTGGAAATCTAAGTGGAAATATTGAATAACAAATTGAATATATGTATCTATAACTTGAAAGTATTGAAACTAGAGCAGGAAATTCAAGATGATTTAAAAATATATTTTTATGGAATTCCAAAAATATGTGATACAGAAGAGTATAATGAATCCAGATTTCCCATTACTTAGCTTTAAACTTTTTTTTTTTTTAAAGATTTTATTTATTTATTTGACAGAGAGAGATCACAAGTAGACGGAGAGGCAGGCAGAGAGAGAGAGAGAGAGGGAAGCAGGCTCCCTGCTGAGCAGAGAGCCCGATGCGGGACTCGATCCCAGGACCCTGAGATCATGACCCGAGCCGAAGGCAGCGGCTTAATCCACTGAGCCACCCAGGCGCCCCCCCCATTACTTAGCTTTAATAATTATCAACTCATGGCCAATATTGTTTTAGCCATACCCCACCACTTTTGTCTCTTTTAAATTATTTTTGAGTGAACTACAGAGAGTGTATAATTTTTTTTAAAGATTTTTATTTATTTATTTGGCACAGAGAGAGATTACTAGTAAGCAGAGAGGCAGGTAGAGAGAGAGGGGGAAGCAGGCTCCCTGCCGAGCTGAGAGCCCAATATGGGGCTCGATCCCAGGACCCTGAGATCATGACCTGAGCCGAAGGCAGAGGCTTTAACCCACTGAGCCACCCAGGTGCCCACAGAGAGTGTATAATTTTATCAGTCAATACATACGTATTTCTGTTATGTATACAGTTGGTATTTAAAACCATGAGTCTGGACAAGATTATCTCAGGGGAGTAAAGAGAAATGAGAAGAATCATTAAGTTCTGGTCTCTCAGTGAGTTTGATGATTATAATACTTTTAATTTGATGATTATATAATATTATGTTGCCTATATTCACTGTACCATGCACCACTCACTGCTGCTCATTGCAAGTTTCTCCCTTATTAAAACATCTGTTCTATTCCCCAACCCCATTTCCTGGTGACCATTTTACTTTCCATTTTTACAAGTTTGTATTTTTTTAGATTCCACATAGAAGTGATATCATACCTTACTTGTCTTTCGCTGTCTGACTTATCTTGCTTAACATAATATGCTAAAAAATTTAATGATAGCAACACTAAAAATATCATTATGTAATATGATATAGGTGCTAATTTTCTCTACAGTGACAATCATATACTATACAAGCATATCAAATTAATATATTGTACACATTAAATTTGCAAAATACGTGTATGTCAAATATATTTTAATGAATCAATCAATACTGGAGGAAAAACAGAAATGAGAAAGTAGATGAGGTTTGAGTCTTACAATATTCTAAACCTTAGAGGTCAGGGAAAGAATCCAGCAAAGAAGACCAAGAAGGAGATGCCAATGAACTAGGAAGGAAACTTGGAAACATGAGAGCCAAGTAAAAATTGTATTTTAGTCATATCATATGCTGCCAAGTGGTAGAATAAGATAGACACAAATAATTGGCTATTGGATTTAGCAAAGTGGAAATCATTGTTAATTTGACAAAACTGGTTTCCCTGAAATGTTCAGGACCAAGTCTTGATTGGAATAGGTTGAGGAGAGAATGGCAGAGGAAGTTTAGACAGCAAATAATACATAACTCTTATAAGGTGATTTGTTGGGAGGAGGAACAGAGAAAAGGGGCAGAAGCCAGAAGGGAGTATTAGGTCAAAGGGGTATTTTATTTTTATATCATGGAAGATATTACTACATATTAATATGCTGATAGAAATGATCTTCTATGGAGGAGAAAGTTGATGATGTAGGAGAGAGCGAGGACAAGTGCAAAGTAAAATCCATTAGTAGGTGAAAGGAAATGGCCTCCAGAGCACAAGTGCAGGGGTTGGCCTCAGATAGAGTGGCGACAGTTCATCAATTTTAACAGGAGGAAAGGCAGAGTATATTGATCCAAATGCAAGCAGGTTGGTAGATTTGATGGAAGACAAGTGAGGATTATTTTATTCAGAATGCTTCTATTTTCTCAAATACTGAGATCGTTGGTTGATAATGAAGAAGGGTTAGGTCTTACTGGATATTTCAGGAGAGAGGAAAAGGTGTGAAATATTCCTCCTAAAAAATGAAATTGTAAACTGACTTTAGAGAAAGTGTAGACTTGGCAGTGCTGAAGTCCCATTTTAAATATATGGTCAGAAGTTAGGGGAGGTCCGGCCGTCAGAACTTGGTTTTTTTCTTACCTGTTTACACTGTTCATGTACAGTAATGGAAGAAGACAAAACCCAGATTTTACCAACTAGGGTTTTGATGGGAAGGAAAATCAGGTTTGAGTTGATGGTGTTTTCAAGGGATTATTATAGTGATGAATCATTCCATCTAAGCTTCATAGAAAAATAAATAAAAACAGAATGAAGAGGAAGAGAGAAACTGAAGACATGGTGATTAATGGATCAGCAATTTCACTAGAGCCAAGAATTAGAGCAACTGGGTGTCTAGAATGAGTGGCTTTCAAGAAAAGAAAGTGGGGACAGAGTCCAGGTGGTTTAAAAAGAAGATTTTGGAGTTGGTGATAACAATTTTTTAGTGAACCACCACCAGAGTGTTTAGTTGAGTTTGGGGAAAATATTACTGGAAGTGAAAAGAAGAAATTGATAGCTGAAGCTATTGGATTATCTACCTAAATGGTGAACAAAGCAATAATTCAAGTCTATTCAAAGGCAGTGAGCAGGTTCTAAATATTTTTAATGGAAGAAGGGAGAGCCATTGGGTCAGTAGATGATTCAAATGAGAAACAATAGTGGATGTTGTGCTATGGTGACAGACTTCAACGTTGTTTGAGTTGTTGAGAGAGGAAGAAGGAGAAATGGTCTGGTGTGGCAAAGAAGATCATGAGGGAAGCTGACCCCACCTCCAGGACATGTTTTCAGGATTTAGGGAGGGCCCTCCACTGAGAGAACTTTAAGGGCATCTGTGATCTCCAGGAATATTTATATTACAGTCAAGACAAGTACAAGAAGAACATGTTGAGGGCAAAGGAGATTTTGCTGATGAAAGACTGACTACTTTAGAAGGCAATTGAAAGGTTTGGGGAGAGAGCTCAAAGGAGCAGAAGCTTGGGTCAGATTGTGGGTGGCACAGAGCTCCATGAGACTGAGTCCATGCCTGGTGGATGACTGGGAGGTTTCTACTGCCAGTGGTGACTACTGCAGGCAGGGATGAGGGCATGATGGGTTCATTCCTATTGAATGTCTACTTTGACTTATTTTTATGGGTCATTAGCTGATCACTGCCTCCTTTCTTCCCAGGATCCGTCTCTTAAGGAGTTTGTAGGGGTAAAATATTGGTTGGTAGAATAGCTAGGGCAGTGTGGCTTTACCATAATCACAAAGGGTTCACTCAATTTCAAGAGCAGACAAAGACCTGTAGAATTTTAGAGACTACACAAGACACCGTCCTGCCAGGGAGAGAGGAACCTTTAGCATAAGTAGATGGTCAGTAAATGGTCCTTCCTTCCCCTTCCCTTTTTCTTTCTTTCTTTTCTTCTTAAAATATCACTTAAAACAAAAGGTTCATTAATACTGAATTACTAAGAGAATCACAAACAGAAGTGATTCCCCATCACAAATAGAAGTCGAAGTAGGATATAAAACTGAGGAAATGGAAATATGGTATATAGTTCACAGACTCCAGGAATTAATTAAATTTTGTTAAAGCAGCACAATTTAAGGCAGCTTTTCTCAAACTTAACACTGCAAAAGAATCATCTTGGAAATGTACAGAAATGCAAATTTCTGAGACTCAATCCCCAAAATGCTGCTGATCTGGGATGTGTACGGGCACCCTGTGTTCTGTGTTGCCCAGGGCAGAACAAGTTTATGCTTGTTAGCTTGGTATGATTATTTATGGTAATCCCTTCCCAGGGATTACTCTCAAAAATGTCCAGGTTTGAACAATAAAGTCCAGGTTTGAACAATAAAGTTATAGTCGCCTTAGGAATAGGCTGTTGGAATCTTCATTTTAAACACATGTTTCAGGTCATTCTGATGCAAGTGGCCTAAATTCCATGATCTGAGAAACACCACTTTAAGGAACGGTACTATTTATTTTGTCAATTCTGGGCATCATATCTTTTCTGAATTAGGTATGATTGCCCCTGCCCCAGCCTTGGCCCCCGTTTAGAGTTATCCATAAGAGCCATGGGCGTTATGAGAAAGGCAAACTGATTTATTCAGAAGTGGCTGGTCCCTACTGTGAAGTGGCAACTATCAGTATGTATTATACCATTTGAGCATGCACACAGACAGGCTGACACTGCCCAGTTGGTGTTTGCCATGTCTCAAGCACTCATTTGAGCATTTTGCATATATTAATGCAGGTGACCCGAAAAACCATACCTTGAATTTCCGTTTCTATTATTTCCATTTTGAAGTAAAACAAATTATTTGAGATAACATAGATAATAAGTGGTAGAACTTGTATTCAAAAGCAGGCCTTCAGGCTCCCTAATCTATGCTCCTAACCATTATACAATATTGCCTCACAACAATCTCTGTTTCCTCCTGCCAAAGATCCTGGTGATCCTCTTTAACCAGATTACCCACTTGTCATCACTTTGCACTGTCTTACTTCTACCCTTCTTTCTAAGTGTCCCACTGAGTTCTAACTCATGTTTTATTATGAGTGACATTCAGGATCTTTATTATTTGTAGATGGCCCTTGTCTTTTCATTCATCAAAGTCTACCAAAAATACAGGTTTTTGTCACTCCCAAATGTGACCAGAGCAGGGGAAAGGGAATTCATATACACTGAGCATTTACTCTCAGCTACCTTGATGTGTATTACATAATTTTCTTATTCCATCTTCATAATTCTGAGAGGTGATTTTTTTATCCCATTTTTTTTTTTTTTTTGAAATAAAGGAAAAAGGAGTTTAAAGGAACAAGTAGGGAAATAGTAGAACCAAGATTTGAACTCTGGGCTGTACCCTGCAGAGTGGGACTGTACACCGTGCTTTATGTTAACAACAGGAACGAGTTTGTTTTTCTGTTTGGTCCTGCTGCTCCTTCCTTGACTTGTGTTAATAATAGCAAAAGGAACGATCTTATTCTAATCTCTTTGGTGAAGAGAGCTACTGTTTGATGGCATCTAAGATGAAGGTAACAACATTAAAGATACCATTTTCAGCAGTCTGGGTGGTGTTGCTATTTAACCATTTCACAGAAAATGTTTTAATAAATTGTAGGTCCGCCTCTTCAATCAAAAAATTACCTCTTTTCTGACATCTACCCATCTATATATGGGTCTAGCCACTAGAAAAGGGAAATTATGACAATAGCCAGATGGCTGAGAATTAAATGGGAAAAAAAAAAAAAAAAAAGAAGGAAATCTCCTCCACTCCTTGGCGGATATGTGTTCGGGAGGCATACCGAATGACAATACTAAAAGCCATTCTCTGCATAGAATTCTTGCTTATCTACCTGGTCATAAAATAATGATTCAAGTGAGGATACATTAACCAGCATATTCAAAAAACCCTCAATACTGAGTTATAATAAGAAATATTGTCACAATCAAGGCATATACTGTACTAAGAAAAAAAAAAGATGAAGGAAAAAAGCTGAACCAAAATGATTATAGCAGCCAAGGACACAATACAAGTCCCCTGACAGTGATTGACCCTGACACAGCCTGAGTCTCTATAAGATTTTTAGGAAGGCTGAGTAACTGGGTATAACTCCTCAAAGCAATGTGACAACCTATACCACCTTGTGTCTATAAAATACCTATCTTTTCATTCCCTAACTCCATGTAGAGCCATATTTTCCTCATTGGGGAAGCCGGGCTTCAAGACAGCAGTGGTTTTTATTCTCAAAAGGAACAGAAAGACTGAGTAGACAGAATATTCTTGTTGTTTGCCAAAAAATGGGACAGTCATTGAGTTTTACTGTTGGGCAAGACCCCAAAGTCTCTATAGATAGTGAACAGTTTGTCAGCATTTCCTCAGACATCTCACCTAACAGAGCCGATGCTGCCCTAGTCTGAGGTGAAGGCCTCACAATGCAGCATAGCCATGTCTGTTTCCTGGGAGTACCCATCACAGCACTGGGCACACAGAGCATACTCATTCGTGGTTTTGATTAATTCTGTGTCTGACAGATATGTGACTCACATGTTGGAAGTCCAAAGTCTAAATGATGTTTCCATGATTATAAAACATGAAGGACTTGTGTCAGTCTCTTTAGTTTATAGGTGCCCATTTACAGTGGGAAATCCACTTGTAGAGGGATGGAGAGAGAGACAGACATACCTAAGTGTGTATGTGTGTATGTTTTAAAGTACACAGTTACAAAAACTTTAGTACGTAGTGAATTGAGGAAGGCCCTAACAAATAAAATTTGTTTAAAATTGGAAATCTGTGTGTGTGTAATAAGTAGAGATTATATGACCCAATGCAGAAATTCCCTCTCCAACTTCTTGGAAAACCTGGGATTAATTTCCTCAGGTTTAACCATGAAAAAAAAAAGATCTGTTTGCTGATCCTGAAATAATTTTCTTATCCAACATCCAGTCATTTTTTGGATCTTAAAAATAGATGGATGTGTATATATATGAATTCTAAAATATGTGTATACACATATAAATTCTGACACATGTGCCTGTATTTAAATTCTGATAAATATGTGTGGGTATGCATGTTTATAACTCTCAGTTTTAGTTTAGGCAAATTAAAATCCTTTCCTCCCTATTTTTATTTCATGAACCCAAACTACATGCATTGTTCCCTCTACATGCTGCCAGGATTTTAAGATAAGCTGACTAGAGTTCTCCATTCAGCATTCAGTCCACACTTGATGTCTCAGTAAAGTTTTGTTGATTGAAGCAAGAGCAGGGGTTAATGGAGTTTTAGTACCATTATATTATATATCCAATGATGATTTCAAAACCCTACAGAGATTTTTCTCAGGTTTCAACAGCAGTTCCCACTTATTTATATTTTGCACAAGGGAGAAAATAATCATTTCATGACAATTCATGTCACAGTTCTATTTTAAGCACCAGGATGCAATCTAAAGTGATCGTCCTTTTATTGTTGTTTTCAGAATGAGACCGAGGCTGCTTCCCGTTAATCTGTCTATAAAATTTGCAAAGATAAGTATGCTCTGAGTTAGATTCCCAGCTTTGCCATTTACTGGTGGCGTGACCTTGGACATGTTCTGTAACCGTTATACACCTCAGATTTCCTATTTAAAAGAGGTCAGGGTGGGGGGGATAATACACAGTTTTTAGGGACGATACAGAGATTAAGAGACATGAAGCCTGTGAAATACTTTCATGCAATCTGTGCCCCCACCCCCAGCCACTGTTTCACACACTTCCCATGGCAGATGGATAAGAGGATTTTTAAGGCTTAGAAGTCTCGGGAACCCATTTAGCCCACTCACTCAGCTCACAGACAAGAAGTGAAGGCCACAGGGGCTGGAGTGGCTCACCCAGCCGGCCAGGTATGGGGCCGTGACAGATAGGCTGCATGGGGGCCCCCAATTCCCTCATCGCAGAGATTCCCAAGCACCACTTTATCCATAAGATCAAAGGTGTAACCTCAAATTTATAGTTGTTCTTTCTGGACTCCTGAGTTTCTGAAAGTGGTGAACCAGGTGTGCCTTGGCAGCAATGTGTTTAAGGGAACAAAAGTGGGTTCTGAGCTTGTTCCTCAGTAGTTCTGCAACCGTCACTTCCCATGGGCACAACAGCTGGCTCCATTCCTAGCCTGTGGCATAGATCCCTGCCCATTACTGCTTCCCTCCTTTCAGACCTCCAGGTAGCCTCAAACAGGTTTTGAACACCTTCCATATGCCAGATACAAGACCAGGTTGAGTCTGCCATGAGTCTCTGAAAAAAACAGTCTTTTTTTTTTTTTTTTTTTCTTTTTACCCACCTCCTGGTTCCCAGGTGCATCTTCTTAGCCCTACAGGTCTCAGCAAACCAACATATTGTTCTCTCAGACTCTTGCAAGATAAAGTATTTAAAACCTTCCTTCTCTGGTCTTGGAAACAGAGCATCCTTCTTGAGACTGTGAGTGGTAACATATCTTGGAGAAAAATTAGTTTTCAATGATCTTATCCTATAAAAAGTCTAAACAGGCTCTTGGCAGGTGGAAAGATAGGATAAAATGGGATGAAGGGAAAAATACTACTAAATAATAATTCCGTACTTCACTCCAGTTTGCATAAGAGCCTGCCTGTTTTCTCTCCTTCTTCCCAGAAATCACTGAAGTAGGGCATCTAGGGATTGTACTGCTGACTAATTGGAATAAGCCTGACCCAGGGACCTAGTTGATGTCACTTTTAGTCAGAGGACAGGAAAAATACATCCCAGAGACATGCTGTTATGTGCTGCTGAGATGAAGGAAAACTCGGATTCTAAAATTTGGTGATGAAAGATTATTTTTAATGAGGGTTTTTTTGTTTATTTTCATTAGTGATTGCTTAGTGACCCAGTTAATGAGAAGCTGGAACTTCAGTTGCCCAGGGAAATATAAAAGTAAAAGCATAACATTATAAAATGTTATCTAAAATCACCTGAAGGGAAAATATTTCTTAATCATGCAATCAAAATTGTATTTATTGTGTCTATTTTTATTTTTTTATTTATTGTGTTTATTTTTTTTAAGATTTTGTTTTATTTTAATTTTTTTTTTTAAGATTTTATTTATTTATTTGACAGAGATCACAAGTAGGCAGAGAGGTGGGGCGGGGGGTGTGTGTGGGTGGGAAGCAGGCTCCCTGCTGAGCAGAGAGCCTGACATGGGGCTTGATCCCAGGACCCTGAGATTATGACCTGAGCCAAAGGCAGAGGCTTAACCCACTGAGCCACCCCGGTGCCCCTATTGTGTCTATTTTTTAGTTAAAATCAAACATTTGATCATGTCTTACAACTTGTGCCCATACGGCTACCTGCATACATGTGCTTGTTTTAGTCAGTTTCTTATTATTGACACACAGAGGAAGAAAGAATGGTGTGGGAAGCAGGAATCATGGTACCACTGTCTCTGCTCTTCTACTATCCAACTCTGGGAACCTCCACAGTACCTTACCGGTACTCCACACCTCTCAATTAAACACGTCGTCCTGGAAACCCACTGGTGTTCAGTGTATTTCAACTCTACATGAGTATCAATGTGCTTCTATTTCAATAGATGCCTTTTTTCTACAGTCAGACTTCTGCTTGCCCAAGCGTAGCTGGAAATTGAAGGATATAAATGTATTTTGTTGGGTCCCCAATGTTGGGTCCCCCAATAATGGGTCCGTGATTAAAGGAGCAAGACTGATACAAAGCGAAGGTCAAGCAAAGCTTTATTTCCCGCCAAGCATCAAGAATCAAACCGAACATTCAGGGCTGCGCCTCTTACAGAGACCCCTCCCTGCCTCACAGACTAACCTTTATAGAGCAAAGGCCATGTGGTTGAGCCTGGCCACACACAGGTGGCCAATGAGATTGTAAAACACAGAGGAAGCTGCACAGTCATGCTAGGTCACACACGGGTGGCCAATTGTACTACAATTCACCCCATAGTAGCTATTTAAATCAGCCTATCACCTTAGTCAGAATGGGTGCCCAAAAGGCACCCCCAATGGCAGGGTCCATACTCCTTGGTAGCTAGGGAGACAGTTTGCATGCTTTACTGGTTGGATGTCTCCACCTGACTGGACTCATCTCTGCATTTGGGCTGTTATCTCTACCTGTCCTGACCCACCCTTGTATTTGGGCTTTGTTACCTGGGACTGGTTTCCCAGACTTGCTTTTAAATAAGTTCCCCTGCGGGGGGCAAGGTCAATTTAAGTTTTACTGCATAAACAACAAAATGGCTGTTCAACCAAGGTGGGGCCGCTCTGGCTAAACAGGCCCTTACAATTTAGAGTTTCTTCTCTTCTCCCCTCCAGACTACTTTCTAAAACAGAAAGAAAGAAACTTTTTTTTTTTTTTACAAGATTTTATTTATTTGTTTGACAGAGTGAGAGAGAGCACAAGCAGGGGGAGCAGCAGGGAGAGGGAGAGGGAGAAGCTGACTCTCTGCTGAACAGGGAGCCTGACAGAGGGCTGGATCCCAGGACCGCAGGATCATGACCTGAGCTGAAGGCAGACGCTTAACTGACTGAGCCATCCAGACACCCCAGAAAGAAACTTTGTTGCTGGGGAATCAACCTACAAGTGTCGGAAGTTTGTGGTGCTGTGTTTTTCTTTTCTTTTCTTTTCTTTTTTCTTTTTGATGTTGTCTGGGGAATGGGTTTAGCATCAGCATTAAAAAAGAGCTAGAAAAGGATAGATTGGCATACAAGTGAGAGTTTGTAGAGCTCTGGAAGAGGAACTAGAGCATTAGGATGAGCAGGGATAGAGCAGTAAAACTGATCAGCAAGAACTGGAGGTTGGGGTGTGGAGGAAGAGACCAGGGCATGTCTGCTAGTGGATTATTTTGAGAGACTCCTTGGGAGACTTTGGGAAATTAGATGGGACTTCTTACCTGGGGAAGGATTTTGTGGCGATCTTTGGATTTTCTCTGGTTAACACTTGAAATATTTTAATGATAACTGAAGTGCCTTTTTAATATTTCTTAGATACTATTTGACTCTAGCTTCCTGTTGAAAGGGATATGAGGCAGCACAGGTTATTACGGTGTGTAAAGATATGATGCGTAATGATTAAGTCTTATTCCCATATAAATCTATTTAGTTCCCTAATGGCCTGCCACCCTGGCACCAGAAAACTTGTATCAAGACTTCATCCTCCCTTTAATGGCATCACACCACACTCCCAGGGACAAATCTGCCCTTTAGGCTGTCCTACTTCTCATGTCAGTTTCTTCCATGCCTTGACTGTGGGGGACA
>NW_019154086.1:51113376-51328658 GCF_002288905.1 Enhydra lutris kenyoni
AAAAAAAGCTCCGGGATGGAGAATACCACAAGCTGAATGCATTTTGCTTCACAACAGAGTCTACTAATTCTGCTGAGGAAGCTATGCAGGTATCTTGCAGCAGTACCTACAATCATCTTTCACAGGCATTCTCGTGTTCCTGGTGTAGGTTTTGTTCTATTCAGCCTTTCTTTAAATAAAAGAATCTCACATGTCACCGTGGAGAAGGTGACTTGTACAGAGATAGAATGGGGTCAGCTATCCTATAGACTAGGTGCTCTATGCGCCTGTTTCTATAGCATTTTACACTTTCCAATACTCTCATATATTGTTGTATTTGATCCTCTTTGCAACCCTGTGAAGCAGATAAGGCCAGAGTGATGGCCCCAGATGAAGAGTCAGCTTAGAAAGGTTAAGTTAGTTGCCAAAGCCAAATAACCTTTGTGAAAGAGTCCATCGTAGGACTCTGGACTTTGGATTTGAGTCCATTTCTCTATCAACTGCAAGATGTTCTCTCTGGGTAAACCTGGCAGAGGTCAGAACCACCGCTTTGTGTTTCACGGGGCTTTGTAGTCAATGGTCACATAGGGTCATCTGATCTCTTTGCGGGGTTTGGTTGTTTTCAAGTTCATAGCCGTTTTATCAAGGGCCGATTCTAGAAAACTCAGAGAAAATGAAAAGCCAGAAGCTTCTTTAAGGATTTCCTTACCTGAGGGTGTCTGGGTGGCTCAGTGGGTTAAGCCTCTGCCTTCAGCTGGGGTCATGATCTCAGGGTCCTGGGGTCAAACCCCGCATCCACTTTCTGCTCAGCAGGGAGCCCGCTTTCCCCTCCCCCTCTGCCTGCCTCTCTGCCTACTTGTGGTCTCCCTCGCTTTGTCAGATAAATAAATAAAATCTTTAAAAAAAAAAAAAATCTCCTTACCTGAAATAGATACCACTTAATTGCAACGTATTAGAGGATTTTGTTTCTATGGGTTGTTACTCATTAACGAATAAGAATAATGAGCCCTAGATTCCCCTTGGTTGCAAAGGGGAAAGTAAGGCATAGAATATTGCCTGACTCTTCCACTAGGCATTTCTTCCTTTCCTATTCTGATCACCTCCATCGCATTCTTGTTATGTGACTTTTTTGGGAGATAGAATGCATTGATTCAATGGAAAATACAGTGCAGCCATTTAAGGCTGTGACGGTTAATTGTTGTCAAAATGTAGGTCTTGGAACTATGGTTTGGTTATAAAATTTGAACTTTATTAATTTCTTATTTTGCAAAGACACTAAATAAGCTGTTACTTCAGTGCCTTCTTAAAAATCATTTAGTTGGGGGGCACCTGGGTGGCTCAGTGGGTTAAGCCGCTGCCTTTGGCTCAGGTCATGATCTCAGGGTCCTGGGATCGAGCCCCACATCGGGCTCTCTGCTCATTAGGGAGCCTGCTTCCTCCTCTCTCTCTGCCTGCCTCTCTGCCTGCTTGTGACCTCTCTCTGTCAAATAAATAAATCTTTAAAAAAAAAAAAATCATTTAGTTGGGAGTAAAACCTCAGTTTGGGAAAATTCTGTTTTCAAATTTTCTTATCTCTTGATTGAACTTATTAATAACTATGAAGTAGTAAATTCAATATATGTTTTGTTGAGGGTAATTCTTCTGTAAGTTTGTTAAAATGTTCCTTACCCAGCTATGGCTGATTATTTATCATTTTTCCGGACTCTTTATCTCTACTTATTTTTGATCTGTTAGAAAACCTATGCTTGCTGAGGTCCATGTTACTCTCGACCCAGAACCTGGGGAGATAGAACACTCAGGGTGTAGAATAGCGTGCCATAGGTTAAGAAACAAGAGAACTGAGGTGTCTGTCTTTGAATCCTGGGCAACTGCTAGGTTGTTAAGGGTTCTCTAGGCACTAATTTGCTAATACATAATTTTCCTCTTCATGAAATAAGAAGAGATTCTTCTTAAAGAGGAGTCATAAAGATAAACAGTTCAGCCCACTTTAGGACTGTAAGTTCATGGCAAGGAAGTGATTGAAAAAGACATCAGTTTCACAAATTTTACACAAATAAATACTATAAAAATTCCTGTTTAAAGAATAAACTTCTCAAGAGGGAATAGATGTTCTTTATTTTTTTTTTCCTCCTTTCTTAGAATATGATGTGCATAATCTCACTGGGAGTAATTCCAGGAAAACTTTTCCCCAAGCATCCCTCTTGAGTGTTTGAACCGTTAAATATTACAGGGCTGTTCTGTCTCTCCCACCATATTATTCACGAATGGTAGTTCTTGTACTCTTCTGAGAGGCCCAGGAACATTGTCCCCTGTGAAATGCTACTGCATCCAGAGAAAACCACCTCATGGTAAATGTGTGACTTTAGTAGTAGTAAACAGCTGGGAGGCAAAGTAGACAGCAGTGTAGAATCAGAATACTAATTTAAAATTTTAGCTTTATTCCTTAATTTTGTCACATTGGTCAAAATGTGTAACCCTCCGAACTCAATTCCTTCACCTATAATATGAGATAATGAGGTCTATCTCCTTATTCTGTTGTGACAGTTGAGCAAGGTTATGTTTGAAAGAAATTTTCACATGGGAGGTACTTAGTAAGGATGTATGGAATTAACTGAAATAGTAGTTGCTGTGACAAGTTCTGTCTAAAGGCTATCAGGGAATTTTCAAAATCATAAAGGTGAATTTGCCAAACTCTATTATGTGGAATGTGACTATGCCTTTAGTTGTTAAGAGGCTTTACATAAAAATAGAGTTTCATAGTCAAACAAGCTCGATGGGATCCTATGGTAGAGTCACAAAAGGCACATTAGTATGCTCACTCATTAAAATTCCTATGGTTTTTTTAAAAAATAAAATCCTTCTTTATCCCAATTTTTAACAAATTTCTTTTTTGATAAACACGTTCTCACAGAACAGTTACTTCCAGAACATATTTTGGATGATGTTATCATAGTCTTAGAACTTTAAGAGGTGATAGAAATTACCTAGTTGAAACACGGCTCCATTTTCTTTTATGGCTGAGGTTGTTGGACTTCCAACATCCAAGGTTGGTTCATCCAAGGTTCCAACATCCAATATTCCAAGGTTGAGGAAGTTATCTAAGATCTTACCACTAATTAATGGCAAGCTCAAGATCATAATAGATCAATGCTTTTGTCACTATACTACCTGCTATGGATCTAGATTATCTCTCCCTTGGCTTACCATAAACCACTCATCAAGGGTCTTTGGAACAAGGATCTATATCCTTTCCCCTACACATAAATCATCTACCCTTCCTTTTTTTTTTTTTTTTTTTTTAAGATTTTATTTATTTATTTATTTATTTGACAGAGAGAGAGAGATCACAAGTAGGCAGAGAGGCAGGCAGAGAGAGAGGAGGAAGCAGGCTCCCCGCTGAGCAGAGAGCCCAATGCGGGGCTTGATCTCAGGACCCTGAGATCATGACCTGAGCGGAAGGCAGAGGCTTAACCCACTGAGCCACCCAGGCACCCCTCATCTACCCTTCCTTAATGAGATCCTCAACATTTGAGCCTAATGACCACCCCCCCCACCTTTTTCATTTGCATATGTAGAGTCAATGGCTTGCCCATGCTGAGTGGGGAATTGGCTAATTTAAACACCAATTCACTCAACTAGATTCATTTTATCTCAACTCCTCTGGGTAAGTGTTCATCGAGTCCCTATTAATATAGTAGTGCTACAAGAGATCCAAAACTGAGAAAGGTCTAGTCCTCAAGAGATCCTAGCCAAGAAGCAGTGTTCAAAGGCTTGAGGCAGTTTTAAGAGCTCCTTAGTGATCTGTAGTGAAACTGTTAGGCTTAGAAATGAGTATCTCTTGTATATATGCAGATGGAGATTGATATCTATAAGTAATGCAAGAAAATATGCTCTGTAGCAAAATACAAAAAACAATTTTTAGACTAAATATCTCTGCTTACAGTAATTATCACATTCTGCTTCCTTGCTCTGATTTTTTGTGCTTTATCTTCTCAAATAGAATTTAGAAACTTCTTGAGATTAAGGGCTTTGTCTAAAAACACCTTCACATAAAGAGGCTTAAGATATATTTGCTTTTTATATTATATAGAGTCCAAGTGCATTGTTGAAGTCATATTCGCATGGGTAAAAGAGAAAGGGAAGGCTTCAAGCTGAAAACTGGCACTATTCATGAGAAAAATGGATTAATTAAACCCAGTGTAGGTGTCTCCTCTTGAAAACATACTTCATGACCCTTTCAATGACAAATCTGAGCACATTCGTTGTTTGGGTTAACTATATAAACCTTAAATCTGTATAAAACCTTGCTGTTATCCAAATGACTTTTTTTTACTATTTTATTCTATTTTTATACAAAAATAATTTCTGAAGTAGCATGTTTTGTGAAACAGAAGTAAAAGCTGTTGTATTGCATATGACAAATGCATTTACCTTTGCTAAGAAGTTGAGTTCCCTCACTTATGAGCACAGATTAACTGTCTTAAAGTTACTTTTCAACTCCAAATTGCCGCATGCTGGAACAATGATTCATTATTTACTGAAAGGGAGTTTTCTAGCACTGAGGTCAAGATACAAGCATGGAAAAATATATCTAGAGTAGGGTATGCAATCAACCATTCTGCTAAACATATAAGCAAACAATTTCATGGGTCATAATCTCATCATTGCCTATTGTAGAAGACTATAATGACTCTTAGTATTCATCCATCCAATCCTTAAGTCCAATCTCCTTAGCCTGTCCATTGATCCCCCAAAAAACATGTATTTAAAAATAGTCTTTGGGAAGTACTTTGAAAAAAATATATATATTATTTTTAACTTAAAACTTAAATATATATTTTGTATTTCAGTAATTATTGGGACCATCAAAAACGTCTGGTTATTGGGTCATACTGAGGTAATCACCCAGATAAGAAGTAGGGAAGGTAATTAAAAACAGTGGAAGAAGTCAACTAACAGAAGGAAGGGAGCAAAGAGACATCTGCTCCAGAAAACATTAGAATTAAGAAAAGGTTGCTCTGAAAGATAGGAAAGAATCCTACCAGTGAATATGAAAAAGGTTGGTAAGACATTATGCCTCTTAGGAGCTAGAGCTTTTGTAAGTATTCAAACTCTCTGTCTGTCGGTGCCTCTTCTATGTCTTGAATTTTTGCTCTAAACTCATCTTTTCTGACTTCAAAGATCATAGCTAAGTTAGTTGACGTAAGTGTGTGTTTCTTAAAAACATTTTTCTCATTCTATGATACACTCTTTAAATTCAAACATAAGCTTTATTCTCTTTTGTAGTTAAGACAATACTCAGTCTATTTGGTATCCAGCAGATCCTTAACAAGTTTTTGTCTTATTCTTCATCTCCACTATTGAAATAAAACTAAATAAATATTTGACTTAATTTTCTATGGAGTGAATCGTTATATATAGTTATATATCCCCCTGCCCCACATTCATGTCTCAAAGTCCTAATCCCCAGAGTGGTATTTGGAGGTGAGACCTATGGGAGGTAATTGGTTTAGGTGAGGTCATGAGAATGGAGTCCCATTTAGGGGATTGATGCACTTACAGAAAGAGGAAGTGATGCTAGATTTCCCCCTCTCTGCCATGTAAGGATACACCTAGAAGGAAGCCACGTACAAATCGGGAAGCATTTCTTACCATACTGAATCTGCCAGCACCTCAATCTTATCCATAGCCTTTATATTGGAGGAGAAGTATGCATTTATTGTTTAATCTAACCAGTCTATGGTATTGTAACCAGAACTAACTGATACAGTAATATCGTTCTTAAGTCTTGGATTTCCTATATTAAAGAGCTGAACATGCTAGCAGCCGGGCTCACTGAAACAGCCTTCATTCCTTTCTTAGTTACACTGTTCCTAAAACATCATCATTTTGTGTTTTCCAGTCTGTTCTATAGAATTCTGGAATTCCTTAGATAGTGTGGCTTGTGCCATTAAGTCATATCTATGTAAAATAGTAAAAAAAAACCAACCTTCATTACAGCCCCAAAATATTATACCCAACATACCGAGGGTGATTATGAATTGCCAAGCTTATGAGTTTTCAAGAGGTGCCCTTATGAGATAAGTTTAATTAAGCAAGGCATTCTATTAATCATTTCTAATTACTCATACAAATCATAGACACTGTGGCCCGTGGTTTAATAGCCTGATTTGATCCTGAATGCAACCGATGTCTGTGGCCCAATGGGTATTTCAATGAACGTGTCTTCACTGATCTTGTTACTCTATCTAGATATGATAATTGTCAGAAAACTACAACTTGATTTGTTAGGTATTGCAAGTGTTTTAATTAGTGAATTAGAGCGACAAAGGTAAAAGAAAGGAAGAAAAGGTTGTCTTGTTCCCTGTAGCAGTAGAGTTCAACAAAACACACTCCTATCCATCTGGCGTGTGTATGCACTGCCCAGGGTACTGATCCAGAGACCCGATGTAATCTCTTATCTGTTCACTCCAAATATGATACTGATGAAAAGATGTTATCCTGAGTTTAGTATCATCGTTTACTAATACAGTAAGTAAGACACGTGGAAGAATACCAAGCTTGTTTAATATGATTCCAAATTTCTTCTTTATACCAGTGATTCATAATTCAAATACAATGTTAAAAGATGCAGCCTCTTCACTCACCCCCACTCCAGATTGCTGGAGAAAATCCATAATGGCAAAAACAAAAAAACAAACAAACAAAAAACTGTGAATTTATTTCCAAATAAATTTATAATTTGTAATCTATACATTTTAAGAACTAAGGAGTAGGATTTATTATTTTCTCACTTTATTTTTTTTTTATTTTTATTTTTTTATTTTCTCACTTTAAAGATGATGCTTGGGGTGTGCCTGGGTGGCTCAGTTGTTTGAATGTCTGGGTCTTGGTTTGGGGTCAGATCATGATCCTGTGGTCTGGAAATCAAGTCCTGCTCGGCAGGGAGTCGGCTTCTCCCTCAGTGCAAATATCCACCCCCGCCCAATCCCAATCTCTTTTTCATATGTGTGTGTGTGTGTGTGTGTGTGTGTGTTTTAAGGTGATACTTGGTGAACATATAGATTCAAGGTTTGCTTTGTAATGACTCCACAACCTCCTAGAGTGTTTATCGCGTAGGTTGAAATCTTTGTACCTTCTCTGATCTATGGCGAATTTAAGTCTTTTTTTTTTTTTAACATTCTTACTCATGTAGAAATACTGAAACCTACAGTACACCAAAGAAAAATGAAATGTCTCCATCCCACCTCCTCCCACACAAAATGAAACTTCCCCCAAGTCTATGTAGCTAGTCCAGACAAGTCTGAGATGCCTGTCACAACCTCAATCTCCCTCCCCCCACCACTTCTCTCTTCTGAATGCTTCTACTTTATAATCTCTGTCTCTGGCTCCCTGTCTCCTCTGGACACCCTCACCATCAAAATCTGCTGTCACAAAAAATCTTGCTAAATCAATTTGTACTAAAGTATAAAGGACAGATAAGGTTATATTTGCATTTGAATAGAGATCATTGTGTTTCACTAAAGGGATTAAGCTCTGACCTGAAATTTTAGGCATCAGCAAATATATGGTAAGAGTGCCCATTCAAGGAAATTGAGCCTTCCTAGTCCCCATGAAATCACACTAACCATGCAATCACTTACCCATCAGAGAACAGTGTGACCTAATGGTTAAGGGCCTAGGTTCTAGGGCCAGACAGTTTGAGATTAAATTAGGTCTCAGGCACATTCTTGTGTGTGTGACTTTTAGTATATCACTCCATCTGTGAAAAGGGGATGGAGAGAATAGAATCTACTTTGTACAGTTGTAGGTTGTAAAAATCCTTTTGCATGGGGAATGCTTAGAAAATGCCACATATGTTGTTAGTGCTTTGTATGTATTTGACTAAAAAAAAATTGCTAGTGAGGTTGGCCTTGAATATTTGTGGTGTTTCTATCAGCAGCAAAGTGTAACTCCCTGAGGATGTATTAGTTATTGCTGGGGACAAGGTTTTGCAGTAGTATAAGCGATTAGGATAGATTAGGCAAACAAATTAGAATGATATTCTTTAAAGTATGCCCCAGTTGGAAGGACATCCAAAAAGGAAGGGCAAATGTCAATGTAAGGGGATGGAGTTTTCCTGAAACATGACTTAAAACATTATCTTAGGGGCGCCTGGGTGGCTCAGTGGGTTAAGCCGCTGCCTTCGGCTCAGGTCATGATCTCAGGGTCCTGGGATCGAGCCCCGCATCCGGCTCTCTGCCCAGCAGGGAGCCTGCTTCCTCCTCTCTCTCTCTCTGCCTGCTTCTCTGCCTACTTGTGATCTCTCTCTGTCAAGTAAATAAATAAAATCCTTAAAAAAAAAAACAAAACAGACAAACAAAAAAAACATTATCTTAAACCATAGTTCTTTCTGATTGTGAATAAATGCTGTGGAACAGTTCAATGGACTATTAATATTAATATTATATTAATATTAATTAATATTGTGCTCCCTAAACCCTAAACCCGTTTCTGCCTTCTTGTCTTTTTATTTTCCCATCCCCCTCTTTTATTTCCCTTTTATACTTATTCCGCAAATATTATTTGGACAAGAGTAGGAACAAGTTGGGTGGGGATGGCTGGTGGATAAAGAGCTCTGTTTTACACACTTGGGTTTGAGCTGCCAGTTGAAGAGCAACTTGAGTATGTCCAGCCAGGGAGGAATTCAGGGATCTAAACCCAAGAGCAGATATACGCTCAAGACAGAAAAAATATTCATCAATGTGTAAATGGGAATTAGAAATAGGGTACAACATTAGTAAACATATAGATTAAAGGAAAGATCAAGGGACAATCATAGAAAAATGCTAGGGAAGGTAGTGGAGGAAACAATGAAGAAAAGTAGATAAGTTTTGTTTGTTTGTTTGTTTTTTAAATTAGGCTAGGACAGGAACCCAACATATCTTTTTCATGGAAAGAGAAGAACTATATTTCTGAAGGAAATTTGAAGGTTGAAGCTTTTTCTGGTAAGACAAGGATTAAACTGTCCATGGGATTGTCAATTAAGTTGTCTTGACTTTTGCCAAAATGGTTCCAAGAGGTGGTGGAAATGAAAGCCAGTTTTTAGTGAGCTAAGGAATGAATCACAGGTTAGGAAGTAGAGGGGGCTGGCTGTACTGAGAAAGACAGAGAAAGGCAGCTAGTCTGAAAGCCTTAATAATGTTAGTGACTATGGCATTCGATATGGCATTATTGTCTCAAAGGTCTGCTTCTTCTTTTTTTTTTTTTTAATATTTTATTTATTTATTTGAAAAAGAGAGAATGAGCAGGGAGAGCAGTGGAAGGAGAGGGAGAAGCAGGCTGTTCGCTGAGCAGGGAACCCTACACAGGGCTTGATCCCAGAAGCCAGGGATCATGACCTGAGCCTGAGGCAGAAGCTTAACCAACTAAGCCACCCAAGCGCCCCTGCTTTTTCTCTTTTCTAAGGCTAAAATTCCAGCAGTCTGACTCCACCCTCCCAAATCTTAGTTCCACAGATATCTACCCCCAGGAGAGACTTAAAGAGAGATAAGTAGTAGTAAACAATTGCCTGCTATGTAGAGGCCAAATTTACCTGTGAATAAGGACATCCAGACAAAGACATCCAGCAAGGTCAAGTCTCAGGCATAGGAGCAGGATCATGAAAAGACATAAGTAGATAGAGTCATCAAAAGAGAATAAATAATTGAAGTGGAAAGAGGAAACGGATAGTTTAGAGAGTACACAGAAGAGGAGACACATACAGACCTTCGTAGAAGGCTCCACATTTGGTGGAGATTAAGAGGAAAGAGCCAGCCAGGTACAGAGACATGGTGGGAGCAATCTGAGAGACAGGAGGACTAGAATAAGAGCACAAGAGAAGCCTGCAGAGGAGAGGGACTCAAACATACAAAGGATAAGGAACTCACCAAATACAGCAGCCAGCTCGAGGACAGATGCATGAGAAAATCCATTTGTTTTCATGTTTTGTTTTGTTTTTAATCTCTCTCATCTCCCCTTTATCTGTGTATGTATATATGTGTATGTATGTATGCATATATTTATTAATATGTGTGTGTGTATGTGTGTGTGTGTATATATATATAAGTATCAGCTTTGTTGAGATATAAATCAATAGCATAGATCATAAAATTTACCCATTCACCACCATGATTCAGTGATTTTTGAGTATATTCAGAGTGTTGTGCAACCATCACCAGTCTATATGTGAGATTGTTGCTCCTGACCTTGGGGAGAGCAGTTTTAGGTGACTAAATAGGGGTGATGCAGTTATCAAAGAATGAGCAAATAGTAAGGCCACAGACTGAAAAAAAAAAAATCTGCAAAAGACATATTTAATTAAGGGCTGTCATCCAAAGTAAGCAGAGAACTCTTAGAACTCAACAATGAAAAAGCAAACAACCTAAGTAAAAAAAAAAAAAAAAAAAAATGGGCAAAATATCTGAACAGACACTTCACAAAAGAAGATATACAGATGACAAACAGCCAAATGATTTTAAAAGATGCTCGATATCATATGTCATTAGGGAATTGAAGATTAAAGCAACAATGAGATAACACTGCATACCTCTTAGAATGGCACAAATCTAAAACACTGACCACACAAAATACTGGTGAGATTGTGGAGCAACAGGAACTCTGAGTCATTGCTGGTGGGAATACAAAATGGCAGCCACTTTGAAAGACTGGTAATTTTTTATAAAACTCTTATGGTAAACATACTCTTACCATACAACCCAGCAACTATGTCTCTTGGTATTTATTCAGTTGAGTTGAACACTTCTATCCACACAAAGACCTGCACATGGATGCTTATAGCAGCTTTATTCATAGTTGCCAAAACTTTGGAAGCAATCAAGATGCCCTTCAGTGTGTGATGGATAAATAAACTTGCTACATCCAGATGATGGGATATTATTTAACGTTAAAAAGAAATGAGCTGTCAAGCCATAGAAAGACATGCAGATGCCTATGAATAAGTAAAAGAAGTTAAGCTGAAAAAGGCTACATCCTGTGATTCCAGTTATATCACATTCTAGATAAGGAAAAGCTATGGGGACATTAAAGAGATCGGTGGTTTCCAAGGGCTACAAGAGGTGAGAGGGATGAATAGGTAGATCCTGGAGGGTTTTAAGGGCAGTGGAACTATGCTGTGTCATTCTATAATGGTGGTTACATGCCATTATACATTGGCCAAACTCAGTGTGACACATCAGGAGGGTTCCCTGATTTAAACTGTAGACTTTATGTGATAATGACATGTCATTGCAGGTTCATCAGTTGTAACAAATGTACCACTTTGGTGTGACATGTTGATGGTAGCTGTGCATTTGAGAGGCAGGGAGTTTATAGGAAATCTCCATACATACTTTCTTCCATTTAATTTTTCTGTGAATCTAAAACAGCTTTGGGATTGTCTGAGCTCCTGCTTGTTTAAAAAAGGGAGACCAAAGAAGTCAGGTGTACTTCACATTGTAGAAGGTGAGTCTGAAGTTGTGCAAGACAGTGTTTTATGGAATGAGGCAAGGAGAAAAGCAGGCAGAAGGGGAGTGAAGGAAAACACTTTTCTTCGAGACAGAAGTGAGGAAGGAGAATTGGTAAAAACAACAAACAAACAAACAAAACCCAAACACTTGGGACTGAGAAGTTATGAAGAGGATATGGCTGTGGAGACATTTGAGGAAAAGAGAAAGAAAGTAAGGAAGTTCATACTTTGTGACTGATTTCTCAGTAACACCAAGCCACAAAATGCCCCAGGCTAGAGTAAATATTTGATGAAGGAGAGGTTTTTTTAAGTTCAGAGAGTTTGCTTCTCTGGTTAGCTTACTTGGGGGAAAAATAAGTGTAGTGTCCGTAGTGGTTTCTTTTATTATTGCTCTCCTTAAATTCTTCTACATCTCCACTGACACACGTGGCTACTGAGCTCTTGAAATGGGGCTAGTCCCAACTAAGATGTTCTGTAAATGCTTGGAAATCTAGTATGGACTATTATTGATGGGCCACCTTGGTATTTGCAAACTAAATTCTTTATGTTCTAACCAAGGAAAGGTATTCATAGCTGCACTTTCATAGTTCTCATCAGACATTGCCAAGGTGACTTCTGAGTGGTGAGAAGAGACAGTCAAGCCTGGAGCAAAGTGTGGGATAAGGGTGACAGCAACTCTTTAGTGAGAACCTACACTAGGCTAGGATTATGCTGTTCTACACACATTTAAAAACATACACCATGAGTGATTTTCTAAGATGGAGCCCTTGAACATCTGAAAGCCAGTGTTTAATCTGTAAGGTGAAGCCTGAATTATCACTAACCAAATATCTATTAATCCAAAAGACATAAAACCTATTAGATATTGTTACCTATGCTAGCTCATGTAGCTTAAGGCTCAAAACTTCCTAGTTTACCTTTGAAGTGACTTCTCTGAGATTAATTGCCAAAGTCATATAATTTATAAGTCCTCAGTGTGAATCAGTGTCCATCTTCTTTCCACAAGGTCACCCCGTGAAGGTCAATGATCCCTCTTCTACATCATTGTCTTGAGGACCAAATGAGCTTCAGGGATATAGCATCTAGAATTGGACCTTATTTTCTCCTTGCTCATTTCCCATCTTTGGAGCATGAACAGGGCTCTTCTGTTCTCTCTTCCTCTCTTTGTGTTTTTTTTTTTCTTTTTTTTAATGTATGGTCTTCCTTTTCTCCCTCAACTCCCTGGCTGTTCACTTTCCCTCTCATTCAAGTTCCTCTTTTATGCCTCTCTGCTTTTGCTCTCTCCCCTGTGTACTCCCAATCTGCTCTAATATGACCTTGTGTCCTGGCCCAGTTCTTTCCAGCTGTCCTTAAATTTTACTTAGTAGTAGGTCTGAGAGGGGCCTACAGTATTTCTTATAAACATTTTTGAGCAAAACCAAATGCCAGTTGGAAACAGGAGGGAAACTTGAATTAAACAAAAGATTTGGCAAACATTTTTTTCAGAGTTAATTTAAATTATTTAGAATGTCTTCCAGGGAAAGTGGCATTTTGTCAACATGTTTAAAAATACATATTCGAGGATGTTCTTGTGTATTGGGACTAATATATTCTCTGTATCATGCATTTTTATAGCATTTACTTGAACTTTTCCATAAATAATGGTTCTATCTCTTCTTTCTTTCACTTAAGAAATTGGGAAAATATTATTTTAGAAATAGTCACTGTTAGATTTAATCGTACTCCAGATACATCTTGGTGTGTTGATGGGATTGTGACATTGTATATCACAAAACCAATCACTTTGTAAATTATCTTCATTTATATTTTACAGTTCTATGAACTAGATTATTAGTGTAAAGAGTTTATTCCTTTAAAAGCAAAAGTTTTCTGGGTTTACACTCAAACAAAGAAGTGAGATTTTTGCAAATACCTTTTTTTAAAGAAAAGTATTTTACAGTTTCTGAGCTGTGAAATATGGGGCTCTCATTAGCTGCACAGAGAGTGCCTTGTTACCACTCCAGCTGTTGACTATTTACTACGGAAGCTGCTGCTGGTGGTAGGCAGAGAAAAATGCTCATTTAGTTGGAGCTTTCCAGGTGAAGATTTCTTTGAGGTTGATTTGAACATTTGCCTATTATGAGAAAAAGCTATGCATTATTCAGATCATAAAAAAAAAAAAACTACAAGAATTCCCCCAAATTGTTCAATGTTTTCTCAAATAAAATGAGTGCTAGTATTTAGAGGAAAATTTCATTACACTAATTAACTTTTAAACATTCATTAGCTAACACATTTTTTCCCTTTAAATGATAGATGCTAGGAAATCCCAAACCTAATTGTTTACAGATACATTTTAGTCTATTAATTTGTGAATATTTCACTTATAACCAAAAGAAGTTGCTGCTTCCAGTTGTAGTTGTTACATAATCTAATTTTTTAAATCTCCGGATCTCAAATTACCATGAAAACAGTTGTCTGTATTCCAGTGCCCTCTGGGGGCATATTTTTTTTGAATGATAATATTTTCATAATGAGAGGTAGTATGCTGTCCTGGTGAAAGCCCCAGCTGTCAGCTCTAAATAAAACAAACCTAGATTCAAATCCGCACTTGAGCACTTAAGAGCTAAGCAACCTTAGCAAGTGGTCCAGTCTTTCTTAGTCTGATTTTTTTCTCCTGTTAGCCAAGCACAAAGATCCCAGTAGATGGGTTGATTGAGTACTGCTAAGCACCTGGGTCATTAAATAATAACTTTATTCAGAAGTGGCACAACCAAGTAAACTATGTGGGTTTTTTTTTCTTTTTATTTGAATTTTTATTATTATTATTGTTTTTACTTTGGGGATGATATTGCTTCCTTAATCAATAGAAATAAAGATTATGCAATACATTGACAAAGAGGCAACAGACACTAAGGGATTCTTTTGAGAATCGAGATAAAAGAGCTAAGGGGTATCAAGGGAAAGAATTATCTAGTCTGTGCCTGTTCACCGCCATCCTCCTCGCCTTCCAGACTGAAGCCTCTGGAAACAAATTCTGCTCTCCTCTGGCAAACTCCTGGGTTTTCCACTTGCATAGCCAAGAAGTGCAAGAGTCATGTTGTGAGATTTTCAATTTGATTGTCTCACACGAAGGTACCAGTGTTTTCAGACTGGAAACAGCATGTTACTACACTTTGGCAATAATGCATTAAATACAGATGGGTTTGTTTTTAGCCAAATATGTATCATACAGCCAACAGCTGTTTAGCTATTGCCAACGGTCTGTTTATACACAGAGAATCTGTGAGTTTCTTTTTTGCTTAAGAAAGTCTGGTGGATCGATGCAAAAGCCCCACAAAGGTGTCCAGTCTGCTACAAAACAAGAGACAGAAATTGCCAGTACACTGACAAAGGCCTGCAGTATTTTTTTCTCCCAAATTATAATACCTAATTTATTATAATGAGTAAGATTAGCATGATTTTTAATATTTCCATGTTTTAATATAATTCTAGATCTTTCAGTGGATGAGGAATATATTATAATCTCAGCAATAATGCAATCAATAAGAATATGGTATTTTATGGGATGCCTGGGTGACATAGTCAGTTGAGCATCAGACTCTTGGTTTTGGCTCTGGTCATGACCTCGTTGTTGTGAGATTAAGCCCCACAGCGGGTTCCATGCTCAGCATGGAGTCTGTCGGAGATTCTCTCTTCCTTTGCCCTACCCCCCACCCCACTTGTGTTCTCGCTCTCTCTCTCAAATTTAAAAAAAAAAAAAAAAGTGGTATTTTTCACATTTTTTTTAAAGATTTTATTTATTTGACACAGAGAGAGAGAGAGATCACAAGTAGGCAGAGAGGCAGGCAGGGAGAGGAGGAAGCAGGCTCCCTGCTGAGCAGAGAGCCCGATGCGGGTCTTGATCCCAGGACCCTGAGATCATGACCTGGGCAGAAGGCAGAGACTCAACCCACTGAGTCACCCAGGCGCCCCTCACATTTTCTTTAAAAGCATGAAGTCCTGGAGCACCTGGGTCATGATTTCAGGGTCATGAGATAGAACCCCACAGCAGGGGGCGGGGGGGGGGCTCTATGCTCAGCGGGGAGTCTGTTTGAGAGTCTTTCTCTCTGCCCCTCCCCGCCCAGGCATGTGAACATGCTCGCGCTCTCTCTCTCTCTCCCAAATACATAAATAAATCTTTAAAAAAATAAAAATAAAGCATGAAGCACTGAAGAGTGTGCACAGCCTAAGGAACACAGATCCTCCCTGCCCCCTCCCTCAGGTTATAGAGAATTCATGCGCATCGACTATACTATTTCTCATTACCTAGAACTTATTTTAATCTCTGTTAAAGACATCCAGATAAATGCCATTAATAAAAAGGCCAGATCTATTACCTGGAGAACAATACTAAACAATAGGATTCTAATCTATCAAATTCATGATTGTTATAGTAGAGGACTGTCACAATATAATCAAGTAAAACATGCTTTATTGTTAATTATATGTGTAATCTATGTATGTGTACATGTATATGTATATGTGTGTGTATATGTATATGTATGTATTTTATAAATATCCCTCCCTTTTGTAAGCATTGCTTTGACAACCAAAGCAAATAAAACTATTTACATTTTATATTTTAGGGATACTGCCACCAGGTGGTAGTAAGGAAAGATCACATTCTAAGCTTGAACCTTTTTTAAAACTCATGTTACCATGTATTTCTACACCTTCACACATATAGTTCTTTTACATAAAGGGGTAAACCTAAAATATTTTAAGCAGTCGTCAAAAGTGAATCGTCTTAGATGAGTTTAAACTCATAAGGGAGAATTAACTTTTATAATACATGAAGGAGTGATCCAGATTCTGTGGGTCGGTAGTTTATAACTGGGAAAAGTTCTTAAGAATACAAAATTTCACATATAAATTATTTATGAAATGGAATATTTATCTAAAATTAGAAATCAAATAACCATAATTTGCTTAAGGCTTACAGATCCAGGGGTGCCTGGGTGGCTCTGTGGGTTAAGCCTCTCCCTTTGGCTCAGGTCTTGATCTCAGGGTCCTGGGATCAAGCCCCACATCAGGCTCTCTGCTCAGCAGGGAGCCTGTTTCCCTCTTTCTCTTTCTGCCTGCCTCTGCTTACTTGTGATCTCTCTCTGTGACAAATAAATAAATAAAATCTTTAAAAAAAAAAAAAAAAGCTTAGAGATCCATGTATCTTATTTCTGAAATCTCTATAAGCATTTCCCCCAAAAATCTCCTTGAGAAGTAACCTCCTGTTTACAATTTAGCCTCTCTACTCCTCTCCACTCATTTAAAAGCACCCTATAACTCTCAGAACTCATTGGGGTCTTGCAAGGGAGGACTTAGAGGGTGATGTTTTATTAGCTTTATGATACATCCATCAAAAGATGAGATTTGGGTATTTCTCTTTTGGCAGCTGTGAGGCTATTGTATAAAACAAAAAAAGTCAACTCCACAGCTCCTCTCAACTCCAAAATACTATTGCTACTTTCTAGCTAACCCTTAAGTGTTGTTGTAATTATGTATAGTCATCCCCTATTAACATAGTGTCGAAGGTCCTCTGGTAATCATTCCTTTGCTCCTGAGCTCTGGACATTTCAGTACCTCTTACTGAATTGTGTCCTTATAGACTCCTTCCTTTTGCTTTCTGGCCAAAAAGGATGCCTTCTTTTTTCTAAACAATGGGGTTGTCAACTAAATTGCCTGGTTCTTGCCTAAGTACTAAGAAAAGCTTCTGAAATAACATGGAGTGGGATAAGGATTTTGAAGAAGGAGCAAGGGTTAGAAATGGGATAAGGATTTTGAAGAAAGAGCAAGGGTTAAAAACCACAACCCAGAATTTTCTGGAAAATGTATATCTACACTTGTTTTGATTAATGGTGTTTTCTCCTCCTGTTGAAAATCTTAAATGAATGCTATATTTTGTTGGTTAGGCAACTTACATGATCTTGGCAAATGTTCTCAACTCTGGTCTAGGCGATGGCACTCCTTATATAAGCACAGACACTTAAAAATGCCCCAGTAGAAGAAAAACTGGAAAGAAACTACTTATTAAAACATGGGGTTTTAAAATCATTGATTTTGTTATTAGACACTTTCTCCCTCCTGTTCTTCCTTCCTTTGTCTTCTTCCTGTCCCAGTCTACCCCTTGGATAGGTGCTCTCTTGGGATTATTTAGTGGGACCCCTCCTAAGATATGTGTATTACTAACACATGAATTTGGACTAGGTGCTTGTCTTTTTAGGACTCCATTATAAACAGGTAGTGGATGGTGAAAACCCATCTTGTTGACGTCAGTCAGCACAGATTTCTGGAAGGCATGGAGAAGGCCAAAAGTGCCAAGCAAAAGCCCAACATATTCTTTTCTATTTATAACTGATGATATTGAATATTTTATTTTTTTGAAATAAGAATTAATAAGGAAAACAATAAATTTCCAATTTTTTTTTTTTTTTTTTTTTACTTAAAGGCAAGGTTAGCAAATACAATTTGCATGTAAATCAACATTTACCTGGCACATGCACTTCTGATGGCTTGCATAAACTGTGACATGAAAAAGATGAAAGACACAGAATGCATATAAAAATCTTTAAAAGGTGATTGGCAACACTTGCAATAAATATTTATTAAGCAAAGAAATGTCCCTTTCTAGTTTTGTGCCACTGTGATTCCTGCTTCATCTCCCTCCTCTTCCTGCTTTCTCATTAAATATGGCTGTTCCTTTAGGATGGTATTCAGAGCACATTCTGATGGCAGAGGAGAGAGGTTGAAGGAGCCTTAGGAAAGAGGGTGGGTTTTTGTTGTTTTTGTATGTTTGTGTGTATGTATGTATGTATGTATTCATTTTGGTAAGCTGCTTTTTGAAGCTGTAGAAAAAGCTTCAAAAAGCTTCTGGGACAAAGCTGAATACCTAAAAAATCGAAAAGGGAAGAACACGAATTTAGGAGATAAGCTAACATCAGATTGGCTTTGCTGCTCCTCACCTCCTACCACCTATTAAATTATCCCCACGTTGTTTGTTTTGCTACCATTCCTTCAATTCTAACAGCCCTTCTCTTCAAATGTTGTGCAAAGACTGTTACATCAAGAGGGAAATTAGGCCTTAAGGTTCACTGGCTTCTTCCACATGCTTGAGGTGAAGGAGAAAACCAAGTTTAAGCGTACCTTTTCATTCCATGGCTTTTTGGGACTGGCTGATATCTGGTTGGCCTGATGGATATTGTCCAACCGTAACACTTCAATGAATCACTGAATTCCAAGTTGCACCAAAATCCTACAAGCCCTTTGCAAAGTTGCCTTGAAAAAAAAAAAAACAAAAAAAAAAGGTTTTGTTTTTTGTTTTTGTTTTTGTTTTTGTTTTGGTCTCTAACCCATTACCTTTAAACATTCTTTTTTCCCCCCATCTCCTGCTCCATTAGCTGTCTTTTATCTTGACATTCCTTGTCATGACAAACCCATGCCATAGATTAAAAAGTGCTCTTATATTTAGTAATGACTTTTGATAGATTCTTTTTTTTTTGATAGATTCTTTCAAAGAGTTATTCTCAAATTAAAATCTCTTCTCACCTCATTCATGGAGTCTCTTTCAACTATTAAATTGGGAAAGTAGCTCCTATCAACCAAAATTTCATCTTGCCAAATACAGATATTATGTCTCTCTTTCTCTTCTCAAACCACTTAAAATGCAGTGTAAATGAAATATAATTTCTATGTGTAATTAATAACCCACTGTCAATACAGACAGCACTGCTGCCTGTCAACTGAAGTTTATGTTCTATTCTAAATCATTTGTTGTCATTTCAACAATCATCATAGCATCTGCACCTGTGGTAGATTCCATCTCAAGAAACTACTTTTTGCTCATCTGTAAACAACTCCTCAACCATCAAAGTTTTATCATGAAATAGCAGCAATTTAGTCCAATTTTCAGACTCCACTTATGCTTCTAGTTCTTTTTCTTTGTCCAAAACTGCTATAGTTATTTCCTCCACTCAAGTCTTGAACCCTCAAAGTCACCCATGAGGGTTGGAATCAACTTCTTCCAAATTTCTGTTAATATTGATATTTTGACTTCTTTCTACAAATCATTAATGTTTTTAATGGCATCTAGAATAGTGAATCCTCTCCAGAAAGTTTACAATTGATTCTGACCAGTTCATCAGAGGAATCATTGGCTATGGCACTTACAGACTTGGGAAATACATTTCTTAAATAATAAGACTTGAAAGTTGAAACTACTCCCATCCGTGGGCTGCAGAATGGGTGTGACACTGGCAGATGTGAAAATGTTGATCTCATTTTACATCTCCATCAGAGTTCTTGGGTGATCAGGTTCATTTTCAATGAATGGTAATATTTTGAAAGAAATGTTGTTTTCTGATCTGTAGGTGTCCACAGTAGGCTTAAAATATTCAGTAAACCATATTGTAAACAGATGGGCTGTCCTTTGGATTTTGTTTTTCCATTTATAGGGAACACGCAGAATAGATTGAGCATAATTCTTAAGGGCCGTAGGATTGTCCTAATGGTCAAGGAGCACTACTAGCTTCAACTTCAAGTGATCAGCTGACTTAGCCCCTAACAAGAAAGTCAGCCTGTCCCTTGAAGTTTTGAAGCCAGGCATTGACTTCTTTAGCTATGATGCCATCTTCTTCCAATAGAAGGCTCTCTTGTTTATATTGAAAATCTGTTGTTTTGTGTAGCCACCTTTATGAATTCTCCAGGCTAGGTCTTCTTGATAACTTCCTTCAGCATCTACATCAGTACCTGCTGCTTCACCTTATACTTTCAGGTTAAGGAGATGGCGTCTTCCCTTAAACCTCATAAACCCACCTCTGCTGGCTTCCAGCTGTTCTTCTACAGCTGTTCTTCTACCTTGGCTCCCTCAGCCTTCATAGAATTCAAGAGAGTTAGGGCCCTGCTCTGGTTTTGGCTTAAGGGAATGTTGTAGTTGGTTTGATCTGTCCAGACCACTGAAACTTTCTCCATATCAGCAATAAGGCTGTTTCACTTTCTTATCGTTTGTGTGTTCACTGGAGTAGCACTTTTAATTTCCTTCAGGAACTTTTCCTTTGCATTTGCAACTGGGCTGTTGGGCTCGAGACCTACCTTTCAACCCATCATCTCAACTTTCGACATGCCTTTCTCACGAAACTTAATCATTTCTAGCTTTTTATCAACAGTGAGAAACATGCAACTCTTTCTTTCCCTTGAACACTTAGAGGCTATTGGGGTTATTAAGTGACCTAATTTCAGTGTTGTTGTGTCTTAGGGAACAGGGTGGCCTGAGGAGAGAGAGAGAGAGATAGAGTTATGCCAGTCAGTGGAACAGTCAGAACACACAGGGCATCTGTTGACTAAGTTCACTATCTTATAATGATTTGATTCCTCGCACCGCAAAACAATTAAAATCGTAACATCAAAGATCACAGGTCATGGATCACCTTAACAAATGTAATAATAACGAAAAATTTTGACATATAGTGAGAATTACTGAAGTGTGACACAGAGAAATGAAGTGAGTAAATGCTTTTGGAAAAGTGGTGCCAATAGACTTGCTCGATACAGGGTTACCACAAACCTTCATTTTTTAAAAGATATAATACCTGCAAAGTGCAAGAAAATGAGGTATGCCTATATCTGAGAAGGCATCTATGCAACGAAGAATGAAGTTTTAAAAGATGTACTACTTTATCATTTCATATTCTGTATCAATTTTTAAAAAGGCATATGGTACATTTTAAATGAATCAAAATATATTATGAATTGAAACCATTCAGGCTTCTCTGGAGATCCAGGGAAATGCACTGAAATATCATAGAAACAAGCCTGTAAATCCTTGGTCTACATGCATAGAAGAAGGCTGTAATAAATGGATCAGGGTACACTGTCCACTTAGCACCTGGTATTTTGAAGTGCCAGTTATGTAAAGAATCTTAACTGTGCTAATTTGATCCAACACAATGGCTTCAATACTTGAAAACAATGACTTCAGTGCTTCTTGGAAAGGGTCAGCTGCCCTGTAAGTAATTAAATTCCACTCTTTGTGTCGAACTGGCCTGTTTCAGACCTATACAAATCCCAAAAGGTCTGTGTTGATCTCGTTTGGAAGTAACACCTACTGAGTCTCAGTATGCTTTAATGAGGTATTTATAGGGGACCCCTACCTCTTCCCAGTCTTAAAGTACACACTTCTTACAAATAGAGTCCATTTCAATTGCCGTTGGAATGTTTACCTTTAATATCTCTATAAGGATTAAAACAAACATTCCTGATTAATATTAACTTACTTTAGGCATTTACTGCAGGCATATCAGACATCCCCATTATGGTTTGTATGTGAACAGTACTTAATGTGGAAATTACTTTTTAAAAAATTGACAAGGAGATGGAATAACTCATTTCAACATTTCCACAGGTCTCACCTTTTGGAAAGCCTATTACTGAATCAGGGAATGTGAAATTATATGTTCAAAACTCTGAGCTCTAAAATACAGTGTTGCACTTTAGAATACTAAAAGATTTCACTCACTTTATAAAATATTGCATAATTTATAAAATGTAAATTAAAGTCCTGTTGAAAACGGCATCGTAAAAGGATGCTATCAAGTAATTCTTAGTAGATTTCCCGCCATTCCTCAGTATCCCTGGACACTCGGACGCTAATAAGCGTCACCAGCAGCCGAATCTTCACGTTTCCAGCAAACTTGGTTTCTTTTGTGTTTCTTTTAAACCCATGGCTTGCGGTACATTGGCTTTATTTAGTTTGGGTGTAGATTCATTAACTCAGCTGATGTGAAAAAAGGCAAGTTAACAAGCCCTATTCTTCCAAAAGCCAGTTATATCTGCCAGGTTTTTTGCTTCTGCATCTCATAAGAGCTTCTCCGTGTGTCCACTTCTATCTGTCCCACCACCACTGCTGACTATCGGCCACCTTCCTCTCTGAAGTGGGCTGCTGTCACTGAAACCCAGTTGGATTATCTGTACTTAGTCTTTTCTCTCTCCAGCTATTTTCCACACGTTAGAGTGATCATTTAAAAGCAAATATGATCTTGTTATTCCCCTCTTAAAGCCCTTCAGAGGTAGCTCTACTATGAGATCCCACCTCCCTAATAGTAGTGGAGTATGTTATTGTGTTTTTTTTTTTAATTTTATTTATTTATCGGACAGAGATCACAAATAGGCAGAGAGGCAGGCAGAGAGAGAGAGGGGGAAGCAGGCTCCCTGCTAAGCAGAGAGCCTGATGCAGGGCTCGATCCCAGGACTCTGGGATCATGACCTGAGCTGAAGGCAGAGGCTTTAACCAACTGAGCCACCCAGGCGCCCCTGTTATTGTTTTTAAAGCTCATTCCTTTCATTGTCTATGCATGTCCTTTAGTCATGTGACTGTTACTCCTCTCATCAGTAAGTGGGGTCTATTTCTGTATCCCTTGAATATGAGCAGAACATGGGAGATCCTTTGAGCAAAAGAATGTGGTATGATGGTGTTGTGGGTCAGCTGAGTCTAGGCCTCAAGAGGACTTGAAGCTTTTGTTTTTACCCTCAGAATCTTGGGATTCTGCCCAGAAACCATGACATGAAGAAACCTAGTCTGGCTTGTTGAAGGAGGGGAGGCCATAGAAGCAGAGACAAGCCTTCCCAGCTGAAACTCCCTAAACCAACCAGCCAATGACCAACACTGACTATTTTACTAAGAATAGTTATATGGTATACATTTTGCCATAACTTTTAAGGGTGAGGAAACCAAGAAGGTTACAAGCAACCTGCCCATGATCAGACATCAAGTGTTAGAGCCAAGATTTTACATCCAGACACCCTTACCCACATCACCAATTCTTACCCACTATGCTACAAATTCATTTTAAATCTCTGCGTACCACATTGCAGACTGTTCTTTGTATTGACTTTTGTATTGATATTTAACCCAACGATATCAAAATGATCTCATAGCCCAAGACACATAACAGGTCATGCACCACTTATTACCACAGTTCCTAGACATTTAGGTGCTGATAATGATATCTATTATTCCTGGGTAAAGAGTGAATCTGCATACTTTGAGAATGAATTTTATTTTTCCAAATAGTCAAAAGTCATTTCAGAACTATGAAGAGTGACCTTTAATTCCATTTGACCTCAGTAACAAAATATATAGGTAAAATAAGAAAATGGCCTTTTTCATGTGGCTCAAGGCCTGGGTTTGAAAGTCATTCCTTGCAGGTTTTTTATCACCAATAAAACACATGACTACCCACAAAGTGCAGCATTCACATGGAAGCATAGGTTCTGGCACGGCTGTGAAAATATCAGTCTTTTTCTTATAGTCAAACCTCATATACATAAAGTCATAGAACTTTGTAAAGTAAACTAAAAAATATGGATGGTAGCTTTTGTTTTTGGTGTTCTGTATATTGGTAAGATCATAGGGTGTGCTTTTGGGTTGGCTGAGTTGGAATATCATACTTCCCAAGAATGATTCAAAGGTGATGCAGGTTGAGGGTCAAAAGACATTTACATTTTCAGACTCTATCATTTCCTTTTGAACTTTTGCTAGGCCCAGACTCCTCCAGGAAGGGGTGCATGTAATTTGCTCTCTGTGAAGCAGTGATCAGTAAAGAGAATTTTTTGTTTGTTTGTTTGTTTGCTTTGTTTATTTTACATATGAGGGGAGAAATCTATTTCTGAAATGATCTGTTTCTTTGCATGACAAAGCTCAAAGTCCTTGATATGGCATTCAAAGCCTTTGTGATTGATTTCCAGAATAGTGTCTGGATATCTTGCTAACACACTCTGCATTTTCTTACTTTGATACTTTCTTTGTACCTGAAATGTGCATTTCACCTTCCCATTCTTCTCACCTTGTTTATTCTCTTCTTTTTTTTTTTTTTTTTAGATTTATTTATGTATTAGAGAAAGAACACGAGAATGTGAGTGGGGGGAGGGGCAAAAGGAAAGGGAGAGAGAGAATCTCAAGCAGATTTCCCTGCTGAATACAGAGCCGTCCTGGGGCTCAATCTCAGGACACTAAGATTATGACATGAGCCGAAACCAAGAGTCAGACCTTCAACCAAGTGAGCCACCCAGGTGCCCCTGTTCTCTTCTTTTGAAAATTGTTGATATCCATCAAATCATATGATATCTTCCCCAGGAAGCCTATACAACATCCTTAGTAAAACACCTCTTAAGTTTTCTTAAAAAACTGCTATGGGGCGCCTGGGTGGCTCAGTGGGGTAAAGCCTCTGCCTTTGGCTCAGTTCATGATCCCAGGGTCCTGGGATCGAGCCCTGCATCAGGCTCTCTGCTCAGTGGGGAGCCTACTTCCTCCTCTCTCTCTCTGCCTGCCTCTCTGCCTACTTGTGATCTGTCAAATAAATAAAACCTTAAAAAAAACAAAAAACAAAAACAAAACTGTGCTATGTGAGGATCTATATGCTATATAACACAGTCTGTCTTAAAAACATTTGGAGAAAATAGCAGGGACTACATCATAGGTTTGTTTGAGGGATTAAGTGTGTTATTCTACATAAAGCACTTTGAAGCTTGCAGCAATGTAATAAACATAACCACTATATAAATGTTGGCCATTGTATTTACAATTGCTAAAAAATAATATATAAGTAGTTGTAGGGATGGTTGCACAATTTTACAAGTAGAGTACGACAATGGCATTGAGCTATCAGTAAGTTTATATGGATACAAAGTAAAAAGAGAGAATGGTATAGAGTGATTGCCACTGGATCTGCATGTGTATTCGGTTGCCTAAAAGCAAAATCTAAGACAACCAGATCAATGAAATATATCTAATGAAGAATAAAATGGATCCACCAAAACTCAGCCGACCTCATAGTGTTGTCACTTCAGGTTAAAAAAAAAATTACACCGAGGGTAGGGGAAATTAGCTTACTTCTCAGGCCTTTGCCTTATCAGCTAATCAGTTCAACTATTAAATTATCTGATTAAAATCTCTCTTCTCCAAGTCAATCCTGAAATCAACTTTGTTTTAAGAACTGATGATTTGGGACGCCTGGGTGGCTCAGTGGGTTAAGCCGCTGCCTTCGGCTCAGGTCATGATCCCAGGTCCTGGGTTCAAGCCCCGCATGGGGCTTTCTGCTCAGCAGGGAGCCTGCTTCCTCCTCTCTCTCTGCCTGCCTCTCTGCCTGCTTGTGATTTCTCTCTGTCAAAATAAATAAACAAAATCTTTAAAAAAAAAAAAAACTGATGATTTAAAAAAAAGAAAGAAAAAAGAGCCCACCCGCCTACACCCAACTCCCACGTGCAACAGCTGTTGCTCAGAGTCGCGTTGAGGGTGACGTCGGGTGGGCTCCGTGCAGCAGCAGGACCTTCACCTCCTCCCTGTGGCCCCTCGGCGCCAGGATGCGCAGCGGCACCGTGAGGTCCTGACAGGGGAGAGGACACGCTTACTCCACCAGGCCACACGGCCTCTACAGAACAACAAGGAAAGGAATTAAATATGCAGAGTTGACACTTTCAAGGAAGACAAAGCTTGGAAGAGTCTGACCCGGCTAAACAGCCTTTCATTATCAGCTCCCGACAGGCTCGTATGCCCTTGAACTTCTGAAGAGAGAAGAAGCCTGGGGCCAGGAGCCCAGACCAGGCTTGGTGAACATAAAGGCATCCTTCTATCAGGTGACAATACACTGGGAATCTGCCTGGGTGTCATCTGAGGCAAAGGGGTTTAAAAACTCGGAGTTGATGGGTTATCTCCAGTGCTGCTGCAGGACCACAGGTCCTCCCTGTCTTGCTGCTCTGCGTAAGCGGCCTCCGCCTGCATTGTTGGTTGTCTTGGGCTACTGAAGACCACGATAATGGAATGACATCCAAGTCACCACCGCGGGCAGCTACGAAGAGTGCAGTGGCTCCATCCCAAGAGATGTAAAATTCAACGTGTTAAAATAGTCTTTCATGCTTATTTTTGGAAGAAATTAGATTAAAAATATAGACATTTAATGCAATTTTCCATTTCTATCCCCACTTTGTTTCTATATTCGTGGTTAATGTTTTATTCTTTGCAGAATAGTTCTAAAATATCATAGTAAGTCAGGTTGAAAGGTACAGCTTCAAATAGTCTTATAAGGATAAGTTATAACAAATGTAATGACTGTTCACTCTACAAAATCTTCACCATAGAGCTTATGATCTGCCCCCTTGGCAACAGCACCCAGGCTGTCCAAACAGCCAGTCATCATTTTTCTCTTGTCTGCACAGACTTCTCATTAGCTGCCTTCTGCTTTTGTTGTGTGAGCTCAGGATTTATCCCCCTTTTAATTAGTTTAAAAAATACATCCATTTAATACAATTTTCCACTTCGATTTTTTTCTCAAGTAAGAGCTAAATGTTAGTTTAAAATAAACAAAAAATAAAGTCTATTAAAAAAAAAAAGAACAAAGATCTGAGGCAGTCACAGAGGCTGAAATTGCTAAGACTCTGAGACTTGTTAAGAAGAATTTCTTTGGGATTTTTATCTATACTGATACCAAGGTGAAAGTGCCACTGTGTTCACTTTGCAGAGGTAAAGCCTCTAAATATTTAACTATGAATTCTCTGTATAGGAATGTATGTGTGTATGAACATATGATTAATTTATCCTCTGAATATTATATTTCTCTGAACAGTTGTACTTTGTAATAAGCCTAAAACCTCAAAATTTAAGAAAAGAATCTCTGCATCCTATGATCCGTAATAAATTACAGACTCTAAGCAGTGGCTGTGTTTTATTTATTACCACCCCATAACCATTACCACACTAATCCATAATAGGGCCTTGATAATTATATGAAGGGTACAGTAGGACCATTCTGTCTCTTGATCATGCAGACCTTAAGCCCTTCTACACAGAGTTTCAGTCTTTCACAGAGATTGCACAGTGCTATGTACATAATATGCAGTACATTTCAGGGATTTAGGGAATTATTATATCAATGTGTTTCAAGAGAACAGTTTTTTTTTTTTCCTGCAGTACTGAAATACAGTATATAGTACAATAGAGGATTATTAGTTGCTTTTTGTTATGTAGTCCAAAAAATCAGTTTTCCCCCCGAGGAAAAAAAAATACATATTTTATTTTACGTTTTAATTTTAATTCCAGTATAGTTGACATACAGTGTTATATTAATTTCAGGTGTACAATACAGTGACTCAGCAATTCCACACAACCCCAGTGCTCATCACAAGTGCATACCTTAATCCCCATCACTTATTTCCCCCAACCCTCCACCCCCTCCCCTCTGATAACCATGAGTTATTCTCTATAGTCAAGAGTCTGTTTCTTGGTTTGTCTCTCTCTCTCTCTTTTTTTCCTTTGCTCCTTCATTTTGTTTCTTAAATTCCATATATGAGTGAAATCATATGGTATATGTCTTTCTCTGACTAATTTCACTTAGCAGTATACTCTGTACCTCCCTCTATATTGTTAAAAATGGTAAGATTTCATTCATTTTTCTGGCTGAATAATAGTCTATTGTGTATATATACCACATCTTCTTTAACCATTCATCTATCAATTAATACTTGGGCTGCTTCCATAACTTGGATATTATTTATAATGTTGCTACAGGGGTGCATATATCCCTTTGAATTAGCATTTTTGTATTCTTTGGATAATTATCCAGTAGTGAGATTACTGGATAATATGGTAGATCTAGTGTTAATTTTTTGAGGACCCTCCATACTGTCTTCTACATTGACTGCAGGAATTGGCATTCCCACTAATAGTGCGCAAGAGTTCCTTTTTCTGCACATCCTTACCAACATTTGTTGCTTGTGTTGTTGATTTTAACCATTCTGACAGGTGTGAGGTCAACTATCTCATTGTAGTTTTGATTTGTATTTCCCTGATGATGAGTGATGTTGAGCATCTATCTATTCATGTGTCTGTTGGCCATCTGTATGTCTTCTTTGGAGATGTGTCTGTTCATGTCTTCTGCCTGCTTTTAATTAGATTGTTTATTTTGGGGTGATGAGTTATGTCAGTTCTTTATATATTTTGGATACTAACCCTTCATTGAATATGTCATTTGAAAATATCTTCTCCCATTCAGTAGTTTGCCTTTCAGTTTTGTTGATTATTTCCTTCACTGTGCAGAAGATTTTTATTTTTATGTACTCCCAATAGTTCATTTTTCTTTTATATCCCTTATCTCAGGAAACATATCTAGAAAAATGTTGCTGTGGCTGACAGCAAGTAGCTGTCCACTTTTCCCAACACCATTTGTTGAAGAGACTGTCTTTTTCTCATTGTGTATTCTTTCCTGTTTTGTTAAAGATGAATAAACCATATAATTGTAGGTTTTCTATTCTGTTCTGTTTGGGACAAAAACAGACACATAGATCAATGTGTCTGTTTTTGTCCCAAACCATACTGTTTTGATTACTCCAACTTCATAGTGTAACCTAAAGTCTGAAATTGTGATAGGTCCAGTTTTATTTTTCTTCTTCAAGATGCCTTTGGTTATTTGGGATCTTTTGTAGATACATAAAAATTTTAGGATTGTTTGTTCTGGTTCTGTGAAATATGCTGCTGGTATTTTGAAAATGATAGCATTAAATCTACAGATGCTTTGGGTAGTAAGACATTTTAACAGCATGTGTTTTTCCAATCTATAAGTGTGAAATATCTTCCCATTTCTTTGTGTCATCCTCAGTTTCTTTCATCAACGTTTTATAGTTCTTTCACCTCTTTGGCTACGTTTCTCCTAGGTACTTTATTATTTTGGATGCAATTGTAAATGGAATTGTCTTTTTAATTTCTCTCCCCATTCCTCCATTATTAGTATATAGAAATATAATAGATTTCTATATGTTGATTTTCTATCCTGTGACTTTACTGAATTCATTTATTAGTTCTAGTAGCTTTTTGATGGAGTCTTTCAAGATACACACACACACACACACACACACACACACACACATTGTATATATGTTACACAAATATGGTGACATGGCACCTAGAAAAATATATTAAACCAAGTTTGCCAACCCCATAAGTCTTAAACTTTAAGGCAGGATTGTACATTAATCTGTAAGTTGCATCTCGTCATTTTCTCCAATTTTTCAGCCTGTCAAAATCTTTTTTCATTCTCTATGAAGGTTTTTCTCTCCTATTTTATGTCATCTGTAAATGTGATTACCCCTTTTTCTGTACTTTGGCCTAAAATATTAATTAAATGTAAAATGTGTGGACGATATATGAACTCAGGATGCACATTCCTGAGCTCTTACTCTATGCTGACATAAGGAAGGCAATAAAAAGAACGCATGGCTTATTATTTTTGGAAAGCTGGCAAAGCATGCACCACAAATTATATCAGGGACCTATTCTTCCCATTTGAAGCTCTGTATATCACTTTCCTATCTTATCAATTTCATACACAGCCTGAAGTTTGCAAATAAATAGCTTAACTTTAAACTTAAATTGTCTTTGGTAAACAAGTTTTCTAGATTACATATTTGTCATGAAAATAAACAAAAAGGTCTGGTGTGGAAATAAAAAGATAATTGGATTTAATTGGACATAATTGAATGATATTAGTATATTACACTTGTATGGCACTTGTAAACACAAATCACTTCTTAGAATGTATCTGGAAGGTTCATGAGTACTTTATTCAGATTTATGAATTTTAGAGTCATCTTTTCTTATAAATAATGGTGCATTTGTGTATTCATTACTAGTCTTCATCTTTCTTTTTCTTTTTTTTTTTAATGCTATGCTTTTAAATGTTGATAAACCTTTTCCTCTTACAGAGACAAGCTGTTTGCCTTTTTAAAAGTTTATTTTTATCTGTCCTGGATGACACAAGTAATAAGAGCAGCTTTCCTTTGTTTAGGATTTATTACATATCAAGCATTTTACATTACTTTTTCTCAGTTAATCTGCCAACAAACTAAACCTCTGAAGTAGGTACTGAGAATAAGAGAAGTTAGCAAGTTTTCCCAGAACCAGAACCATGCAAATAATAAAGCTGATTTTCAGTTCAGGCTCAGCTCCACCCATATTGCAGGCTCTTATTATAAATTTCCCATATCCATGGATATATTTATCTTCACATACAATTTTTCCAGAATTTTGGAAAAATTACATTGAATAAACAAATGTCATCCTGTTTAGCACTTGATCCAGTAACCTACCAAACGAAGTTTTCTTTTTCAAGTATTATGCTCTGTGCTCATCCATCTAACCCCTGTATTTCTCTTCTGGTAAATCTTACCCCATAATGTCTGCAGCAGCCAGCTACTCTCTAAAATCAGCACATGGCCCAAGTACATCTACTAATTTCCATTCTCAGTGCCAAAATTCAATTCCAAGTTACTCTACCTCTTGTCTATTCCACCCACCTCAAACCCTGGATCATTGAAATCTGTAGTAGGCTAAGTGATTATCAAAACTGAAAACCTGGGGGCACCTGGGTGGCTCAGTGGGTTAGGCCACTGCCTTTGGCTCCGGTCATGATCCCGGGCTCCTGGGTTCAAGTCCCGCATCCGGCTCTCTGCTTCGGTGGGGAGCCTGCTTCTCCCTTCTCTCTCTGCCTGCCTCTCTGCCTGCTGTGCTTTCTGTCTGTTAAATAAATAAATAAAATCTTAAAAAAAAAAAAAAAAAACCTGAAAACCTGATCTGACTCTCCTGTTTAAAATTCTTCCATTGCTTCCACTGACCATAAAAATTTAGGATATGATATTAACCACTTAACAAGTAATATAGGGAGATCCCTTTGGGATTTGAGCCATGTGTGTCTTTGACTCTCCCATCTGACCACACCTATTCTGCCAAGCAAGTACCAGGCACAGTTAGTCTGCCACCTACCACCTTAAAGCACCCTCAAATCACTCATACCTTTCCCCTCCTTCTTTGCCTTGTCAACATCAGAAATAGGGGTCCAGGATTTGTGTAGAGGCTCAACAGTTACATAAAGAACTCAAGTTCTATGGTAAGTAAGGTGAAAGATCTCCCTAGGGCACCCATTCTGCAAACAGCTTCTGGCTATCTGCTTCTTCAGGGCCGACTTAAGCTGCAGGGAGCCACCTCACCCTAGCAGATTCTTCTCTGGAAACCTTGCCTCTAGAGACTGAGCAAGGCTGAGGTTGGAAGTTCAGTTATGGCACCTAAGCATTCATATAGGACCATTCTGATAAGAAATTCTTTCTTTACGGCTCACTGCATTTTTAACTGAGACTTTGTGGGGCCTGCATTTGAGTTTGGCTCCTTCCTTTTCCCAATTTGGCTTCTTCCAACTTCCTTTGACAAATGTTGATCCCTACACAGTCTTAGTTCTGCTTCTGCGGAGCACACTTCCACCTTTTTCTGTCATCCTTAGATGGTGTCTCTCCCCTTTTCACAGGATGGCTGCAGCAGATTCTGGAATCATGTTCTTGTAAGACACTATACAAAACTTGTGTGGGCAGGGTTGTAGTAATCAGGGCATTGAAGAACCATTTTATCTCATTTTATAATGAATATACATTTTCCATAATTCCACAGCAAAGTTAGCTCTTCATCTTAAAGGTCAATATTGGATCATGTGACTAACCCCAACTGTAAGAGAGGCTAAGAGAGTGAATGGATTTGTTCTTAAATATCTTGACTGAGTAGGGAAGAAAAGCCATGTATCCGGAAAAGAATTTCTCTTTAGCAAGTTTCCAAACTTTTGCACTCATGTACCCCCTAAAAGGAATTTGAAAAATGGCCTATTTTTTGCACATTATTAATTTTATTACTCTTTAAATGTCTCCAGTGGAATCTGCAACAGGTTATTTTTTTAATGGGAATTTTCAAACATGCACAAAATCAGAATGGTGTAATGAACCCCATGTACCTATCTTCTAACTTAAAATCAACATTTTGCCATTCTTGCTGCTTATATGCCCTCTTGGTGGATGTTTTTTCTACTTACTGGAGTATTTCAAAGCAAAGCACAGACATCATATCATTTCATTCACAAGTAGTTAAAAATTATATCTACACAAAATCCCAAATACCATTATGTCACGACCAACACATTTTACAGTGTCTAACACTCAGTATGTACATAATTTACCCTGCTAGTTTTAAAAGTATTAGTTTTCTCTTTGCTTGAATCAGTTCACACATTTCCTTTGGTTGATTGCTTTTGAGTCTCTTTCAAAACACATAACATTTTCCTCTTAAAATTTTTAATATTTATTTCATATTTATTAATTTTTTTTAAATATTCTGTGCCATTTATTTTTTGAGGAAACAGTATCTTTGTCTTATAAAAGTTTCCATATTCTGGGTATGATCAATGTGCTTTCACAATGGCGTCTTCATGGTATTGTTTAACCTGTTCAGTTTCTCTTCATTTCTGAGAAACTGAAAGTTGGATCTAGTGGGTTGATGAGATTAAGAATTATTAATTTCATGAGGCTTATCAGAGCAGGTTGTAGTATTAAGATTTATCAGTGGGTTCTGGTATTGTCAGCCTGATCCAACTATTTAAAACTCACTAAAATTCAGTAAAATAGTGTTTAGCAGCTATGTTCATGGTGTCCACATTTCATTAAGGTTACGAAATCACAGTTGTCTAGTCTAACGTTCTTCTTATGTTTATCATCTGTGGTTTCCTATAAAGAAAACTTTTTCCCTATCAAATATCTGGTTAGTCTGAAAAATAGCAAGTCTTGATCTTTTCCCTTAATCAGTTTTTGAAATAATGAGACACCGCCCCAGCAGCCTTCAAGAACTAGGAATGAGGATTTAAAAAAAAATAATAATTGTGACCTTGTGGACTTTTATATGTGTTTAAATCTCTTGCAGTCATTACTATTGTTACTACTATTACTAATATTGCTCAGTTCTTATTTTTTTCATCATGGAACCCTCTATAAGCTTGCTTTTATGTCATTTTACTGTGACCCCAGTAGTCTTTGACATTGTCTTTCTGTTTGTCATGGCAAGGTTCACATTATAAATGTCCTGCTCCAGATGTGGAATCAGCCATTGTTCTGAAAGACCATTTTTTGGGGTTGTCATTATTTTGTTTTGTTTTTAATCAAAACACAAATGATAATTTAGAAATGACAATCTGGACACACGCTAGAGCTTTGATAATCACCGTTACTATAAAAAGGGTAAAAACACCTAAACAAACTTTTAACAGTCAGCCATTTGACATTATTTCTTTTTCTTCTTGAAATTTAATTCTCATTCCACATCTCCTGCATAGTTTTGTTAAAAAAAAAAGTAGGTTTTTACTTCTGAAAGTATGCAACTGATCATCCTATCATAACCCTCTGCAACAAAAATTATGCGTAAGTTAAAATGTGAATTTTTTCTTTAGTCTGTGCAATCATATGTCTCTAAATCTTAAATGCTTTAGTATACTACATAAAATTTTCCTAAAAGTTTGTAAAAATGTTTCTTATAAAGATCTACATAAATGTTTAATATATATAAAACACCTCTCATGGAAGTTTTTTTTTTTTTCTTAACTTAAAGATGTATGGTTAACCTGTGAGAAGTAAAGATGGAAGTTTTTTTCCTTCCTTTAATTGAAGTCATGCAAAATATGAAGCTAAAGCAGGTAACTACACAGAGTAAATGAAAGCATTTCCCTTGGCCTTTCTCATAACAGAATAATCAAAAGGCAGAGGGGGAGCCTTTCATAACATTAACATTGTACAGCATGCTTCTTACATATTTTGAAGATTACAATTCTCAAACAGGTAGGTAAGGCACCGAGTCTTTCTTTTAGTATGCTATGTACCTGGATGAAATAATGTACCATCACCTTTCTTAGCAGGCTTCCCTTGCTTCCTTCTACCTTAGGATTCTTCCTCAGGCTCCAAGCTTTCTTTGACAATAGTCAAGGATGGTAAATATGAGGTCCTAAGAAGAGCTGTGTCTTCATTCCTCTGCTACTTCCTTTGATATATTTGAATTCAGAAAATCCCAGCATTGACCAAAATACCCTGCTTCTAATATAACACAACATTCTGCAGATTTCATGTTCTCCCTTTGTTTGAATCAAGGATTCAGGTTTTTGAATCCTGGGGAAATGTCATGTAACTTCACCAAAATTTAAAAAAAAAGAAAAGAAAAAAAAGACTCTGGATGAGTAGGAAGTAGGCCTTTTTTCTTAAAGCGGGGGAAAAAGCAATAATCAAAGAAGTAGTGAGAAAGAAGAATACCAGCAGATTAATTAAATAATAGAAGAAATCTGAGGATCAGAAAAATGAATTATTTAGAATCATTCGTGCTTGCATGCCTCTGTGTGTAGTTTTTGTATACCCCCGGAGGTACCCCCCCTTGGAAGATTGCTGTGCTAAAATTTATACCCAATAGTGGAGCTGAAGTTTTCCTTGGTTCAAAAAGCATAATCGTACTAAAGCCTGCCAGACTGCTCTTTAGTTTGGCTTAAGCATTTTACACATTCCCACCAGTAAAATCCTACTTCCTTTTAATCTTGGCAACACTTGTGATTACCCAACTTTTATTTTTTTGCCAATCAGGGAGGTGTAAATTGGTATCTCGAGGCAGTTTTAATTTGTATTTTTCTAATTATTTGTATTCATGATATGCATATGGCTCTTTCCTTCTGGAAATTTTATTTTTTTAATCTCCTGCTTTTTTCTATTGAGTTCTTTGCCTTGGTCTTGTTGATTTAGAATTTCTTGCAAACACTTGATATTAATCTGTTTAGGATTTAAAATACGCTCTCAAATATCATCTGAAAGCGCATCCCCTTTCAGTTTTTATCGATAGTTACCCACAATGGACATAAATACTTCATTTCCAGTATACTTAAAACCGATGATTATTTTATTTGTCTTATAGTTTGTGCTTCCTGGGTATTGTTTAAAACTTATGTTCCACCCCTAAGGTAACACACATACTCCCTTAATTTCTTGTATTAGTATTATTGTTTAACTTTTCACATTTGTAAATCTGTTTGGATTTCATCTTTGTGTATAAGTGTAAGGTAGACATTCAGCTTTATCATGCTCCATTTAATTAACCTATTTTCCCCCAATATCTTTTACACAATTACTCCTTTATAGATTTGTTTTACTATTTTATCATGTATATGGTTCCTGTATATGCATAGATCTGTTTAGAAGCTCTTTATTCTGTCTCATTTGGCTTATTTGTTTATTTCTGTGGCAATTTTACGATGTTTTCATTACTATGGTTTTATAATGTGTCTTAATGCTTCTCAGATTTTCTGAGATCTACTGTTTGAAGGTGGATTTAGAGATCTGTAATTTTTAGAATGCATTTTTTTTACTTTTATTTATTTATTTTCTTTAAAGATTTATTTATTTATTTATTTAACAGAGATCACAAATAAGCAGAGGGTCAGGCAGAGAGAGAGGGGGAAGCAGGTTTCCCGCAGAGCAGAGAGCCCGATGTGGGGCTTGATCCCAGGACCCTGGGACCATGACCTGAGCCGAAGGCAGAGGCTTCAACCCACTGAGCCAACCAGGTGCCCTGAGATCTGTAATTTTTATTTGTCCGTATATATTTTAGAATAAATTTGTCAAATTTCTTTAAAATACTTCTGCCAACACGCTGATATTTTTATTGGGAATTACATTTAATTTATAGATTAACCAATGGATAATATACATCTTTACAAAGTTACCTCATCCATGAACAAGGTGTCAATCATTATTTATTTGAATCTATTCTTAAAATTTTAAGTTTAATTTTTTTTCTCTGTAAAGATTTTGTATACTTTTGAACAAGATAATTTCTAGATACTTTCTATCTTTTGTGATTATTATGAATGGCACTTAATTTCCATTATAACTTCAGTTGGCTATTTCTGGTGCTAGATGAATATATTGGTTTGTGCAAAACAGATGACTGCTTTTGGTTTGTGCAACTTGGTCTTGTAAGTATGTCAGAAGTTTATTTTGAGTTCTAATGGTTTATATGAAAAGCCTGTTGATTTTTTAAATGTAAATGATCATACCATCTGCACATACAGTTTTGTCATAGTTGTTTTCATCCTTATAGCTCTTTCTTCTTTTTCATGTTCTTTCTTATCAGGCAGAACCTCTAGTACTACATTGAACAGCAAAAGTAATAATGCGCTTTTTTGTCCTTTTTACAGATTTGTAAGGGGTGCCTTTTTGTAGAATGCTTATAGTAGATTTGGTATAAAATCTTGATATAAACTTCCAGAAGTGCCATACTGTTCCAAGTATTCTGAGTGATTTTTTTGTTTACCTCCTTTTTGGTTTTGTGAATACTCGTAAATATACACTGAACTCTATCAAAAGATTTTTTTCTGCATTTAGAAAAATAGATGATTCCTTTTCCTCTTTAGGTCACTGATGAATTGTGTTATGTTGATAGATTTTTCAGATGTTAAATAATCCTTTGGCTTGGTAAATTTACATTTTTTTAGTAGTCTCTTGGATTTGGTTAGATCATTTTTGTTAGGATTGACTTATGTATGTTCATAAATGAAATTGTTAATGTTTTGTACTGTTCTTATCTAGTTATCTTTGGAATGGCAGGGTTTGTTTTCATTTTTTTTTCTATTAAACAATTTATAGAAGATACAAATTATCTTTTCTTTAAAATTTTGATTTTCCTGTAAAAGTATCTGGCCCAGGGACTTGTAGCAAAATGCCTTAAATTGCCATTTTAAGTTTTTGAGTGGTTATTGATCAGTTTTCTAATTTTTCTGCCATGTTTGGCAGTTGTTTCAATTACTTTGGTTGTATAACAGATTATCTCAAGACTTAGTGGTAAAAACAAAGATGTTTTATCCTCACAGATTCTTAGGGTCAGGAATTCAGACAGAACTATAGTGGGATGGCATGTTGCTCAGTGGTGATGTCCCTCCACTGGAAGAATTGTAGATTAAGGGCAGAAATCACTTGAAGGCTCATTTATCCATATACCTGACTGTTGATGCCAGCTTTCAGCTAAGACCTCCGTTTCTTCCCCTGTGGGCCTCTCAATCTGGTCTCACTATGGTGTCTTCCCATGTCAGCTAATTTGGACTTTGAGCTTGGTGGCTGGCTTTCCCAGAGCAAGAGAAACACATAGCATGGAGACTCATGTCGCTATTCAGATAGCCACACAGTACTGATCAGAGCAGCCTCACACCTGCCCAGATTCAAAGGAAAGTGAAATGGTTTTCATTTCTGTTGAAGGACTGGGAAGATTCTAGAAGCACTTGTAGACATTTACGAAAACTAAAATCTCTCACAGTCATCTGTATGTTTTTTCAGATGGATTTCTCACCTGTTTCCATATATATGTATGAATAGTTGGTTGTGATATTCTTTTTGTGAGTTGCTGTTTTGTCTTTGGATATGCCAAGCTTTGTATTCTGTATTTTATTTGATTGAAAATATTTCCTTTTCCTTTAATAAATCTTACCAGAGGGGTATCTGGTCTTAACAGAACTGGCTTTATTTTTTCATCTCATTTATTTATTTTTTTTAAACCTGGTTTTAGAGTTGAACAGCATTTATTATGGTATTTTGTTCTGTATTTCTTGATGTTTGCCTTTTCTTCAATAATTATCTCCTTATTTCAATATGGTCTTTTCCTCTTTTCCACTGAATTCAGAAGAAAATTTTATTTCAATCTTTATTTTTCTTCCTTTCTGTTGTTTTTAAAGTGGATTTTTAAAAACAATTTTATTTATTTATCAGAGAGAGAGTGCACAAGCAGAGGGGAGCTGCAGTCAGAGGGAGAAGCAGACTCCCTGCTGAGCAGGAAGCCCAATGCAGGCTTCAATCCCAGGACCCTGGGTGCAGAACCTGAGTCTAAGACAGATGCTTAACTGACTGAGCCAAAACCCTTCTCTGATATTTTTAAAACTATACATGTTCCTCAGGTTCTGGGTTAGCTGTGTCCTGCCAGCTCTCATATGCAAAGATATCACTGTAGTTCAATTCTAAGTATTTCATACTGATGATTTCCGTGTTAGCCTGAGGGTGATTTAAGAGCAAGCATTTTAGTCCCAAGACATAGGGGGTATCTTTGGCTTGTTTTTACTAGAACTTTTCTAATTTTAGTTGCAATATGGTTAGAGAACATAGGCAGATGTCGATCTTGTGAAATTGATTAAGCCTTGATCTCTGGCCTGGTGCAAATTTACCTTTTGTGAGTATTCCAAGTAAGTTGAATCTGCTTTTGTTATGGGTTTTTACCCAAATGAGGCTTTAGCAGCTGCCAGCTCTGACCAGTGATCCTGGGCCAAGAACAGTGGGCCAGTAAGGATCTGCCCTTCACGGGGGGTGGGGGGGGGTGGGGGGGGTGGGAGGGTGGGAAGAGGAGTCATGGCAGAGGAGGCCCTCTCAGTGTCCCAACACATCCCCAGTCTAGGGTACTCTTTCACCCTCGAGTGAGAAAATCTGCTCCCGCCGCCCCGCCCCGAGACTTCTTTCATCCATAAGCCTTTCTCATTTCCGGGGCATCTTCACGGTTGGCTTTTGGGAAGGACTCTCTAGTATCTTCTCTTAATTCTCCAGCTTGTCAGTGTCCATACCTGTGTAAATTAAACTGAGCGGTTTTTCTTCGAGTGAAGAACCTTAAGCTATAAAATACATACACACGAATAGTGCCAAATGCTTCCCCCAAAAAGGAAGAAAGGGGGATATGTGTGTTTGATACTATGAGTTCCCCAAATAAGAAGGGAAGGAAAGGATGGGGTTAATGATTTGAGAAGGGCCTGGAAGTAGGAATGAGGCAGGTCTAATAGTTCATGTGTAACATAGTCTGGGAGCTGGGTTGGTAACTGCTAACTGCCTTTAATTTTGAACTGAGGAATACAGCCTTCATTTCATAAAAATAAAGAAAGTAAAAGGTTTCCGATCAGTGATTAAACACTAAAGCAGTGATATAAGAAAATCAGGCTGAACTTTAGGGTAGAGAGAGCTGAGGAGCCCATTTATGGGGTGCTTTCAGAATTTAGCTAGATGTTAATAGGGACTTGAAGGGGCAGCCAAAGAAGAAGGTAAAGACTATGATGAAATTTCTCACAGAACATGCCTTGGAGACTGACTAGGCAGAGGGACAGGAGAGTGAAGTTGTAGGAGTCAAACAATGATGACTGTAATTGAATCAGTATATAAGGCAAGGAGATTATATGTCCATATTCAGAAATGGATTTGAGTTGTGATCCCAAAACCACGGGCACATGTTCAGAAGGAGCCCGGAGAAGCAGAGTGTGGGACTATACTGACAGCTCTCACTATCCTGCTGCCTTATTCTGCTAGAGCAAAACAAATTTCCCTGGGCGGGGGTCCTTGTCCTCTAACCCGTATTTCCAAATCTAATGGTCTTTCAGGTATGCATTTTCATGTAAATAAAGCCCGATAATACTGAGCTGACTTTGTCATTCTGGTTTTCCATTCTACACTGGATTTCTGGGCAGAAGATCGCCCACTTCACGTTTCAAGGACCACTGCAATCTCGTTTTCTCTGCACTCCCACTACCCTACGCCGCCAAGTTGCAATTCCGTCAGTTGGAAATAGTAGCTAATTAATTCTCTGTAGACTGAAATTTAATTCTTTCACCCTGAGTGAGAGTGGATGGCTAAATCAAGGGTCTAGACCAGATTTGTCCCCACAGCATATAGCCTTCTTCCTATGTGTCTCCTAAATGCTGAATCTAATCTCCCTTCCCTCACCTGAATTTCCAAAAAGCGTTTTGGGTTCTTGCAAAGCAGAAGGTATATAAAATGGCTGTGCTGTGTACCCCTGAACCCCTGCTTGGTGTGTAGGATCCTAACTATTTCAGATTCAGGATCTCTGTGCATTTATACCCCACGGAGAGGAGGGCAGAGTCTGTCTCCCTCTGCCTCTCCCCTGGGCTGTTTCTCAGCTTTCCCCAGAAGAACCTGTCTCCAGCAGCCCATTTCCTCTGTGACAGCTTTCAGGCCTTCCAGCTGTGTCTGTCCTTGGCTGTCTTCCTCTGCCTGGCAGCCAGGAGGATGCTTCAGCAACTCCAGCCCAAGGGCTTACATTTCTGCTCAGACCGTGGGTTAAGAAGGGTTTGGGTTTTTTCCTCTCCTTTCTTACTTTGTTTGTGTTTTTGTTGTTGTTTTTCAATTTACGCATTCTAGAACTGTCATGCTGGACCACCCCTCCCCCCAACTGCTGTCAGACCCCCCCCCCCATGAAGACAGTCAGAGCAAACAAGAAACAAACAATGTACAAAGACAAATTTCAAAGTGTATTCAGAGAAACGTGTTACCTCAGACAGTAGCCAAGGTCCCCCTGGAGCTCATTACTGTAGTTGGTGAGATAAGACAGGGAGGGAGCTGCTTCGTTGGTTCCCAGGGGAGGGAGAAAACGGAAAAGGAAAAAAATAAATAAATAAAATAAAAGCCCACAAGAAGTGCAGTTTAGCTGTTTTTTAAACTATCAACTCTATATATCCGTCAGAAATGATGAAATAAACTCTGCCCCCTTTGTGGTCCCCAGAAGCTGTTCATTCACCTGATCGCCCACCGACATCTTAAAAACCATGAGCTCTTTGGCAGAGGATGTCTTTTCCACTATGGAATCGGTACAGCTGCGGAACAAGGGGCAGAATGGCAGGCAAGAGTCCCAGTAAGGGCAGTTGAGGCGCTGGGGCCGAAGAGCTGGGACGGGCCTCCGCGCCCAGAAAGCAACCGCGGGAAACCATGGGAAAACCCAGGGGGAGCCTCTCCCGCTTTGGGGGAGCTGGATTTGTTTTTAGTCACAGAAGTTACAGGTGTGAGGATACATTTCCAGCAAAAGTAACAGGGAAGGGGAATTCTGTTCCAGTAGTAGTAGATTTGTTTTCTCATAGTGTAGACTGTGCATACCTCTCCTACAAGCTATGGAGCTTTTTTTGTTTGTCCCAACAAGCTTGTTTTGCTCTTTAGGTCATGGCACTGAATAAAGGTCAAGGAGAAGGATTTTTATAACTCGGTTACGTTTTGTCTGCTTTTCCATCGAGGAGTCCAAAATATAAAAGATATCAAATAAAATTGCTTTTGAACTTGGACTAGCTTATGACCGTCTTTTTTCTCAGGTTTCTTTTTCAGTATATATGCAATGAAATCCACTCCTTTTGGTGTACAGTTCTATGTGTTTTGACAAATGCAGAGTTGTATAACACCACCACAAGCAGAATGCAGAATGGTCCCATTGCCTTTACTCCACCCACAACCCCCCCCCCTCCCGCCATACCAGCAGGTACTTGCACTCAACCTTTGTATGTAAGTCTTCCCTACTCTTTACCCCTGCAATGACTAATCTGTTCTCCGTCCATATAGCTTGCTTCTGCCAGAATGTCACATAAATGGAATCTTATAGTATGTGGCCTTTGAGTCTGGCTTCTTTAATTTTGTGGTAGCATGTAGCAGGACTGTGTTAATTTTTATTACTGAGTAATATTCCATTATATGGATCCATTACAGCTTATGTATGCATTCCCCAACAGTAGGACATTTGGGAATGTTTCCTGCTTAGGGGGGGAGTTACAGATAAGGTGCTTTAAACATCAGAGTAAAGGTTTTTGTGTGCACCTAAGTTTTCCTTTCACTTGGATCTGTCTCTTGGAGAGGGCCACATACATTTTTGTTGAGTGAATGACTGAATGCATTAGTCAATATGATTTTCCTTTCTATAAGCCCCTTGCAGTTTCTTACTTTCAGCATGCCATCAGTTTAGTGAAGCTGGTATTTCCAAGTACTTTTTGCATATACATCTAGTTTCTAGGACCATTAGCATAGTATTTCTACCTGAAACCTCACTTCAAATGTGAGCATGACTTGATGAGGGGTTTAATTTTTATTTACAGAACTTCAAGGACATAGAGTTCTTAATCCCCTTACTTGCTCATTTGGGCAGAGCAGTTCTGATCTCTTCATGGTCAAAGGGTGGGGAACTGGCAAGCTCACATGTGTTTCATCTCCAGAGTTTCTTTCTAGAATGGCTAGGTAATGCTGTGAATTTGTAAATCCTGGAGTCATCTTCTACCCCACTGCATTCATTAACAAGGCAAGAATAGCCTATAAATCTCTTGCCCCTATGTATACAGAGAGAGTGAAGGATTATTTGGGTATATTATGCAAAAGGGTATCACTGAGCTATTACTATGTGTGCATCAACTCTAAATCAGATACCATTGTGAATGAGTCCACGTTCCCTCTGAATCGGTACATAGGACTGTACTAAGCAAAGCTGACTAAAAATAATTGCTAATTTTTATTCTTTTGAAAGTTTTTTTTCACCAAGCAGTCCCATAAAGATGCATTTTATTGCTGTGTGAGTGCATCGAAACACTTTATATTGACGGTAATTTAGAATACATTACTTTGAAGTAGAACGTACACTAGAAATTAAACTTTAAACTGGTCTCTTCTTCTGAGTAATCTCAATTCTTTTTATATCATGTTGAGACAAGCCAAACTTTAAAATGTACCATCAAATTATCCTCAGTGATAATAGTCTTCATTTGTGTCCATCATGATTGTGATCATCACAAAATCAAATGAGGTATGAGAAGCAGCAGCCTAATGTTAACACCCATACAAAGAACAAATTTTAGAAATTTTACCACCATTACCTTCAAATAGCTCAGTTGCTCTTACCTATTTTTAGGTTATAGAGCACTTTGAACATCTGATGAAAATTATTTTCAGAAAAAGACATTTACACATGTGCAAACAAAATTTTATTTGCAGTTTCAGGAAGCAACAGAATAAATGAAATCCATCTATAAATTTCTTAATGATCCATGTTCAGGTTAAGAACTCAAAAAAAAGAAAAAAGCAATTTTCTTCCATACACACATACCTGTTTGACTTATAGGAGAGCTTGTATTTAAAAGTAGATGGATGGGCCTAGGAGAGAGAATCTGATTCTAGCATTTGACCAGAAAGATTTATTTAAAAACTATGTGTAAAAAATTATTATTTAAATATTTATTATTATTATTATTCAGGAGGATAATAGAAATGCAAGCCCCATGGGGACTATAGGTCTAGTAGAACATTTCTTCCTGTGCCTACCACAGTGCCCATAGAAGAGGCTCAATAAACATTTGAGAAAAGAAGAAAACAAAGAAGGAAGGAGGGAAAGGAGGGATGGGAGGGAAGGAGAAAAAGGGGAGGAAGGGAGAGAAAAAGGAAGAAAGACATCATGCAGTCAGGGCATGTATGGTAGAAGGGAAAGCGATGACTACAATAGCATAGTCCCAAAATGACCAGGGCATGCATTTTATTTCTTGATATAAATATAGAAAGAACATTCCAATGAATGCTAAAAAGATAAAAAGGTTTCCTGAACACAGCAAGCTGATGTTGAATACAAATCTAGCCTTGAGGTCAGTGTCACCATATGGGCAAATGACATGCTTGCTGCTGCTGTCAATAGTGGTTTGGGAGGTGGAGGGCAGCTCATTTTTTCCCCACCCTGCTTCTAGTTACAAATCAGGCTTGGTCTGGTCAGAAGCAGACTTTTGATCTTGGCTCCTTCTTCCACAGAACAGTTCTCATCGATTTCTCAACAGCATTGCCTATTGGCTCAGTCAGTTAGTTTGCTAGGCGCCATTTTCCTTGCACTTAGCGGAGCTCATATCAGTTAACATGGAGGAAGATAATTAACGTGGAGAACACTGTCTCGGTTGTCCCCTTCATGTCTTCCGGCCTCCCATCAAACTCCACACGCCTAGAACTCTCCTTTTCAGCTCTTTGGGAAAGAGTAGATACTTATCACAGCCAACTGGTCTGAACAGCCAACTGGTCTGAACAGCCATCTTGGTTCTGTCACTAGCTGGGCCAGCTTAAGTAAAGCTCTTAACTTCTTTGAGACTTTTAGGATTTTTAAGATTGTGGAAGTGGCTGCACATGAGTCAAATGGGTATATTAGTCCAGAAATTATAGGGTCTCTTCATGTGAGTATACTGGTCATAAGCTTTTACCCTTTGCAAAGGCAGCAGAAAGAACTAGAGCTAAAAGGAAGGGAGATGTAAAAGGGAAGGCGTGGAGAGGAGAAAGAGATGGTAGCGGGTCACAGGAAGGTGATGGGTTCATGGCAGAGTTGGAGTCCAGGAGCTCTACTAGAAGAAGGAAATTCAGACTCAAATACCAGCGTCTCTAGTCCATATCAAACATCATCCACACTCCCCACTCCAGTTTTGTCTCTAGGAAATGTATTAATATAAGTATATGGCTTCATAACCTGTATTATTGGTAACATTTTCTTTCCATTCTCTTTATTTTTTTTTTTAATTATTCACCTCTGATTTTAAATATCCTTAAGCCCCTGCTTATTCTTCAGATGGGAGGAGGGACTACCTCATATTTTTCTAACATATATAATCCATGTTCTTATTTGCTCCATAAGGCTCTATTTACTTGGAATACTTTTATGTTCTAATCTTTGGAATATAAATTTAGGCATTGGTATGCTACAAAGAAATCCCCCTTGTGACTTAATGCCTTTAAACTGTATGTATTTACACTCCTGCATCCATTTACCTTCCAGCAAAACATACATTTATGAAGTGCTTTGCTGTTTATACAGTATTTTTATATGAATTTTCACATCAGGGCATCCTAGAAACGGGTTCAGAAAGGGTTAGTGGCTTTACCAAGGTCACAGGCAGTGAGATGTCAAACTAAAATGTATGTTAGGTAGTTGCATTGGCATATACAAGCTATTTTTATACCCCTGATAAGTTAAACAATGTCACATATATATGTGAAATGATTATATATGTGTATATATATTATAATTACATCTATAATCACATGTATTTATCTATGTAAGCATTTTCCTGTTGTCAACATTTCATCAGTTCCCTCTTTATGAGTTTGAATAGAATTTTTAATTTTATAAAACAGAAAAACTTGGACATGGTGAAGTGTTCAGTGTAGTGAATATTTCTGTATCTTGGAAAAGTCTTCAGAATGCTAAGGGCTACCCTATTTAAGTATGCAATTCTGGAGCTAATAATCTCCCTCAGAAAAATCTCAGATATCAGGGTTTTTTTTTAATCATAAACAGTAAAAGTGTTTATATAGTTAATTTGCTGCTGTTTTGTTTCAAGATGGCAAATTTAGCTACACGTCACATAGAAAGCATGAGTACCCATCACCTCCTGTAAGCAGGTACTTTTCTAGGCACAGGTGCATACATGGTTTCAAAATGAAACAGCCTTTACTTAGTTATGAGTATATATAGATCCAGATCCAGAAATGTTTTCCTTTGTGTTTAGCAAAGAATGTCCAATCATCTTCTGTAATGTTATTACAGAAGTTCTAGTAAGCATGTTTCTATATTTTCTATTAAAGTATCAGACTGACAATTAAGATGCTCAAAAACACACTCTTACTAGCTGAGAAATCTTCACTGGTGAAATATCTCTATTGAGGGGAGTACTTTGCCTCTGTAGTACATGGGTCCAGTGGCAGGGTCTTCCTGCCTTTGTCCCAGAAGCTGACACTGGGGACCACCAACGCTGGAATCTAGTCTCTAGGGGAATATGCATCTGAAAGAAGACAAAAAGGGGAAAAAGACTCTAGGGAAGACTAATAACCGGATTGAGGGAGATTATGATTGTCTAAAGGGAAAGTAAACCTTGTCCTTAGACACTTTGCTGGGAACAGTCACTGGTGTGAAGGACGACCCCCCTTCCAGCTCTGGGAGCTGGGCCAGAAACATTAGGCCTGATCTTCAGTCTCCAAAGATGGAGCAAGTTGGGTGGGCCAAGGTGGGACAACAGCAAAAGGGATTTTCCTTCAGTTTGGTGCCTGAGTCACCTGTTTTACTAAACGTTGTTGATGGTGCCATCCTCCAAGACCCTACTTGTGTTTGTTCTACAGATCACCTGTGGTATAGCCTGTCCCCAGCTTTGTCCCTGACCTGGTGTCTTTTTAACTTTCACTGCCTGATTAGATGTCACTGAGACCCCTTAACCCCCGGGGGGATTAGTAATGTAATTGTCCCACCTAAACCACCTGTGCAAACATGGCCTGACTCTAGTTTCTGCCTTACCATTCATCCTGCTTGTGAAATTGAACAGTTCCTGGGTGCCTCGGTGGCTCAGTGGGTTAAGCTTCTGCCTTTGGCTCAGGTCATGATCCCAGGGTCTTGGGATGGAGGCCCGCATCGGGCTCTCTGCTCAGCAGGGAGCCTGCTTCCTCCTCTCTGTCTGTCTGCTGCTCTGTCTACTTATGATCTCTCTCTCTGTCAAATAAACTAATAAAATCTTTAAAAAAAAAAATTGAACAGTTCCTTGGCCTGACCACATAGAGATTTTCTTCTTCTGTCCCTTTTTCTTACTCTTTGTCTGTTACATTGACATATCTCATCCCCTTGCTGCCCCCATCCCAACTCTGCAGACCCCATCTCAATATGTCCCTCCTTCATCACCCATATCAGTAATTCCTCTCCATGTTGCCAGAACTCTCACCTTTTTCTTTATTACATATAGAATTCTCTCCCTCCTACACCTATTCTTTCCTTTCTTCTAAAGACGTTCATGCTATTGTTTCTTCCCTTTTGAGATTCCTATCCTTAGATCCCTAATCTGAGCTTTTTTCTTTCCTCTATAATTTTGGGGATTCCAAACTAGGATTTATGTTTTTTATTCTACCTTGAACCAGAACCACTGGCCCCCTTCCCCCCAAATGACACTCATCCTTCTCATTTCCACCCACAGTCCTTGTCCTTGCTGGGTCTTGAAGCTGCCTAAATGAAGTTGAGTTGGAGATGTCCTCATTGCTAGTCAAGGAAGGGAAGGATATCTACCACCCAAGTTAGTGAAAGAACAGGGGAATGAGAAGACATAGTTAGGAAAATGTAGTACTGGGTCTTTTGCATGAAGGTATTATTAAAAGTGGAATTCAGGGACGCCTGGGTGGCTCAGTTGGTTAAGCAGCTGCCTTCGGCTCAGGTCATGATCCCAGCGTCCTGGGATCGAGTCCCACATCGGGCTCCTTGCTCGTCAGGGAGCCTGCTTCTCCCTCTGCCTCTGCCTGCCATTCTGTCTGCCTGTGCTCGCTCTCTCTCCCTCTCTCTCTGACAAATAAATAAATAAAATCTTTAAAAAAAAAAAAGTGGAATTCATTCATTCATTTCATTCAGCAAATGTTTTTTGAGTACATATTTTACAACAAGCTTTATTTCAGGTCCTAGATGCTAGAACTTGAGGCATTTATGTGTGCCAAGTAATGTGCTACTTTATAACCATGTTCTCCTTTAAGCTTCAAAATAATCCAAAGACATAGGTATGATTGTTTTCTTCACTTTAAGGAGCTATGATCCCTGAAGTTAAGTAACTTGCTGAAGTTTGCACAGTTAATGAAGTAATGCCACTATATTCTTCTTCTTCTCAATTAGGGTTAAGTATATGGTTCATTGAGGACTGAGCATAGTGTACATTATGGCAATTATTGAGTGCCATAAGGAAATTTTTATTTCTAAGGGAAGGTGGGTGGACTTCCAGATGGCCAATGTGCAAACCACTTGTTGGTAAATTAGAAATCCACTCTAGCCTACTTGTCTTAGGGTTATTGTTACTAATTTACATGTTATAGACATGTATTTATTTAAATATTGTATTTGAAATCCAAAAGTAAGTGTGTGTGTGTGTGTGTGTGTGTGTGAGTGTGTGTGTGGTGTGTGTGTGTACACCACAAACAATTTTTTATGTAAAAGCAATTATAGTCCCAAATTGAAAAAGATTTCTAAAAGGGGCTGTCATGGAAGGCACCAGATTAAAAATAGAACAAGTGAATTAGGTAGAGAAAACAAGCCAGTTGCAAAATATCTCCATCTTAAATTTTCAAATTTGTCTGGTTGTGGAGTGGTCTTGTTATGGCAATGTACAACTGTGAGAAACAGTCTCATCCCACAGAAAGGCAGAAGCACCGTAAAAATCCCTCGAAACTCATGAGGGCGATTCTGCCATGTCTCTTTTTCCATCTTCCAGTCAGCGACACCTGGCTGCTTCTTTGGACAAATGAAAAGGGATACTTTCAAAGACACTCTCAGGCTGCAGGACAGAAAATTTAAATGAGTTCCGTTTACCAGAGATCATTCAACTGTATTCTGGCTCCCCCTAGCCGCACGGAAGCAACTTCTCATTACCTAAACAGTTCAACCGTACACTTCACTCGGAACACGGGGGAAGAGCAAAGATTTCATCTCCTCTCAGTCTCTCTTGTTTACTCTTATGAATCCACTGTTGTTACTGCATTCAGCTGCAGAGACTGGATGAAAATAAAGCAGCCATGGTCAGAAGAGGGTACTCAAGGTAGAGAATGAAAAGGCAAATGTTACTGTGGGGATTGTTTTTTGAGATGCTTTATGAATGTCTTACAAAGATAACATCAATTCCCCTTGTCAATATCTTTATTGGTTTTTACCCCAAAGGGACTGGGCTGAATGTGCTTATTTATTAAAGCACCTGGGTCTCACACCTAACCTCTGTTATTTTTACATGTAATGTCAATTCATCCTTATGTAACCCGGCAAGCAGAGGGGAGGAGGGGAGTCTGGTGGGAGGCACATCAGATCCAGCAAAAGCAGCTACCTGGCAGCCGTGGAGAGAGATGTCCCAGAGGCTTTCCCATACATCGAGAACTTCTTCCAAGCAAGAGAAGCTTTAGGAATGGGAAAATTAGAGATACTTTTGCTTTCTTCCCCTTACCAAAGCCTACTGTTACTGTTTCTGTTGAAAGACAACAGAAGACATTCCCAAGCGGCAACTCGTGCCGTCAGAGCTCTGCCTTTGGGGCACTGACATTTCAGTGTGTTTCTTTCTCTCTTGTATTCTACCATGGCACGAGGGAATTATAAAGTGCCAAACAGATGTAGTATAATGTATTAGTTAAAGTGATCCATACCCTTATCCGTGGTGCACCGCTGAATAGGTAGAGTGAAGTCACTGATTATTTCTTGCAATAGAATTCAGTGAAGTCTTTGCAGCTACAAATACTAATTCAGCACCTGGTAAGTGCAGGGCAGTATTCTGGGAATCTGAACATCCAAAGTCATTGAGTTGCCATCTTTGCCCGTAAGGACCTCACTGTCTATTGGAAGAAGATAGGTTCCTATGCACTAAGGGGATAGCAGGGTAGAATGGGACATGGCAGGTAACGTAAACAAGGTGTTGTGGGAGTATTGGGTGAAAAGCAAACCTTTGCCTATGATGGAGAGTGGGTCGGGAGAGAGGTACCAGGGACATCTTCATGGGCTGAAGAGCAATTGAGCAGAAACTGGCAGAATGGACAAGGTTCTGACAGGCTCAAAAAAGTGACCATAGAGCATTAGAAGAAAAACAAACTCTGTGGAAGGAAGTAAAGGTGAGAAAGTTTTATGGAGACTTGAATGGTCTTGAGCGGCTCCAGTGACTGCTACATGGATGGGGAGCTCCAGAAAGGCTGGTGGGAGGTAGGGCTGGAGGTGTGTGACCTAATTGTGAAAGGCCTGAATGCCGCATGCAGGAGTTTCTATTTCTTGCGAAGTCATTGAATGCCACATAAGCATGTCTGAATGAAGAATGGGCATTACTAGACTTGATGTTATAGGGACAAGTACGAAGCCTCTGGAGACTGGAGGAAGGGGGGTAGACTGGATACAGCTAGGAGAGATGGGTCCTGCAGCAGTCCCTCCCTGAAGGAGAGGAAGAGGGTCTGAACGAAGGCGGTAGTGCTGGGACCCAGAAGGGAGCCACGGTGTTGTTCAGGCTGGGAGTGCTCCAACAGTCTGGATTAATCTTGGGCCACCCTGAGTTGGGTTTTACCCTTACTGTGCTTGCCTCGCTCTCTGGTTTTATACTAGCTTTCTTTTCAGCAAAGTGCCCCATAAATCCAGCTTTCTATTAGTTTCTACTCCTAGCACACTCGTCATCCTCTTTCCTCCACTTAACGTGACCATTTTACGCTGAGTGATATAGTTACCTGCAGCAAACAGGCTAATTTCCTAGATTCAGAAATGTGAAATAGATGAACCCAAAAAACAAGAAAAAGAAAGAAAAAAAAAAGAATAAAGCTCCCCAAGTGACCAGTGTTACAACAAAAATGGACACAGGTGTTCTGAGACTCAACATTTAACCCTCAGCTACTTTTGCCTCACACGACTCTCAACCTACTAATGTCACACATGAGTTAACAATGTGCAGAACCTCTCCATCCTTTGTTGTATAAAGTACTTTAGTGCTATAGTGCAAGCAACATTTAGATAATTAATGCGTGTCTGCTGTCATAATGCAGTGATTCTGCCAGAATATATGTGGGAGAACGTAGATGGATTAAACACATTTATATCTCCAGAAAAATTGAGAGGCTATGTCAAAATAAAACATCACTATGAATAGTTTACCTTTTTATTTTTTCTCTAATTATTAGACACATTTCAAGCCAAGCTATATGTCTGAATTTGAGACAGATTAGGGTTATTTATTTTTACCTAATTCCAATTAGAATACACGAGATTGTCATTTCTAAAATAAATATGATTCTGTACCAACATTATCATAGGTTTGAAATTATACAAAATACTTTCTTCTGGGGCCCACTTAAATAGTGCAGTAAATGAAAACAAATTTAAGAGTCCAAATGCTATTTTTGGATGTCAGTGTTTGATTGCCGCCCTTCTCTCATAAGCAGCAAGGTCGTTCCAACCCCCAGAGGGACTGGGAAGCTGCTTTCCATGGCCAGGGCTCCCTTCTCTCATTCTGGAACATGCAGAAAGTGAGAGCAGTTCTCATGGGAAAGAATTCAGGCTTTCTAAGGTCTGTTTCTGCTCTCTGATTCCTGGTAGCTCCTGGAGGATCCTGGACTATGAGCAGTGATGCCACCTGGGGCAGTGAAATCTCTGACCCAACGTGTTAACAAAAGCACACACGGGGAAGTTTAGCAGCAGGGCCAGTAAGAGAGGCAAAATGGCGGCATCATGACTCGCTTTTGTGCACATTGTTGTATGAAACTTCCACCACCCTAAAGATTGCTACTGTGAGTTAGAGAAATGTTGCCTCTTTCCCTGTTTTGCAAAGTATGGTCACAGTAATCGCTCTCAGATCATCTGACGAGCACCTGTCCCAGAGAGGGACCCAATCTCTTGCAAGAGTTCTCTTTCTTCTGTGTTCCGGGAAGAGTTCAGAAGCTCTAGTCCAGCCCCACCAATTACTTCTTAAGGTGAGAGAGATGCAGGTCCCACATGGATGTAAGGTCAAAGTCCCCAGTCAACAAAGAAAGCTCAGCTGACATGGAGTACGGGGGCAGAAGAGGAGGGAGGAAAAGGTATGCCATGCTTTCTTCCCAAAGATTCCCCACTCCAATAGCTACTTTTTGATTTCTATAGATTAGCAGCAGCAAATTATCATAATGACAATATCCCGGCACTTCTGCAGTTGTTTTCTTTCAAAGGTCGTTGCGACTGAGGAATGTAGAGAAACTCTAAGCTCTACAGAGAATGTAGTGGATTAAGAAAAAGAGATGAAAAATTGCCATATTTAATATTGTTTTCACAGAAATTGACATAGGTTATGGATCAGAGGAATATAATGGAATTTACTCTTCCATCCCTGCTGAAAAGAATGGGGTGGTGGGATGGTAGAGGGAAACGGGATGTGGATGATGAATTCTGGTAGTTATGGAGATGATGTAGCTGCTAACGGGGCAACTCCCAGAGCACCTCCGGTTCTCGGGGTGGCAGTGAACCAAGCCAGGTTAGTTACCTATAAAATCTGGCTGTGATCAGAATACCATTTCAGCTAAATTAAACTTGGGACGGCTCCTAGATAACAGATACATGGATGTGTGAGAAAAGACCTTGATCATAGGGTCTGCTCTGTGGCACATGCAAAACCTGCATTCCTGGTGGAGAGCACCAGGGACAAGCACACGCATTGCCTTCGGTCTCTTACACACATACCAATTGCTAGAATATTGAAGAAAATATTCATAAATCCTGTTTCCTTTCAGTGCTTTATGCTTCATCGACTTTTCCCCATTTGTGGTTTATAGACGGAATGAAGAAAAAATGTAGAAGGCAAATGTCATGGAATGCGGATGTTTCCCAGGCAGAATGGCAGAGTGGTCGAGAGGCAGGTCTCTCATGTCAGGAAACTGAGTTCATTCCTGGCTCAGACTTTTGCTAGCTGTGTGACCTCAGTAAAGTTTAATACCCTTTAGCTTTATCTATAGTAGTGTTTTAAATGATGATGGCACAAGAATAGAAACAAATTCAGGGATGCTTTGGCTAAGTGTCTGCCCTTGGCTCAGGTCATGGTCCCAGGGTCCTAGGATGGAGTTCAGCATTGGGCTCCCTGCTCTGCGGGAACCTGCTACTCCCTCTGTCTGCAGCTCCCCCTGCCGTGCCCCCCCCCCTCTCTGATGTATAAATAAATAAAATCTTAAAAAAATAAATAAGTTCAATTGCCACCAAGGGGGTGGGAGTTTGGTGTGAGCTTGCTGAGGAGAGGATGATGAAATTTAGAATAATCAGAATTGAATAAATTGAATAAATCTTTACATAAATCATGTTACTAGATATAATAGGCAAAACACGACAAAGGTTTGAAGAAGTTTCATCGTTGGTATAATTTAAATCCTTGAGACTTTTGTGCTTATTTTTGGTTTGTCCCAGAATACTAAAGAACCAAAAATAGAAATATGTATAATGCAGCAAAAGATTAAAAGTTTGAGGGTGCTTGGGTGCTTCGGTTGGTTAAGCAACTGCCTTTGGCTCAGGTCATGATTCTGGAGTCCCAGGATCGAATCCCATGTCGAGCTCCCTGCTCAGTGGGGAGTCTGCTTCTCCCTCTGACCTTTCCCCTTCTCATGTTCTCTCTCTCTCATTCTCTTTCTCTCAAATAAATAAATAAATTTTTTATAAAAGATTAGAAGTTTGTCATCTGATCCTTAGCGGGACCTAATGATAAAAATACACACATAAATAATTTGAGGGAATTAGGACAAAGGAATAATTCCATTAGTCAATTAGAGGAACTTGGGAAAGAAGAGGAATATGAAAACACAGCAGGTAGAATAAAGAGGCTGTGGGGGGAAGTTTCCTGAGATTATTATTTTTTTTTTAAAGATTTTATTTATTTATTTGACAGAGAGAGATCACAAGTAGGCAGAGAGGCAGGCAGAGAGAGAGGAGGAAGCAGGCTCCCTGCTGAGCAGAGAGCCCGATGCGGGGCTCGATCCCAGGACCCTGGGATCATGACCTGAGCCGAAGGCAGAGGCTTTAACCCACTGAGCCACCCAGGCACCCCGAGATTAGTTTGTTTTTATAATTGGCCAAAGGAATGCTTTTTCCCTGTGGTCTCATCCTTTAATTTTTGGAGAAAAAGCTATGAAGACGTTTCTAGGTGAAGACATGCAATGTAGCACATTCATAATGTTTACCTGTTTGGGTAAATTTCATAGGTTGCCAGTTGAGAAAGTGAAGGTCAGTGACAAGAACAGGGGTCAAGTCCTGGCTTTGCCTAACGTCTTCTTCACCAGTGGAGGTGATTCTCCATTTGTAGTGTGGGACCAGAAAACTGTAAAGGACAGTTAAGTGATGAGAATGTTCCCTAGACACAGTATATTGCACATGGTTGACTTGTGCATCAAATGAGATACGTTGTAAAAAAGTTTTTTGTAACTTACAAAGTGTCATTTAACCATAAGTCCATTCTTATTATATTTATAGTTTCTTATGGTATTTAAAGGATTAATCTTATTTATTTGTTCCCCTATGTTCATCTACACACATGCCCAATCTTCCAGTGTGGGTGCTGGCTGAGAGTAGAGTTACTGTTGTTGTATTGTCACCAAGGCTAACGATACTCATGTAGTCAAGAGAGTCCATTTATGTAGATAATATAGGCCAGACAAATTCTGCCTTTCCCAGCATTTCTGCAGACTTCCTTTGATAAAAATTCGTAATTATATCTCAACAGCCTCAACAGATAAAGATCTTCATTGTTGGTTGTTTCTTTTTTTCTCCCAGGTCAAAGAATTACATCTACTTATAAACAATGGACTTTTTGGATAAATAATTAATGGTTATTTAACAAGAGTTTAGAACTTTCCTGCTATTGTTTTGATTACATTAAGTTCACAAGGTGACTTTTTCAGGAAATCTGAATGGCATTTACCCGAGGTAGCAGTGATTGATTTTTGTCTGTTTTTAGAAAAGCTTTTGTTTCATTATCATGAAGTAAAAAATGGAGCCTGAAGAGAATAAAAACAAATCTAATTTCAGAATACCTGAAGCTTTGATTAAACTATCATAGGGATACTAGGTCCATTTAGTACTTACATAATATTATTTATTTATGATTTTGATTTATGTGGAACTTCCAGTGGGAGCTCTCCTATGAAAACCATCTTTATGGGGATGGTATTCATAAGCCAGCAATGAATTGCCTGCTTTTTACACAGGAGTCTTGGGTTCCTCTACCTACATCCTTAAGTAGAAGAGAAGACTTAAAACCAAAGGCTCGATCACGGGCAGTGGCTGGGGATCCGATGACACATCTGTGGCAAGTGTCAGGATTAATTTCAGTGCCTGGTCAAATTCCAGTTTGGGTGCTTTCCTCTTCATATTCCCAAGGTTCCTTGGAGAAGACTTTCTGAGTTAAATTGTCTTATTCTTATTTAGCAGCAACTGTTAAGCAGCTGCCTCATTACGCTCTCCACGTGGTAAAAATTTCTGTTGCAAACAGAGAGAATTACAACGTCAGAAGGGGGCAAAGAACAAAACAATGACAACAATGAGGGAGGCAGTAGGGATGCAATTAGAATGTGTGGTATTGAGTCTTTAAAGTCTGATGTTCCGTATACACTTGGAAGGCAATAATGATCCTGGTTATTCTTAGAAAATCTTATTTTCTTCTCCCTTGTGCATGTTACCCAGGACTACATGGAACAGCGGGACTCTTAGCCCTGGGTAAGGATTCCTCCATGAGTCTCAAGCTTTAGAGCAACCCTGTCCCCATGCCCCGGCAAACTACACCTCTCCTCAAGGGGTAAGGATTCTTTCGGGTACAAAGGAAAAAAAAAACCCGCTCAGGGACTGCACCACCCCTTTTAGTCTATGATAAAGGTTCAGAAGACCCCAACATTCCCTGACCAGGTAGCCCCGAGTCTGCTTCCAGGGTCTTTAAGGAACTCTTCCCTAGATCTCTTCTTCCAAAGGCACATTATTCCACTAGCATGCACATGTCTAGGGTAGGAAGACGGCCCCAGTTGCTGCCTGTGCCTGGATGTGTAGCATGGGGATGTCAACAAGGATGTGAATCTCCTTATGATGCTGACTGAGCCAGTGGTGGAAAGAAACGGGAAGAAGCTCATGGGTCCGGTGTCAAGGTTGGGGCCAGGACTCCTTGTGACACCATGATCCGGTACAGCATTCCAAGCAGTCTCAAAATTTTAAATTTTAACCTGGCCTTATGAGTCATTATGAAAAGTTATTGTCAGGATGGGAGGATAAACTCTATTTTATTATCAGTTTGTTATCGGGACTTACAATGGTCAAATATTTAGATATATGGCATGCAGACCCTCTATTTTTATTTTTATTTTTATTTTTATTTTCGCCCCAGGCTCTAGAAACAAAGGCCGACTTCTCTTGTGGTCACATTTTTCTCCTAACACTTTCTTCTCTTTCTGTTCAAAATAACGCAGGCACTGCAACACTATTAAAATTTCATCATTTTATTCTAGTGACAACCCAAAGGGGAGGGGAAAGAAAGTTGTTCAGTTTACTTCCTGGCCAAAGTACTGTGTTCCAAGTTTTACTAATCTCCCCCAGCAGTATGAAAACTCAGAATTCTGGCCCTGACTGTGAGCGAGATATTCTCCATAAGCGTCTACCTGTACTTCCTTCCAGGCCCTCACTACATCCCTGTTCTGAGCTTAGCATAGGAAGCCATTGAGAGCACGTCTGTGAAACAGTGAGGAAGCGGTAAAAACCACACAACTGTAATGTGCCCTTGTTATTCTCATCTGTCGGTACCACCTCCCTTCCTCAGCTACTTCCCTAAGCCATTGCCAAAGAGATTATCAGTCAGCCCATTGTCTACCCTGCCATAAAGTAAAGACTTTTGTGTATGTGGTCCCATCTTCCTTTCCTACCTGGAATTCACCTTCCCCATAGCAAAACAAAGAAGGTGCGGCTGAGATTATCCAACAGAAAACAAGACTGATAGCTAACATGTACTGGGCTCTTAGAAGCAGACACAGGTGGGGCAATACCATGATGTAGGCACAGGGATTGTTTCCATATTACAGATGAAGAAATTGAGGTTTATGTAGTTTAAGTAACTTACCAATGCTGAGAAGATGAGTGGATTTCAAACCTGTGAGTTCCAGCTCTGGAGTATACTCATTTGATCACTTCACAGTACTGCCTCTGGAATGTCGGATTGCTTCTCCTTCTCATCACCAAAATCACCTTCAGCAGCCTCTTCCTGCCATTTTTAAAAAAGCTATTATTGGCCCCAGGAGAACCTGAAGCGCTTGCAAATGCAAAAGCAGCCATCAAGCTTCATTACTATTATTTTCCCAGTTTCATTATGGCTCCTTTATACACTAAATTAAAACATACTGGTCCCTAGTTCACTATGCATCAGATGGTCAGTGGTTTGGCCAAGAAACAGTTATGGTGGATTAGGTTTGGGTATCATAGAGTATATCTGATTGTTTTACTTAATCTCCAGATTTTAGACTAAGAAAAACCAATATTCAAAGACATGCGTAGCCACATAAGCATTCAGCATCCCATGTTTCATCCTCACAACTCTGGAAATTTATAATATAATGTAATCCTATTTTAATACTGGTACGTAGGTTTAGAAATGCACACCTTTTTTTATATAGGGGTTTATTGACGTTCATGCATTGACTTTTGACACGAGGACAAGTGTAGTAGTGTGTGGAAAAGTACTTTATATTTTCTTAGTGTTTTAAAGCTTTCTTAAGACATACCCATATTCATTTAATAACTAGGGATATTATAGAGGAATCTTACTATTTGATACCTTTCAGGACTTGCATTTTTAAAATTCTTTCCTCCCAAGTCAAGTGAATCAATAAACACCTTGAAATGCCTAATTGTAGATGCATATCCCCCACCCAAATCAAGTAGACCTTAAGGATGCCAAAAAGTTGTCTTGCTCTCCTAGCTGACTTCCTAGATGCGGTCGCCCCTAGCTTTCACCTCACCCACCAACTCCCCTCCCACCGTTTTCATTTACTACAGCACATTGGCTCAGCCTCCTAGGAAACAACAGCTATCTGCAGCCCTATAAGGCAGGCGCTCATCTCACAACCCTCTGTGATAGCTCTAGTAAGTTCTATTATATGTCGATAACAGCTTCATTTGTCACATGCCTACTGAAAGGAACTCATTCCTTGTTCTCAGATTGGGTGGGATGAAAGCCCAGAGCTCCCAATGCTCTTTGTGGATGTTAAGATAGAATATAAATCGGCAGCACCCAATGGCAGATAGGAAATGCCAGAGTGTAAATCCCCAAGGGGACCAATACAGCTTTCATAAAGCAGAAAATGATTTTTTAGTCTGGGGACTGGAACTACCCTGTTTGTCTCATCTGGTTTATAGCATAAAAGGCATAGGAACTGACTCATAATTGGAAGTCAGCAATGTAGAGCAATAAACATTCTCATGCTGGGGAAAGGGGAGTCAAAGTTCAGTTAAGCCTTGGACCTTTAAAATATCTCAGGATACCATGAGAGGTGTCAGAAGGAAATGCTGTCTTCAGTGGCACTGATGCTGGGGGCGCCGCGAGGAGCTGGGCATGGGCATCTCTTTTAGGCAGCAGTTCAAGTTCTCCCTGGTGATTTGTCAGTCTGCTAAGATGCTGTTTACTACTATATCCCCGAGTTTCCCCATTCTTTCCTGGGCCATGTTTCCTCTGGGTAGGAAACCTATCTTTGCAGTAATGTTGCAAACTGAGCATAAAATTGAGGGCCAAAGAGAGAGAAAACTTTTCTGTATTAGACTTCTAAGTATGCCCAGAGACCAAGGGGTAGATTACTTCTGAGTCTAGTCCTGATGAACAGATAAACAGTTTACCTGTAAGAGTGATTAGATACGGTGTAGCATCTTTAGGGTGAAGATGAGTGTCTTGATCACTTCCAGGCCTAGCAAAGTGGCTGGCGCCCAGTAAGGCCAATGTATATTTGTTGAATAAATAGAGGAATGTAAAACTTATTAAATGATGAAATACACAAAGAGACCCAGTGATGTCCACCTGCCTCTGCATGAGATTGGTTCTTGTAGCACATTGCTTTCTTGTAGCTGGTCTTGTGCAAGACATTGGAAAGCTTTAATCGAGGATGATGACCAACCAGCTACCAAATTTTCAAGAATAGTCTAACTCTGTAATGTCAGGACAAGGGGGAAAGCAGCATTTGTTTTACAGAACTTCAATGCATATAGCTTCTCAGCCTTTTGGCTAAGATCAAGTGCAAAGCTTCAGTGCATATACAACATTTTAGAAACATACCTATTATATAACTCAAGCTTTTAAAATTAAGATTGCAAAAACAAATTCACCATGAATGATGTTTAAATGCTTTCTTTGTTGTTGTTGTTTTTTCTTTCAGGTAAGTGAAAAATACCTTCTGAAGTGTTCTGCAGAAACTGTGCAGGTGGCAGCATTCTCTTAGAAGAAAAGGAAGGCAGGGATCCTTGAAATGGTAATACTTCAGCTGTTCTATACACACAGGGAAGTGCCTCACACTGCCAAGAAGGCTGTTGTTTTCTCTTGTGTGGTTATACCTGTGTATTTCACTCTAACTTGGTATGGCTTAAACCTCAAGGTCTAGGAGAATTGTGTGTTTGATGTATTTGTATTTCAGAGCCTTTCATATCTTAACCTACAGCTTCTACAAGCCCCATCTTCAGCAGAAAGCTCATTATAAATGAAGTGCTTCCAATTGATATGTCATTCTAAACAGATGTGAGAATAGCAGATATACAACTTAGTCTAAATAGTATATGAAATATATATATATGGAAATATGTGACTGTTTTTGCAAGTCTCTTCCTTTTAATATGAAGTGCTTTTTTTTTTTATGTTTATGGCAGCATTATCTGTTTAAAATATACTGCGGCCTGTAAGATTTCCAGGCTAATTGAGATGACAGTTGAAATGTACGACAGATTTTAGCAGGGACACAGTCTAGGTTGCCAAACTAGTTCCTGGAGAACTGGAGAATGACAAAAAGTTTGATTTACAAAATTTCAATGCATATACAATTCCCAATTTATAGTATACCGTCTGAAAACACTTCACATGAGAAAAGAAGCCAGGGAAGTAGATACATCTAAATATTAAGTGAAAGGTTTATGAGATTATGTTATTACAGAAGATTTTAGAAGCATAATTTGCTAAATGTACCCAGTTGGTTCAAAAAGTCAATTTATATTGCCAAACTAAGGCATTATTTCTATTTTCAATCATGAAATCCACTTTGATGAGTTGTTGGCATTTGAGAATTCCCTCCAGAATTTTATTTTTAAATTACCTTTCTTTTTCTATCTAAAATAAATCACTCATTTGCTGAGTATTTATGGCTGGCTTCTTAGGAAACATTAAAATATTTCTTAAAGCTTCCTGCAGAGTTAGCAATACAGAGCTTAGTTATTTTTAATATTCTAATACATGACCAAGTTTTTACATGCTGATGAGAACATAAATAGGTATAATGAAATGTAAGTCGCCTCCTATCAAAAGTGTATTTACCAAGTGTTGATAATAAGATAAAGATAATTCAAAGCTAATAAGATATGGACCCTGCTCTCAAGAGTTCAGTAGTTTAGCAGGAGGCTAGACATAATGGCTTTGAAATGGAAGACTTTTTCAAGTATTTTTTTTAATATGGAAAATATATGCAGAAAATTGAAGACCTAAACCATCATTCAAATTTGAGAAACTGATTTTTTTAAATTATAATCTGTAGTGGAGAAGGTATAATTTGGTAAATTATTTTGTTAATTTATGGCAAATTAAGTAACATGAGCACCAGCTACAAGGGGTACTCCTTCTGTGTTGCTGTATGAGCAGAGGCCAGCAATGCGAAACCATGTTCCTCTCCATCTGTGCTAGCTTCCCTTTGTCTATCTTAAGGAGGGCCTGGTAACTTTTATGGAAGTAAGCTGAGGGAAACCTCAGTGAATGAGTCCCAGGGAGTTTTCTTCCTCGTGATTGTCCCTAGAGCTTGCTTGGCCCAGGTTCGTTGGAGCAGGAAGGGAGAATGATGGTGAACGTCCATGGATGCTGAAGAGACGAGAGTCCAAAAACCTGGATCACCAAGAGCTTTTTTTCTTTATTTGAAATTTCTTCCAACTTCCCAACCCTGCTGCATAGTCCAAAGACACCTCAAGATTTGTCTTTCATTTCTCAGTCTATGAACATCACCGACTGTCTATGTTTCTGTCTGTGACACAGAGGCAGAGGGGGATCTTTTGAGTAACCTAGAATTCTTATGAGAAACCAGCTGATAATGTGGGAAGCACATTTAAGCTCTTAAGTTACTCAAGCAGTTTTTATACCCTGTCTCATTTTCCAAAGTATTCAAGGGGTGCAAATGATGTACCAAGCAGTGGTCTGCCTTTTCCCATGTGATTGAAAGACTGAGCATAATACCAATACTGTAGCCTTAGTTGATTTGAGAACTTCTGCTCTGAGCAAGGTGACCAGTTACATAATCCAGTAAGTTAACTCGATTCAAAAAATGTTTTCAAACACTTGCACAACCATATGCATGATGATACGTTGAGTAGAAAGATAAGATACTAAAATACAGCTCCTGCCTTCAAGGACTTTATAGCTTGGGACTCTTTACTGGCTTCTTTTGCTTGATGTCTGGAGGTTCCAACTTTAGTCACTTAACTGATAACCACAGTTGTCACTTAGTCGCATAACTGACGACCACATTTCATGCCTCTTTCATAGGACAAGAAATAAAGGTCACTTCTTTAGCACATGAGTCCTTCTTCTGAAGGTCAGATGGAACTAGATTTGATTGAACTGGGTCAGAAGAGACTTTTATGCTATCACTGTAGTTGTATACAATATTTTGGCTTCTTCACTGGTGTGAGTAATCAGGATGTGACAATTACAGTACTTGTTTCATGAAGTATGATGATCATGTCATGACATCTTTATGCCTCATTCACCGTTAAGATTTGAACAGCTCTATGCCAAACACCAGTTTACAGTTTTAATACTGTGTCATGGTATTATGAAAACAAGGTAGAGTGACACAATTGTATGCAGAGTTTGAAATGTTACAGTCATAGAGTATTACCATGACGCCTAAAAAAAGAGTGTGTAATTATAACATAAGATTACAAAATCAAGAAAGTCATAATATTGGATGACAGTTGACACACATGAGTTTAAACATTGAGTTTTCATTGAGTTTGCCAATGGAGAAAAAATTTTTAAAAAGAAAAAGGTTTCTTTACTTGAGTGTGTGTGCTGAAGAACTGCATGATCTTGCTTTTCTTTTATTACCCAAATGCCTGATTTCCCAGTATACGCCTTTATTTATCTTCTGTATAAGATTTGTTTGATAGTCTTATTTTAGGCACTTCTTGCATTGAAAGCGGGATTGCTATTAGAGCTCCCCACATGCAGTCATGATTCTAAAATTAGTAAAGCATTGCTTCATGACCACATGGAATTCCATAGAAGTTGGGGCGATATACCGCATGCATTTGAAACTGGCCACTTTAAATTCAACACATGCTAATTTAGGAATTCACAGTACCGGTATATGAACATTTTCTAGTCTTCAGTCTATGCCTCTGAAAACAATAGTCTCTTCCTCAAAGGAAAAAAAAAAATAATAACCTCTCTGCAAAGTGAAAGAAAGGCAAAACCAAGTTGGTATAGTTTGAAGGCTGTGTGCAGCAGCCACTTCAGATACAATTTTCAAAGAATGAATTTTAATGCACACAGCCCTATTAGCACAGGATCAGATTCCTAACAAATTGATTGGACATGCAAAAAGAGTCTGTGTCCTAGATTTAAAGTCATTACACAGTCTTAAACACAGCTGTGCAGCAGGCTTTTCATTCTAGATGGACATGAACAAATTGAATGATTCTGAAGGTGATTGGCTGGTGGATTTCCTACAGTACAATTTTCAATAATGACAAATTTAATGAAATCACTATTGTATTATTTAGCAAGCAAATGTGTGTCCTATTTTGTATGACCATCAACGACTACTTAAGTGTGCACAAGAGTAGGAATGCACGGATATTTAAATAGATCCAGAAGCACCCATCATTCTTTGGTTGAAGGGAGGCGTATGCACTCAGTTCTGACATTACCCTTCCCCAACCAAGGGTGAAAATAATCCTGTCCTTTACATTGTAACCTTACCCAGTTTTCTTCCTATCAAGCATTCTGGCTTGCTGTTTCTAAATCTTGTGCCTTCTTAGAAATGCCCATTTCAGTTGAGTATATGATACATTTCTATTTTAAGTCTAAATGTCTTCCTTCCTGTATCCAGGAATGTATATGCTCACATAAACGTCACACATTCAAGAATATTACATGTATAAAATACCAAGCATGTGTCATTGCTTCACATGGGCTATGCAGATGTCAAGGAGGAAAACATGGTACTTCAATTCATGTGAGGGTTTGGATAGAAAAATAGGCACAGCTTTTGTCAAATGAAAATCTATGCAATAATAGAATATTAGGCAAAAAACAACAATGGCCATGGAAATGAAGAAAAGTAATTTCCTGTGAAACGATTCTATTTTGTCATATAAGTTTATATTTTTACTTATGATTTACGTGGGATATAAATAAATATGTGTGGGATATATATATATGTGTGTGTGTATATATATATATATATATATATATATATATATACATACAAATAATATCTGAGTGTTTAGAAATGATCAAATTGCCAATCATCTTGTGAAATTAGCCAAGCAGTCCGTGTTCTTACGGAAATCTGAACAAATCCCTCAGTGAAAGAGTTTGGAAGCTGAAGGTTTTCCCTGCAATAGTAGAAAAGTTTTCCTGGTTGAACCGAAGAGTTAGCTAAACAAAGTGGAAAAACAGAAACCCCTGTTTTACAGTTCACTATAATGGGGGGGGGTATCCATCTTTTCCCTGTTTAGTAAGAAGATTTTATTCTGAATAATGAATACTATTAGTTCATAAATAACTCCAGCTTTATCCTCTAAGGAACAGCCTCAGGGCGATTTTAAGACCAGGCAGTTAGAAAAGACTTGAGCATTCTATCAGAGGGCGATACTGAGAGCTTACCAGCAGAAGCAGATCTTTTTAAGTTGTGTTATAAATCTAAGTCAACACAGGTAGCCTGTTTAAAAAATATGGTACAAGTTAAGAGCTTTTGTAGAGTATTGTGTAGAATGAATCTGAAGATTAGCAGATGTTTATTTTTTTATGTCATTACAAATGATCTATAAAATGTTATGAGTAATATAAATGCGGTCAAGAAAATTACAGACTAGGTGTTGAACTTCTTATGAAGTGAATTACAATTAAAGATGTATTAACATGATCAAGAAGAAAAACAATTTAGTCTACTTCAATAAACATTTATTGAGTTCCTAATATATGCCAACTGCTCTCTCAGGGATGTAAAGATGAGTATGATCCTTGTCTTTGAGGAACTTATGTTCTGGAAAGTTTTCACAAACAGGGAAACAAGGTAATTTTAGTGTTCCATAAAGTGCAGCCACAGCAGGGGATAGAGACTCAATATAAGCACAAGGAGGAGGGGGCCCTAGACCAGTCTATGTGGCCTGGAAGGCCTCTTGGATATTGAAAACAGTTCTGAGATTCATCAGGCAGAGAAAGGAGCAAAAGATTTCTCTGTTTTCAGCAGAGAAAAGAACATTATCTGCATGAGTTTAATTGTCCAGTTATGTTATATGTCATAAGTAAAATCCAAAAAAAATGACTGGGATATCCTACCCTGTTTTTGTTTTTGTTTTTTCCTTTAACCCTCTTGCTTCTCCTACTGTCTTTGAATTTCAGTATTCCTTTTGAGTTTTAGAAAAAGAAAACAATGGAAACGAGGTAGAAAATGAATAAAAGTGACTTGCTATGTTTTTGGATGTAGTATTCTCCCTTGTAGTATTCAGTTTCCTTGTCGTTTTAGAAATAATAGTGATAGAACAAAAGCTGTTGGTTCAAATGAGCTGGGTCCGTATAAATCAAGCCCACCCCCTGCCCCCTCGCCACACACACACAAGCTTTCAAAAGACAGGATATTCTATGCCAAAATTTCCTAAATCTCTCCCTCCCCTTTATTGGTTCATTTTAACCTCAGTGGGGGGGATAACAATAACTTATACTGTTTAATAACATACTTATACGTGGTGAGTACAGTGCCATGTACCTTCTATGAAATATATTCTTTAATACTTACAACAGTGCAAGAAGCATTTACTACTTTACTTTTTTACATGGGAAGAGAGGCACAGAGAAGTGCCACACAATTCCTCCAAATTTCTCACCTAATACGTTGTGTGGTCTGTGTTTGAACCCAAGCAGTAAGATCAGGGGCCGTACTCGAACTTACTCTGTACTGACTCCTTTGTCTGCCACCCGTTCCATAAGTTGTTTAATATATCTATAATGTAGAAGACATGCGTGTGGATTTTTTGTGGCTTATAAAATTTTATAGAATTTAATGCATATCATTATTCCATGTTGATCTTCAATACAGTTCTGTTAGATGGGCCAGCCAGATAGTAGAACCTCATAGTGAGAAAACCGAAATGCCAAGGTTTTGAGTCATTCAGTGTTTTGCATTTAAGAAACAACAAGGCTTGGGGCAGCTGGGTGGCTCAGTGGATTAAGCCGCTGCCTTCGGCTCAGGTCATGATCTCAGGGTCCTGGGATCGAGTCCCACATCGGGCTCTCTGCTCAGCAGGGTGCCTGCTTCCCCCTCTCTCTCTCTCTGCCTGCCTCTCCGTCTACTTGTGATCTCTCTCTGTCAAATAAATAAATAAAATCTTTAAAAAAAAGAAAGAAACAACAAGGCTCAAACATTAGTCTTTTAATCCTAGTCTGTACTTCTTTTTAGACCAGTAAAATGGATAATGTTGGGACTATCACTGTAACAGAGCGGGGGACAAACAGCTAATGGTGTAAGTGACTCCTACGAAGTCAAATGCTATATTAGTGAAAGGCCAACACTAGAGTCGGGTCTCTAAATAACTGTGCTAGCCTGTTCTTCAATCAGATCATTTGACAAAGGTGAGCAGACCTTTTAGTAGTTCATTTTTTTTTTTTTGATTGCTAATAATCCTGAATAGGTTGCAAACTCTTCCAATATTTCATTTTGTTAGGGTAAAGTATGAAGATGGCTAGGTAGTTGTATATATTATATACATATTATATAGGTAATTATATATTAAAATAATATAAGTGTGTGTACAGTAGAGACTTAAAAGTTACTGCCTTTTTTTTTTTAAAAGATTATATTTATTTGTTTGAGAGGGAGAGTAGCTGAGAGAGAGAGAGAGCAGAAGCAGAGGACTCAGGGAGAGGCAGAGGCAGAGGGAGAAGTGGGCTCCCCGCTCAGCAGGGATTCCAAAGAGACCCTGGAATCATGACCTGAGCCAAAGGCAGATGCTTTACTGACTGAGTCACCCACTGAACCACCCAGTCACCCAAGCTACTGCCTTCTTAAAGCTAATATATAGATGTGGAACAACATGAAGTATATGGTGCTTCGTCATTTTCCATCCATCATATATCCATCCATCAAATTTCCAATGATAAATGTATACACATACAGCTTTCTATATGGAGTGATGAGAAATCCATTATTTCCTGCTAACATTATTAAGTACTCATTTGCTAGTCTCATACAACTTCCCATTTCCTTTTACTAATCTTCATTTTTGGGGGGCTTTTAGAGCGATACCATACCAAGTGGGGGAAAGCACCAACTAGCTCCTTCAGCTCTCCCACTTAAAATTATTCCATGGTTGGAAATTTATTTAAAATCTCTTAGCCATGGTTTTCTCAATTTTAATATAGGAATAGTCATCCTGAACTACCAAGGTATGTAAAATACATTGTCTACCATATAACAAAAGTCTAATTAATGGTATGTCATTATTATTATTATCACAGGACATAATGTGTGTTCAATATTTACTCATTTATAATACTCTATTCAGGAATTCAAAGCACTGTTATTTTACAGTAGGTAAGGTTTATTGTTAGAAGCCATAGTTCACTTTTGTGTGCTTCTCCTTTGCAGAAGCCCTTCTCCTGAGCTAGTCATATAGTGTGATAAAAAGAGAAACAGATACGGAGTCAGACGTATCTGTGTATGCAAGTTGGCCTTGCCTCTGAATTATCCAATGTCTTTGATTAGAACCTTTAACTTCTTGGAATCTCGGTATTCTTATGTGAGATGACAATAACAACACTGGTGGTGGGTTTTGACTGTTGGGGAAACTTGGATCACATAAGATGAAAAAAATATGCAGCACAATACATGGTTTCCGGTAGACTTTTGCCATAGACTGGTGATTTTTTTTTCTTTTTACCTTTTTGCAGACCTAGTCATGCCATACTCTACGCCTTTATCCTCGTAACCAAACCATAACACAGGCCCTGTAATCACAGCAGTGGAAAAATGAGTAACACTCCAAGGTAGAGTCATAGAGTCTGTAGGGCAAATGAGACTTTCACAGCAATTGAAGACTTAAAGAGATGGAATCGGGCTTCCGGTTACCCTCTGCTTAGACTCGGTACTCCAGTTACAGCAGATGACACATTTTTTACCCCTCTTTCAAGTCCCCAAAGAACTGGCTTATAGTATTCCCTCTTCTCAAGACACATGCCTCATTTTTAACTTCCTAGTGATTTCTCTCTTCTTTATTAGGCAACTTCTTAAATGCTATCTACCTTGAGAAAGCTTTGCCAGATACACAATCACACACATCACTCAATTTTACAGGTACCTGAACTTAACCGCATTTGAGGGCAATCATTCTAAAATGCATGACTTAACTGGAAAGTTCCAAGCATCATTAATGTCATTTAGCCTTTTCTTCATGATCCAGGAAAATTGTTATGGCCCAGGGTTTTGGACAGTGTGGTAAAGGTTGTCAGCCATCACCTCTGTTCATACGTTACGTGTTTCAGACAGCTTCTGACCTTTTCTGGTTTGCTTCTACTAATCTATCAGAGGCTGAGGAGCCAGATAACTGAGCTTTTAAAAAATTACATATTTAAAAAGTCGATAAAGTTCCGCATGAATCTCTAAGAGCCTTAATGCAGGGCTTTGGGATAGATATTTCTGGCTTCTCCGAAGCCTTTACCAGAGACTTCTAACAACCTGGACCTTCTGGATGAGTTGCGGAGCTACTGTATATTAACCCCTTAATGTCTACTTTATGGAAACACAGAATAAAAAATGTAGATATAAACAGAATTTAAATTGGAAAATAAGTACAAACTCACCTAGGCTATTCAAAATATAATTTAGTATAAAAACATTCAGTTTATATCCAGTTTTCCCATTATGAAGTTAAGAGGTAAAGGGTCCAGCTGATAAGAATAATAAACAAATTACTAGATTATCCTCTGCTTACACTTCAAATAAAGCAGCTGATTGTTTATTTATTTACCTAGCAGTTGCTGCCTTGATTATAGACCATTAGTGACCATTAATAAATGAAATTGTGTTTTCATTTCCCAAAGCAATTTTGAATTCCATAAATCTTGCATTTCTCATTAAAGATGTTCAGTTTTACACATGCTTGATCAGCAAAGATGATCGAGGTCTACAGTGCAACTTTAAAAATAATGTGGAAGCTTTAAAACAAAAACAAAAGACTAAAATGTTTTTTTTTTTTTAACATTTTATTTGTTTATTTGAAGAGAGAGAGAGAGTACAGGGAAAGGGACAGAGGAAGAAGACAGAGAGAATCCCAAGCAGACTCACTGCTGAGTGTGGAGTCCAGTGTGGGGCTTGATCCCAGGACCTTGAGATCATGCCTTGAGCCAAAACCAAGAGTCAGTTGCCTATCCGACTGAGCCACCCAGGTGCCCTGGAACTTTTATTGTTTTTCCGTGATGGCAATATTTGTCTTTAGGTATATATTAACTGGATTACTTGAAAAATAAGAAAACTATTAAGATATATTTGCTCTTTACTGGAAAGAATAATAATAATTTATATGCATATAAACACTTTTTGGTATATAAATGTTTTAATATTCATCATAGTTGATGCAATTGGATATTATCTCTATCTCCTAAAAGAGGAAAACAAAAGCTTAAAGAATCAAATAGGTATACCTCGGTGGCTCAGTTGGTTAAGTGTCTGCCTTTGGCTCAGGTCATGATCCCAGGGTCCTGGGACTGAGCTCTGGATCAGGCTCCTTGTTCAGCCAGGAGGCTGCTTCTCCCTTTGCTTGCACTCCCCCTGCTTGTGCTCTCACTCTCTCTGACAAATAAATACATGAAATCTTTTTAAAAAAAGAGTCAAATAATTTTCCAGACATAACTTTATTGAAATCTTGACTCCTCTATTAACTGGCTATGTGATATAGGATATCTTAATTGACATTTAAAGTCTTATTTCCATCTCCTATTGAAAACAGAGCTAGTAATATATTGTTTTAGTTATCTTGAGAACTAGCTAAAGACACTGTAGTCAAAGTGCTGGGGACAATATGGGCATTCATTTAGTATGATTTCTTTTACTTTCTCCATTAAAACATACCTTCTTACTTTATGAAAACTTGAAAATTTGTAAAAGAAGATGGGACGTTAAACTATTTTGTAAAGTCTGATGCCCTGATGAATTCGGAAAACCTACATTTTAAAAATATGATGCGCTTATGGTAAAACATACTCTAGTAAATGAATATCTTAGATTTGGAAAGATACTTTATTATAAATTATTTGGATCAAAGCTAATTGACTTTGTGCCAAATATGTATCAGGTGGTAAACTATTTTTACTGTTCATATTAATTTACAGAAGTATAGTATGTAAAATGAAAATAGCACTCTAGTGAGAGTCAGGAGGCCTTGGTTCTAGCCATAGGCCATATCAATAATGTGTGACTTTAAGCAAGTTACTCGGGTCTTCATTTCATGTATAACTTATCAAAGTTGAAATAAACACTGTCTAAGATCTTTTTTAGATGTTAGGAGAGGAAATTCCCAAGCCGTATTCTGCAGAACATAAATTAGATGAGATACTAGGTTTTGCTTTAAAAAAAGTTAATGCTCCATCAAATCCAATGAATAAATTATCACCTCTCTTAGATAATTCACAATTCATAGTGACATATTAAAGGCTCTGAAATGTCCTGTACTAAAGACATTCTGATTGACAACTTTAGCATTTATTAGGATTAGCATTAATTAATTAAGATCAGCATTCCCTGATCTCTTTGAACTGTAGAATCTCTTTTGGGGGGATGGCACGGTTATTGTTAAGAACTACAAAAGACATCTTAACCTTTCAGAGAGTAGTTACTAAGTAGAATAGATAGCCTACTGTTTTTAAAATATCAATTTTTATAATTTTCCTGATTTTTCTAAAATCAAAATCACACTTTGAAATATAATAAAAATATGAACTTGTTTAAGTAGAAAATTTCACCCAGATGGGCTTAATTACATGCATATGAGTAGATTTGGGCTCCCCTTTCTCCTCATCTCTATCCCATAGTCAAGAGAATTCTGAAACATTTTGGAAGGATGAATACTACTTAGATCCAGTGCAATCTCCTTCACAGAAGCTCTTCATTTACAGTGGTGGATAACTTGGACAATTGAGCAGCCATGGGGTAAGGATATTCAGCCTTAAGTCCCATTTGTCCTTTGATCCTTTTTATTCTTGGGCAAGTCACTTCTTGGAGTATACATTCCCTCATTTATAAAATGGGGATACAATTATTTATCCATCTCACAGTTTCATTGTGGGTGTTAATTGAGTAAGGAATTAAAAAAAACTTATGAAAGTATAAATGTAAATGGAGTTATTAATATAGTCTGCATTTAGTAAATATTTCTAAAATTACTAAATATAGCGTATAAAAATAAATACATATATGTAAAATATAAATATATATTCTAAAGTAACAAACCTGAGAAAACAAGAATTGCCATAGAATTATAGGACTGGAAGTCAATTAAATTAAGTTTCCTCATGCCACCCTGCTGACAGGGATAGAGCCAGTGCTCTGCTGATTCCTCTGTGTTCATTTCTTCCCAACACAACCATACTAGCTCAGTTTGTGTATGGCAGGGTATACCTTCTCCTTCATCATAATCATAATGAGTCAAATACTTCAACCCTGGGGAAAATTCCGTATTCTAAGAAACTGATCATTGCTCTTGAAATATTGCTGCTTTATTTTCTTCATTTTATAATTCAGTTTTCTTGGTTTTGCCATTATACAAAATTCTGTTTTTCTCATTTATGTCATCTCCTTTAAAAAACAAAAATATCTTGGCCAGCTCTTTCTTTTATTTTCTGTTATCCCTCTACTCTTTTTGGTGCTAAACTGCAATTTTATACTCTGCACAAGTTTATGCATTACAGTTTTTTTCAATTTATGATAAAGCTGGAATGTGATGGCCTCTGAAACTGGGTTCTACCTGGGCTATTTATCAGCTATGCATATTGCATTTCCCTAATCTAGTTAGCTCTTTGGAATACAAAGATGTACAACTTGTAGTCAGTAGATAATTTGGTTATAAATAAGTCATACAGAATTTCCATTTTGTAACCATAATTCAAAGAATGTACTGATAACATCTCAGGTTTATTTTTTATCACTACAAAGACTAGAAGATGTTGCAGTGAGCATAAACTGAATCTCAAAAGACTTGGGTTGATTTTAGGATATTTACCTGATGGTGAGGCAGTGATTGTTAAAATATGTTAGTATCAGAAATTTTTTCATTTGTAATCTAAATAAAAAGTCTTGGGGTGCCTGAGTGGCTCAGTTAGTTAAGCATCTGCCTTTGATATAAGGCATGATCCCAGGGTCCTGGGATAGAGCCCCAAGTCCAGCTCCCTGCTCTGCAGGGAGCCTGCTTCTCCCCCTGCCTTTGCCCCTTCCCCAGCTTAAGCTCACTTTCTCTCTTCCTCTGTCTTTTTAAAATACATAAATAGATAGAGAGTCTTCTTGACCCTTTGAAATGTTTTTGTTTGACATTTGGGATCATATGGGTTCTCCCACCTTTTTTTCTTCTTTGAAGATGATTCCTTCCATTTCTCTCACCCAGCAAAAGTTAACCAAATTACAGCTCTTATTTTCCCATGTGGAAATATGAGCATCATATAATGATATTCTGAGAAACACATACAGTATTTTAGCAAACAGCTTTTTAGAAATAGGTAGAATATCCCCATTAAAGTGATTTATTTTATTTAGACTTTAATAGGTTTCAAAGACTTAGAAGGGTAGCATATTAATAGAAAGAAACACTGTACTAAATATTGCTAGATCCATTTCCTGATTTCTCCTTCAGCACTAACTTAGCTATAGTTTAGGCAAGGCAGCTAATCTCTTTCAACTTCACATTTATATTGTACAGAAGGAAGCATTATCACTTGCTTGAAGCAGTCTAGTAGGCTATATATGTGCATGGGGTCCATACTAAGACCTAATTCTGTGACTTTCTAGGTCATGACAGAGACAATGAGTCACTTTAATAGAATGTAAATAAAATCACTTCTTTAAATTATTGCTAACTGACCCTTGAGCAAAAAGAAAAATTCTTATTTCAAATAATAAGTAATACTATTTTACTGAATTTTCAGATGTGGAAAAATAACCACTGATTTTAATTCATTTCTCCTCTGAAGGTAATCACGTTCATCAATGAGCAAGTCCCAGACCTTACCATCTGTCTTAGATGGAATTACCTGGGAAACAGACTAGGAGACAGTAAATTGTTTGCAGGAGTTTTATTGGACAGCATCATCTCTGAGGGATGAGGAAAACAGGATTGGGCAGAGGGAGAAGCTAATCTGGGGTAGATTTCAAGCCCATTCTATAGGCTCAGGAGCTGAGAGGACATTTCAAACTTGTCCCAACTGAGGCAAAGGCATAAGGGGCCCGCTACAACCAAAGTCTACCACGTGACTTGATGCTGTCCTTGAGGCATGATGCCATAGCACCAACACAGCACTGGTCTCTGTGGCTGGTAGGTTGGACACTTGGCAGTAGCAGTACCTGGATCTGACTTGATGAGTAGGATCCTGTGGTGTTTGGGCTCATACACCAACCTCCATTCCTGTCACCATGGCAACTCCATTCATGTATGCATTGTGATGATAACAGAGGATGGCAAATGTCAAATGACAGACTCCATCTCCCTATTTGATTTTATCAGTGCCTCTTCCTTGGTAATTGCCCTTCAGTAAGTATTAATACGTGATTCAAAGTCTTTTTTTTTTTTTTAATTTTTTTATTTTTTCAGCGTAACAGTATTCATTATTTTTGCACCACAACCAGTGCTCCATGCAATCTGTGCCCTCTCCAATACCCACCACCTGGATCCCCCAACCTCCCACCCCCTGCCCCTTCAAAACCCTCAGATTGTTTTTCAGAGTCCATAGTCTCTCATGGTTCACCTCCCCTTCCAATTTCCCTCAACTCCCTTCTCCTCTCCATCTCCCCTTGTCCTCCATGCTATTTGTTATGCTCCTCAAATAAGTGAAACCATATGATAATTGACTTTCTCTGCTTGACTTATTTCACTCAGCATAATCTCTTCCAGTCCTGTCCATGTTGCTACAAAAGTTGGGTATTCATCCTTTCTGATGGAGGCATAATACTCCATAGTGTATACGGAACACATCTTCCTTATCCATTTGTCTGTTGAAGGGCATCTTTGTTCTTTCCACAGTTTGGCGACCATGGCCATTGCTGCTATAAACATTGGGGTACAGATGGCCCTTCTTTTCACTACATCTGTATCTTGGGGTAAATACCCAGTAGTGCAATGGCAGGGTCATAGGGAAGCTCTATTTTTAATTTCTTGAGGAATCTCCACAGTGTTCTCCAAAGTGGCTGCACCAACTTGCATTCCCACCAACAGTGTAAGAGGGTTCCCCTTTCTCCATATCCTCTCCAACACACATTGTTTCCTGTCTTGCTAATTTTGGCCATTCTAACTGGTGTAAGGTGGTATCTCAGTCTGGTTTTAATTTGAATCTTCCTGATGGCTAGTGATGATGAACATTTTTTCATTTGTCTGATAGCCATTTGTATGTCTTCATTGGAGAAGTGTCTGTTCATATCTTCTGCCCATTTTTTTTATATGATTGTCTGTTTTGTGTGTGTTGAGTTTCAGGAGTTCTTTATAGATCCTGGATATCAACCTTTTGTCTGTACTGTCATTTGCAAATATCTTCTCCATTCCATGGGTTGCCTCTTTGTTTTTTTTTTGACTGTTTCCTTTGCTGTGCAGAAGCTTATGATCTTGATGAAGTCCCAATAGTTCATTTTCGCTTTTGTTTCCTTTGCCTTTGGAGACATATCTTGAAAGAAGTTACTGTGGCTGATATCGAAGAGGTTACTGCCTATGTTCTCCTCTAGGATTCTGATGGATTCCTGTCTCACGTTGAGATCTTTTATCCATTTTGAGTTTATCTTTGTGTACGGTGTAAGAGAATGGTCGAGTTTCATTCTTCTGCATATAGCTGTCCAGTTTTCCCAGCACCATTTATTGAAGAGACTGTCTTTTTTTGATTCGAAGCTCTTAAACATTTAGTAAACTTCCAGAAGCCCAGCCTCAAGCTTCTTTTCCAGATACCCTTTAAGCCAGTCTTTCGTTCATTTTCCTTGCAGGTACTTGGACCACCAGCTAAGGCATTCATTAGTGCCTTTGTATCCCAACATATTTTCCTCTCAGGATAGGTGTATTTTGCAATGTCTCCTCCATTTTTTTTCCTTCTCTAGTCAAGCTCGGACTTTTTCCTTCTCTAGTCAGCTGGTCGTAAGAGACTCTCCTTCTTCCCCATCCCCCACAAATAAGATTTATCCATAGTTATAAACTCAGAAAGAAATGCTGATGCAATGTAGTGGATGGCATGAGGACTGAACTACCTGTTCATGCAGCCTGCTTGTACTCCTGGCCTCCTTTATATCTCATCCTAGATTTCTCACATTCATCTTATCATGAAGTACCTCTGGGCCCACCCTGCCTTATGACCCCGTGGTTCATACAGACCTCAACACATGATGGGCAGCTCTAGCCGCATGGTCACTTGATATTCTAACAGATCGGAAGTTCTTTTTCAAATGGTGTGTAATTCTTTGCAGTAGATATCATGGACTTGCTTTAAAACCCTCGGTGTCTGTTTTCATCTCCTATTGGGTTTGTCATAAATGCAGAAGTGTTTTTCTCATGACTGATAGTTGTAATACCATAGAGTCTGTGATTCACATGGTCCAAGGGGCAGAATTATAAGCACTATAGCCTGGATCTGCTACAGAGCTCTTTCCTACTCCGGGCTCCTCTCATAGCTGTCAGCTTTCCATATCACTCAGTAAATGGGTCAGAACAGATTTTTCAAGTGTAAAATATTCTTCTGCCTGAAACCAAAGAGGCTTAGTTGGCATTATGCCTCGTGACAAGAGGTGTAAGTTGCTAAAATGTATCTTTTCCTTTGGAGGACATGTCCTGGCATGGTCGACATGATAGAACCCTCAAGAAATCACTGATATGGCACACTCCTGAACTTTTGTAGCTCATGTGTTTTGCCAAATCCTCTAACAATTTTTGTTTATTGAGTCCATTTTAAATAATGTTCTCAAAATAGTGGACAAGTGATCTGTAGAATGTCTCAATGGTCCGAATCCTTTTGGAGTATATTATGATGGAGGGTATAAGATTTAACTAGCCCTCTGGGAAGATTGTAACTCTTTGTTTTTTCCTAAATGAATGTGAGCTACTTCTGGTTCTCTTTCCAGATAGAGATGAAAAAGAACATCTATAGTAGGCCAATGTCTATGTACCATGTACCTGAGACTATGTTAATGTGTTCTAACAGAGATACTACATCTGGCCTAATAGCTGCAATTAGGGACCACTTGGTTGTCTTGATGGTTCATTGTCATACTTCAAAATCCTTCTGGTTTGGGGGGTGGGGACTGATAAATAAATGAAGATATGATGACAATCATCACCTCTCTGTACTTTAGTGGTGGCCCTAATCCTGCTATTCTTCCCATGAAGCAGTAGTGTTTATAATTTTCTATTTTGACTAGAATAAAAACAGCTTCAGAGACTTCCATATGGCATGTCCCAACTATAATAGCTCCCATTTTAGGTCAAGGAACCTACATGGAGATTTTGTCAGATACTAAGTATGAACATTTCAAACGTGCAGTGAACTCAACATGAGTTGACCTGGGTCAGGACTCTCTTTGACACCTAGCTTACATGTGGCCTCCATTCTACCATGAAGGCCATTATGAAATATTAGGTCAATAGGTAGTATTGCCAACTTGAATCTTTGCCCAAGAGTACTTAGAATCTCTGAGTATCCCCATTTCCTTAGGCTATGATTACTTAAATAAATAACTATAGGCCATAGGTAAGATCTAGTTTACAGGATCCATTTAACCTCTTTTGTAGTCAGAGGGTTCCAGATCTGAGAATGAGCTCAACTCTGAAATTTGGGCTTGAGATTAAGACTTTTATTTAAACATTTATTCTCAGACTCCTGATCATAGATCCTTGGTTTGTTTTTGGGTTTTGATTCTTGGTTATACAAATTTATTGGCTACCTATTTATATTGATCCTCGGAACATCATATTCTATTAACCATTTTTATAACTTTATGTGGGTCAGACCCACTTGCCTCCCATACCAACATTACCTTGTCTAGCTGCTACTCTGACAATGGCATTCATTACAATAATTGCACATACTGCTTTGCTCTTAATGATTAAGTACTCCCACATTTCCTCTATTATTTGGGTATCCAGCCATCTTTATTGCTATCAGAATGCTCAGTTCTTTAATACCATCTCTTACTGTCAGCCCTGGCCTTCAGAAAATGACCACTACTGTAATGATTGATTCTAGTGCCTTTCTTGCCAAAAAACTCCTTATTACTTTGGTGAAGAAACTATCTTCCTTGAAATAGAGTCATCTGGTAGGCTTTATGACTTCTGGTAGTATATCCACTCTAGTACTGTGCCCACTTCCCTGAGCCTTTCCATCATTTACTGTAAAAGATTGGGCACTGTTACTCAGTTGGTATGGGCCATCACTTTATTCAAGCTTCCAGAGTTATCCTGAGAGCATTATGTCCCAGTGTCCTTGCTAGAGTGTTAAGTCTTATATCATGGGAGAATATTGCCATATTAATAAACTCTTTCTTATCCAACTTCATATTTCTTTGTTGTTAATCAGCTTCTTTAGGATCCAGTTCCATATATATACTATCTCATAGGATCCAGTCCCATATACACAAGCCAAGCTCTTGCCAGTGCATGTTACTTAGATCCTGAAGCTCCTTCATAGTAGTATCCCTTTGTTTCCCTTAATAGGCTCAATACTTCTCTGGCCAGGTTATCTTAAAACTTGATCCTAGTTGCTTGCCTGATTTCTAGAAGAAGTGATGTTGGCTCTCAGAAGGCTTGTTGTCTTGCAATATAGAATCCTCTGTGTTATTTTCAAAGGATGAGCCCTAGCTTGTAGCAAGTAAGAGGATTCTTCAGGAGGCCCAGCATGCTTAGAGGGTCCTGTAGGTTTGCAGTATTTGAAACCTCAGTCCAGATGTCCCCATTCACAGTTTCTGAGTCCCATTTCTGATCTTGGTAATCAACTTGCTAGGGTTGGAAGTTCAACTCTCCATGGAACTATACTCTTAAACTTAAGTCCTGGGTCTGATCTTCAGCTTTTTTTGTCCACTGTCTAGGTAGAGAAGAGAGTCTATATGTTGCCAAGAAGGCCTTCTGACACACTTTGCCTTATGCTGGTAATTAATCACTTTTAGCCTTTTTTTTTTTTTTTGTCTTTACCCAAGACATTAAAGTTTCCCAGCAATAGTTATTGGATTCTGCAGTCACTATTATTTCCCCAGACTTCTTAAACACCTGAGATATTGCATCTGCACTGATGAAAGTTTTAATAATTGTACTACAACCACATTTCTGGGACCATCAGCATTCTACCTGTCACTAGAGGTGAGGGATTCATTGCCAGCCAGCTAGTAGGTAGGTTCCATATACTATTGAGTAAGTAAGAAGCTTCGATATATTATTCTAAAGTCATCCCTAGGCTCATTTCTGGTATTAACACTTTGAGGTCAGGCTTCTTGAGAAAGAGATTCTGAGACAATTACTTAATGAGATTTTGAGGAGCACTCTTAGAAACATTGCCTGTGAGGGGTAGGGACACAGGATTGCACAGAGGGTTAAGTTGAATGGCTGTACTATTATAACAAAGGCCTCAGGCAATGCTACAGGGAGCCCAGGAGCCAGGAGAACTCCCTGGTTGCAAGTGAAGCAAGAGGACTGGGCCTTTGTATTACCAATTGATCAGTTACTGGATGTAGGCTGTCACCAGGAAAAGAATGTAACCTTGAATGAAGTACTTTAGTTAACTGTGGTTACTGATGAGGAACAGCTATGAGCTATGGGCAGCCGAAACTCCAGACATCGGGGATAGTGGGTGATGGAAGTATCATCTAGAAAGTGTAGTGCAGTAGCCCTCAAACCATGTCCTATGTGTTACTTTATCTATTTTTATCTGCTATTGCATGTATTTTTATATATTTTTCATGACACCTTATAAGTAACCAAGCCAAGGAACTACTAAAAGTAGACACACTTCTAAATAAAACCACTCATTCTGTCCTGCCCAACACATGCATTTATACTTTCCTTTTAACCTATTATAGCTTTTCAGTCATTTTCCTTGTATGTTGACATTACCCAAGTAACAGTCTCCAAGAATTAAGCAGTGTGGCCCAAAGGAATGGATGTAGTTGTGCACTCTAGGTATTTTGCTGGCTTGCAGCTCCGTGGTGTTTCTGAAGTGGCTTACGGCACTACCGCACTACAGAATACTGACTCTAAAACACCTCTGTCCTGGAATGGATCCACCCAAAATATTTAAGAAAAACATTTGAATCTGTTGTTCCTTAACAATTGAACAGCTGTTCTATTATCAAGAGTTTTTGTTATGTTGGTTGTGGTTGTTGGGGTGTGTTCAAAGGGGTAGTACACAGCAGTAATATTCAAGGAGATAAGAATACACTTTTCAGAATGAAGGGAAATTCAATAAAAAAGTCATTTCTCTAATATTCAATTGGTAAAAGTATGAAACTATTGTAAGAAATATTGATAGGACTCCCAAGGCACCTGGGTGGCTCATTTGGTTAAGCGGCTCATTTTCAGCTCAGCTCTTGATCTCAGGGTCCTGGGATTGGGCCCCATGTTGGGCTCTGCACTGAGTGTGGAGACTGCTTGAGGATTCTCTCTCTACCTCTGCCTTTGCTCCCCCCCCATTTATACTCTCGCTCTTCTTTTCTCAGATAAATAAATAAATCTTTTAAAAAAGAAATATTTGTAGGAATCCTGTTTTATAGCATAGCATTATGGGGAAATGGAAATGGTATCACAGTAATCATTGATTTCTAGCTTCTAGTCCAAATGTCCTTCTCATACAGACCAGATAACACAAACAAATCCCTACATATTCCATTCCAAAGATTTAGTCTGAAATGGACAGTAAATTCTTTTTTCTCATATCTTTACATTTTTGTGCATAATTTATTGAAATGATTGACAGAAAATATGGGTTACACTTTTCTAATTGGAGTCTCCTTGCTCTAATCTCCCTTACCACTCAACAATTAATTGAACAAACCAGGTCCAAGCCTTCAGTATTTGTTCACTCGCTATAGATTACTATCTAAATCCCCAGAGCTAAAATGTAAGAGCCTAAAAGTCATACTCAGAACTCAGTGTTTGCTTCTGGTTCATGTTCTCTCTGGACCTTTTCTTCCTTCACTATGCTAGATGACTATTCCTCATAAATGGTATATCATGACTCTTGAATACATGTAAAGAATGTCTGCTATTATAATCAAGTGAATACTATAACATACATAATAGTAAATTTTCAAATATATTGTTATTCTGAAAACTGAATTTTTTTTAGACTTTTTCCCTGTCATTCTGAAGTTAATATCAGTGTGAAAATTGCCCAATGCCATGTGTGATTTATTATATACACAGTAAACGACCAAGGAACTGAATGATATTCTAAACATTTATGGTTTGCAGACGTTCCCCTCTCTTTTCCTCTCCATGCTATGCCGTTTGGCTGAAGTCCACTCTCCTCCTTGATATCCATTCACATCCTATTTTTTTAACCCCTTGCCTCTCTACTATTCCCTCAGTCACATTGACATGTCTAAGAGCAATGTCCTTAACAGTAATTTCTTGTCCTCCATGATGAGGTATCTTGGATTCTGGAGGCTTGAGCTAAGTCAGTCTTAAAATTTGCCAGCTGTGAATAAGAGTCTAGAGATTGCATCATTCCCTTGCTCCTAGAAGGGCAGGAGTAGAAGGGGTGGTGTGAGTAGAGTGGTACTGAAAAAGGGTGGGTGCAATGGGAATGATTCTCAAATTAAAAATAGTGAGGTCATGCTTTTATGTACCTTTTACTCCAAAAACATAGTGTTATCAGACAGATATGACATAAATAACAGACTTTCACCTAAAAATTCGGGAAGTATTTCTAGAGGAAAAACTCAGAAAGTAAAGCAGTGTAACGGATTGACATTCCTGAGCTCCAGGTAGAGTGTGTCTAACAGAGCCTCACTTGAGGTTGGGGAGTCATACCTTGACACAGCGTTGGGCTCCTAGACTTGCCAAAGAAGGCTGAAAGAAGTAGGAGCTAACAAAGAAAGCTGAAAGAAGTGGGAGCATGAAGCCACGGGTCATTGAAAACTGCTTGCCCATGGGGGCAAGAGGCTATACCGGAAGTCTCAACACACAAAGGAGGGTCTTTACCAAAGATATGCAAAAAATCATACTGAAACTTGAGAAACACTTTCTTTAAAACCATAAAGAGAATGAAGGTGTACCCTATTTATCACTTTTATTCAGCGTTGTTTCAGATGTCCTAGTTAGACAGTAAGGCAAGAAAAGAAATAGAAGCTCTAAAAATGGCAAGGTAAATTTGAAACAAAACAAAAAACTCTTGACATTTTGCATGCACCTACATAGAAAAGAATAGAACCATTAAGAGAGTTCAGTAAGTTTGCTAGATAGAAAAATCAATATACAAAAATCAACAACATTCCTATACAGACAGAAAAATGCAATTATTTTTAAGACAATATTTATAATAACAGTAGAAAATATAAATTACCTGGGGGCAAAAATTAGACACAGGTTGTGTAAAACTGTGATAGGAAAAAAAAATCCTAAATATCTGTTGAAAGGCAAGAAAGAAGCATAAATAAATGGAGCTGTATAGTGTATCCATTAATAGAAAGACTGAATAATTTAAGTGTAGCAAACTAAGTTTAACACAATCTCTATCAAATCCCAGGAAGGTTTTTACAATAGCTAAAAATATATATATTTCTAAAATATATTTTAAAGTGCAAAGGTTCAAGAATCACTGATATAATTTTGAAAGAGAATAAAATGTCATTTTTGGGGAGAGAGCTTGCTTTCCCAAATGTCAAAATTTATTTTAAATTTGTAGTTATTAAGACAATGGCAATACCTCAGTAATAGACAAATAGATGACTAGATTAGTATTTTTAATATATACTCGACTGTATTTAGAAATTTAGTAGGTGAGGTGATATTTAGATGAGGTAGTAATTAGAGAAGTAATGATGGGTTTTAATAAATGGTGTGGAAATAGTTGGCTACATAGAAAATGGTAAAATTAGACCATTTTTGTATCATGGAGTAAAATAAAATGGTAAAATTAGCCCACTTTTTGTATCATAAAGTAAAATAAAATAAAAGATAGGTAAGGGCAAGATCTGAAAGCCTATATTTAAAAGACTTTTAGAAAAAAAGTTATTTTTTTCTGATATATGAAAAGATTTCTGAAACAGGGCACAACAATTCCACGCCACAAAGATAATTTTTATTGTGTTTTACTCCCCTCAATTTAGAAATACCATTCACAAAGTTAAATCACAAGTCACAACCTCTGAGATTTTTGCAGTTGTGCATAATCTACAAAAGATTGATTGCCAGAGTACAAAAACAAATCATACAAATGAGTAAATTTAAAAAATGCTAAATAAATCCAACCAAAATTCGGCAATTTTGGGAACAAGAAACTTGAATGTTTAATAAATGTGGAAAGATGGTCAAACGTAAACATAATCAGAAATACCCAAGGTAAATATTTTGATATAGGCCATTTCTTATCCATCAGATCAGGAAAATCACTTAAAAATCTAACACTACCAAGTCTGGATAAAAATGTAAGGAAGCAGAAACAATGTATCACAGAGAGGAGAGGTAATGGTTACAGTTTCATTGGATGGCGATTTGGCAAGATCTTAAACCAGTGAACTTCTGTTACGAAACAGAAGACTTGATTTCTAGATACCGCTGTATGGGTTGAGCAACACCCCCAAGTGTGCCCAAGGAAGCACGTGGATCACGTTTATTTCAACAGTGCTTCCTTTAGTGGTCACCCGAGACTGACTGTAACGTCCACCAGAGAGGGAGTAGATAAATCACGCATGGCGCAAGAATGTGGTGGAATCCTGAGCATCTGTTAAAATAAGCGAGCTAGAGAAATATTTATCCACATAGGGAAAAAAAGGAAAACAAAAGCGAAGGTGGTCGTATTAGTGTGACAGGATGGTCATGGCGAAGAACCAGAGAAAAGGTGGCTTAACAACAAACATTTATTTCCCACGGTTGTGGAGGCTAGATGTCCAGGATCAAAGTGTTGGCAGGTTTGGCTTCTTCTGAGGTCTTGCTCCTTGGCATTCTCCCTGTGTCTGGATCTGTTTTTTTTTTCCCCCCTATGTGTACCTCCCTGTATGTCTTCCTTTTCTTTTTCGTTTCTTTCTTTCTTTTTCTTTTTCTTTCTCTCTCTTTTTTAACGCAACCTGTCTTCCTTTTCTTAAAGTGTCACCAGTCAGATTGGATTAAGGCACACCGTCTAGTCTCTTGAATTTAATCACCTCTAAAGTGCCCTATCTTCAATTACAGTCACATTCTAAAGTACTGGGAATTCAAGCTTCAGCATATGACTTGGGGTAGGGATGGAGGGCACAATTTAGCCCATAATAGGAGTAGTATTACTTATAAAATTAAAAACATGAAGAACTCAGCTACAGGTTACTTACTAGGAAAAGCACTTAGTAAAACTTTCTTGCCTTAGGATGGAGGAAAAGAAATGTCATCTGTATCTGTAATGTTTTATTTTTTCGAAGAAAAACAATCAGAAGCTAATGTGGCAAAAGAGTAAGATAAGCAAAACCACATGAAACCAGATGTATTTATAATGTTATTACCTGCGTTTTTGTATCTTAAAATTTTTCATTAAGAAACTGAAAGTGACCAGTGAGATCCCCATACTGAAACAGTGGAGTTATGGTTGAAAGGAAAAAGAGAGAAAAAAAACAACAACATACATTTAGACCCCTTGCTGACTTCCTGATCCTATTTTTTGGTCCCTGTGTGCTGTTCCAGACATCAGTAAAGGAATTTTGCTCTGAGGGTCAGTGGGCAGCCTCTCGGGGACAAGTCGCAACATTTCTTCACTTTCTCAGGTCTTGAATCCCCATCTCCCAATGACAATAGGATGGTTACAATCACATTGGATAGTGATTTGACAAGATCTTAACAAACTGCTGTGTATCCTGCACCTTATAAGACAGAAAATAAAAATATTAAACATTTCTTATTCTCAATGAAAAGTAAAAACATTTCCTATCTTTTTTGAAGCAGGTCTAAAAATGTAAACACATTAAGATTTAAACTTTCATGGGATGGAATGTTGCTCAAAGTTGAAAAGTTGAAATCCGTGCTTTTGTGTTGCAGTCAGGTGAGGGAGGACATTCACAGGCAGGAAGGCTTGCTGTATCTATAGGAAAACAAGGTCAAAAGTGTTGTGCTTGGAAAGAGGGATGAAAAGGAAAGACTGGAAATGTCGAAGGAAAACTATTCACTTTGCAACTATTGCCAAGTCCTGTTTATATGCACCTGTCCCTGGAAAAATGGAAACTGTATGCAAATGCTTTTTATGTCCAACACAGTTACATAAGCAAATATGTTCTGGGGGAACCTGACTCAGGGCTGACCTAAAACCTTGACAAACCATGCCCTCTAGCAGCGTACCACAGAGAGTACTCTTCAAGGTCATCTTGTGCCCATTCTGAGCTCTGGGGAAATCCACAGGCCAGCACAGTTAATTACACTAACAGCCAAGGAAATTATATTGGCCCACTGTGGCCTAGTAAGATGAATATTTCTCTTCCTTAGTCACAGGGGGACGTTAATGGTATTTTTATTAACTTGTGACCTGTTGAGTGCTATTAGAATATAGATGGTGTGCATAAACCGGGTCGGATATTACAGATATGATTATGGAACAATTACGTGGCAGCCACTGGGCTTCTAATCAGTGTTGGCAAAGAGAATCTGTAAGACTTGAAATTGCTTTTTGGACTTCCACAAGAAGAAACATTCAGGGTCAGAGTTTATATTGTCTCTTTGTGTCTTCTTGAAATTGCAATTTGTGATTTTGATGATTAAACTGCAAACAAAGGCAGATTTTAAAAGAAGGAAACTAGAAAAGATAGACAATAATTGGAGTAATCTTAGATTTTGGAAGCTCAAGTTTGCAGACATTCTTCACTGAAACTGTTTTAATTAGAAATATACGCAGTTTGCTAGCAATGATGTTCATGAGGGTATCCCTAACAATCAGTGACCAGATTGTGAATATGATCTGTTATTTTAGCAGTGTGAAAATTCACTTCTGTAGCTATGTGCCATGTGATGAAATACAGCATAAAGTACCTTAGTCACCCTCTTTATAGTCACGTATTAATGTTGATGCCGTCAAGGTTGCCAAAATGTCTTCAGAGTCGATATCTAAGGATGCTGATTTATATTCTGCAAAGTGCATTATTTATTCTGCAAAGTGCATTATTTATTCTGCAAAGTGCATTATTTATAATCACAAACCTTCTCCCCCTTCACTGGAGCAGAGTTTATGCAACCCCTTTTAAACTGCTGCTTCTGCATATGGAGTGAGATCAGGAGGGACAAATGGTACCATTAACACGGTAAATTACAGTATTAACTGACTTGACTGGAAGCAGAAAATACTGTATCTAAAATCTCACCATCATAATTTTGAAGTCATAAGTGGTTTAGATAAAAAAGAAAAAAATAATAATAATCTGCCCTTCCAAGTTCTTAGCTCAATTAAATGTTTGAACTCTCTGAGCTAGAGTCAGTTCTATGTGAACTTTAGACAGTCTACTTTCAACAGGACTATTCAGGAGCAGAGAGAAAGGAGGCATTGAAAGCAGAATGGGATTGCAGTAGAGTCCCTGGGGTTCTGGGCAAGGAGAACTCACAATGCATACAATTGATCTTCTGTCCCAGGACTGACACTTTCACTGATCTCTCCATGATCACCAATGTAACCTTTCCACTTCTGTACACTGCATTAGAAACAGCATCCTCTCAGAAAAAAAGCCCCTTATTTGGAGTCATTTGCATTAGAAATGAAGCTATATTCTTTTAGTACTGTCTAGCTGGGGTAACGTTTTCAGGTTTTTCAAATAAAATATTGATCTTATTTTAAGGTAAGTTTAGTTTCATGACAGCATAAGAGACAACACAAAAACTTGAATGATAAGGTAGAGTAATGCACGTAGACTTTTCAGTTAAGTGTATTGGCAACATCATGGACTTTTGAATCAGATAGCCAGGTTACAGTTCTAAATTTGCTGCTACTTCACAACATTGGGTTGCATTATTTAGCTCTTTTGGATGAATTATTTAACTTTTTGCAACACAGTAAGAAGTATCCTTTTCCTATAAAATCATTCTGAACATTAAATAAACAATACCTTACATAGGACATACCTGACATAGTTTCTAGGACACAGGATACCCTCAACTGTAAATATTCTTTCCCTTCCCTCTTGCTAAACGTTGAAGCTTTAAGTGCATAGGATGGCACATTTTAAGTGAATGACTGCAGGTTAGAAAGAGGTCAAATGGATTTCAGCAGGATTTTTAAGATGTAGTAGAAAAACACATTTGCAGACTGTAAGAGAAACAGAATAATTCAGGTTTAACTGTTTAACACCATTTTTTTTCTAATAGGGACAGAAATAGTACAGGTGTCTGACAGTCAAAAAAGAAAAAAAAAGAAAGAAAGAAAAAAAAATCCTAATATTTAAATAAATATTTTCCTTGAATGGTCTGGTTTCACCTCTTTAATTCACTTTGGTGCCTACTGCCAAGCGAAATATATAGTCAAAAAGAAAAAGCCAGACTGGATGGCTCAGTCGGTAACGTGTCCGACTCTTGATTTCAGCTCAGGTCATGACCTCAGGGTCATGAGATCGAGCTCCGTGTTGGTGTCTGTGCTAAGCATGGAGCCTGCCTGCCATTCTCTTTCTGGCCCTCACCTCCCAGTAACTCTCTCGCCAAAGCAAAACAAAACAAACAAACAAACAAACAAACAACCACAAAAACAAAGCCAGAGTAAGTAGAACCTTCTAATACACAGATTCTATGAAGCCCTAGATGAGGGAAGTGAATTTTATACCAAAAGGGTGGCATAAATAGGAACAGTCATCTCATAATTATTTCAGAGTCTCTATTATCATAATTAAAGAGGATATGATATCATTTACAGACACAGTTTACTCTCTCATGCTTATTTTTATTTACCCAGCTTGTCTACAGCCCGGCAGGAAGCCTCTTAAAACAAAACAGTCAATTAATTCCTTCGGTATTGGGAAGGTGAAAATGAGGAGGGCTAGCACATCTCTGGTAGGTTTTCTGCATGAAACTGGGAAGGGATACAAACAAGATTAAAGAATTAGCAAGAATGTAACTGGGCAAAGAATCCTATTTGTTTCAGCTTTTATTGGACAGATCTTTCTTCATGGCTTGTATTTTGTGGGTGTTCTCTTTATATTTAGTGTTAGCAAAATATCAAATATACCAACATTCTAAGTATATCAATATGTTCCACGAATCTGGGTTTGTCTGTGCCATCACTCCTCTCTATTAGTATGGATATGTGCATTGAAATGAACATTGTATTGAATTGGAAATATCACAAGCTGGCTAGTGATATGTAGTAAGGGACCCTTCTGATTCAGCAGAAATTGCCTTCCCATTCTAGAAAAAATAGATTAGTGCCATAGCACTTTAATCATACCCTGGATGTCAAGCCTGTTGTATTAATGGTTTTTGCATTTAAATAGTGAAAGTAGATTCAATATAGGGAAAATGAGTAGCAGCAAACCCGGAAGAAAGACATCTTCTATCCACAATAAAGGTATGACATTCCCTGAAGTGAAAACTTGCTTCAAGTCTGTCCTTTCAGTGTTCAAGGACCTGCCTTTGAGGAAGTTATCCATTGTAACGAGAAAGGGTACTTAATTCTTTTTTGTAACTGTTAGTCTTTGGTTTCTGCTGAAAATTCAGATACACTGGGGCACGTAAAGGGCAATCTATTTGGACTCCGCTCTCAGCCCCTGTCCACCAAAAACCAGCTCAAGGGTGACAGTTCATTAGCATCGATTCCGAATAGTCTGCAAATAAAAAATCAGAGCCAGGGCTAAAGAAAAAAAAAAAAAAGAAGAAGAAGAAGAACCTCTATTTCAATTTAAAGTTCTAATATTTTGTATTTTCATTGTGATCCAATCTGCTCCTGTGCCTGTCGAATTTTATTAAAATTTTTAATTTCATCCTTTTTACTTTTATCTACGTTGTAATACAAAGTACCTATTGATTATTATCATGTGAATGCAGTTATACTTGACATACAAAACAGGGCCTGACTGGACTTGAGGGCATATAGCTTTGAATTGCCGGTCATCAAGCTAGTCTTATGGAGGTGGTTTCAATAATGAATTTACACATATTAATAACCCCCCTGTACTGAAAATGAGAATGTCAGAACAGGACAACACATAGTTTCACATAGCAAATATTGAGAACGTTTACCCGCGGACTATTAGTTTCTTTGTCCCTCTTTTGAGCCCCCCACCTCAGAGAAAGACATAACATAAACTAAAACTTGCTAAAATAGCTAGGAAAACTAATTCAGTGCATGATGTTCATGCTTGGTTGCAAATTACCACATAAGTAAATGTGTGTGCGAGAGAGCAAAAGGAAATTCTACATTTCCTGGTCATTCTATCCATCTTCCAGAGTGATTTCTGGGTCTCAGAGGTTGAAATGCCAGATGGTAGGCCCCTGTGCACCATCTCGAATGAGAGAGAGAACCTTGAAATGGCTGAACGTCTTGAAGACTTCACTTCCAGTTCACATCTGCATCATCTTCACCTGTCTGTAACAGTTCTCCTGTCCCAGTTACCTTTTTTTTTTTTTTCCTAGTCTGACGAACTTTTTAATTGAAGTATAAGAATAGAAATGTGTACGAATCGTGAGTGGGCACCTTGTTGAATTTTCACTAGAGCGCCCCCATGTGACAGAGCACTCTCTCAGCACTGCAGGAACCCCTTCTTGACCCTCTAATTATCACCACCCCTCCTCTCCACAAATTACTACTATTCTGGTTCTTTTTTTTTTTTTTTTAAGATTTTATTTATTTATTTGTCAGAGAGAGAGAGAGAGAGCGAGAGTGAGCACAGGCAGATAGAGTGGCAGGCAGAGGCAGAGGGAGAAGCAGGCTCCCTGCCGAGCAAGGAGCCCGATGTGGGACTCGATCTCAGGACTCTGGGATCATGACCTGAGCCGAAGGCAGCCGCTTAACCAACTGAGCCACCCAGGCGTCCCTACTATTCTGGTTCTTGACACGCTAGATTAGTTTGACCTATTTTTGGTCTTTATATGAGTAGAATAATACTCAGTGTGTTCTTCTGTGTCTAGCTTCTTTTCGTTACTGTTGTTGTATGTGTGGTACTTCCTTCACATCTATTGCTCTGTAGTATTCCATCATGGAATATACCACAACCTATGTATCCATTCTCCTCTTTTGGGACAAGTGTGTTGCAGAAAAACAACAAAACGTAAGTGCTGTGAACATTCTTATGTTTTCATTTTGGATATACATTTATTTGGGGCATACCACGGAGGGACATTGTTGGGTATAACATAGAAATATATTCATATTTATTCAATAATGCTAAACAGGTTTTCAAAATGGTGCTACCACAGTCACTGTTTGAGAATTCTAGTTTCTCATCCACGATTGGCACAAGTCATATGCAGACCATTTTTGCCTTTCTTCTTAATAAATAAAAGTAAATGCAGGTTCACCTGGGTGGCTCATTTGGTTAAGCGTCCAACTCTTGATTTTGGCTCAGGTCATGATCTCAGGGTCATGGGATCAAGTCCCACATCGGGCTCTGTGCTCAGTACAAAGTCTGCTTGGAATTTTCTCTCTTCCCTCACATTCCCCTGCTTGCACACTTGCTCTTTCTCTCTCTCTCTCTCCCTAAAATAAATCAACTAATCAATCATTCTTTAAAACAATGAATGCAGAGTTTTTCAGCTTCTACTATAACATAACAGTGCTACAGATTACTGTATAGAAACACCCACTACCTCTCAGCAGCACAGCCCTTTCATTCATCCTGTCGATACTTAGTAATTCCAACTTTTTCTCCTCACTTGCTGTTTTTTCCCCTCTAATCCAAATAACTCTACACCTTTTCACCCAATTTATATTTCTAACATGCATTTCTCAACATACTAGTTGTTTCTTCGAAATCCTTAAGGCTTCCAATTACCTTCAAATAATAACTCCATGGTGTTACCAACTCCTTCCCACACAACTCAGCTGCGCTATTTCTGTCAAATGCAACCACTGCACAAGTGTGCCCAGAATTTTCCCATAGCCGATTGTTTGTAGGTACTGTTAATCTTTTTATGGAGTCCCTTCCTTTCCACAAGTCCCATTTTACCTCAAATGCTACATCTTTCAGAAACTAGATGTGCTTTCTTCCCTTCCTATAATCCTTCTGGCACTGTGTTCTGATGCCACTTCAATCACCCTCTATTAAGTTATTTTCCTTTAGTTATTAAGTGCTGGTATTGTCCTATTAGATGGTAGATAGTTTCATTCCTGGAGGAAAGAGGCAAAGCTTAACACAATGCTTTGCATTTAGAAGAAGCCTGTTAATATTTGTATAATTCAAGTGAACATGCAAAGTGTGTGTGTGTGTGTTTTTTTTTTGTTTTGTTTTGTTTTTTTTTTACTGAAGTTCCCTGAATTGTAAGAACACGCATTTATTTGATTGAAGAGTGCCAGTCTTTCCTGAGCCAAATAATGACAGCAGTCTCTGGGTATGAGAGATGAAACAAAGTTGGCCAAAGAATCTGTTCAAAATCTGTTTGAGCAAAGCAATTCACCCTGCCCCAGATTGCTGCTACTTATTGCACCTAAGGGATCTATATTTTCTATGTAAGTTGATTTCTGCAAGGAGAAAGAAAGATTTGGATCAATTTACCAATTCGTACTCATCTAAAATAATACTGATTTGTATTGGATGATCTTGAAAATTTCCTTGGCACAAATAGTCTTCATCAGGCAATGTCAACCAAATGACTATTAACGTACTTAGGAGCCCTGTAGTTTTAAGAAGTAAGTGCAGTGTGATTGATCAGACTCGGAGGTATTGTTAGGCACAGTGTGGTGTGGCAGGAGTAGGAGTTTAATAATCTGATAGACATGGATTGAAATATTAATTATGCCTCCTGTGAGCAGTTTGTATTTAAATGTGTTACTTAATCTTTCTAAGTCTCTTTTGTCATACACAACATGGGAATAAGGGTATGTAATTGTCAAAACTGATGTGAGAATAAAATAAGATCATGTGTCCAAAGTTGTTAATAAGTCCATGACTGGACCTCAGCTTAAGTTTTCCATTTTTTTTTTTCATCAGAGACCCTTCCCTAACCCTCCAACTGTGTTAGGCCTCTCTATATTCTACTTTCATAACACACTGTATTTTTACTTCAAAACATTATTGTAGTTTGTTTATAGAGTCATTGCTGTAATTGTTTGTTCTCCGTAAGTGTGAGAGTGCTCTCGTGGTAAAAAACCATCCTCTGTATACTCATATTTACAATAACGCCTGGCACACAGCTCGTGATCCAAAAATATTTATTAAAAAATGAACCCATTGGCAAATGAATGACAATTTCCTTTCTTTCACCTGTATACATTGTGAGAATATACAGTAGAATGGCTGTGTCCTTTTTTTTTTTAACACAAAACAAAATTTATGTATTCTAATGAGTTCTACCCTTTCAAAGCAGTCATAATTAGAAGCTGTATACATATTTCTGTGGTTCTGGTAGAGCTCAAACAATTGGTGAAGAGTCTCTTAGGGTCGTATCATAACACCACAATCCCCGTCGAACCCATATCATCAAAAGTGGTAATCTTTCTTCTAAGAGTGGGTTTCATTTTTGAGAACAGTTAAGTATCATTTGAAATCAACTGTGGCAAATTACACCGTTTGTTTTATTTTTCATCTGAAACGAAGTTTGATAAAGCGTTAATAAAACTGCTTTTCTTCTGTGACCATAAAGACTCATTCCAAAAAGAAAGACTTCCATAAATGAGGAAAGAAATTCTGTGATCTCTCAAAATGTATGTTGTGAAGGAAAATGTTCTTTAAAATGAGTAGTCAGTTTATTTGTGAAATATGCATACACACAGAGAGATAAACACACACTTAGTCAAACACACACACAGACATAGACACACATATACACACACCAACAACAACAACAACCCCTCTCCTGCCTCCTCTGAAAATTAGATTTCTTTAAAGTCATGCCTGATATAAATTCCATTTAAAACTCATTTCCCACAGGTTCTTCTAAGGAGTATGACGAGAATAGTAAATATCTCTCACTGAAAAAGGCATACGATACACATTTAATAACACTATAGTTACCATCTCCCACCCTCCTGCTGGTCCTATGCAGCTTCCTAAGTAGATTTTCCATGATATTGTTATTATAGGGATTTTGTGTTGGAAATGATCTAAACAGACTTTGGCCTTAAATTAATTCCATTTAAGCATATAGGAAGGAAAAGGAAATTCTAGGGAAAATCACCTAACCAATACCAGTATAAATATGATTTTTAGAGTCTCTAGCAATGAATTCCTCTAATGCTGTGCTATTAGGATTGTAATTTGTGTTTTGAAGATGGCTGCTATAAACTGAGAGTCAAAGAAATGTCAACAGTATGTCTGGAGCCTCTTGAGTATTGTTGCTTATATGTCGATTGGGAACATTTCTTTAGTACAAATGCACTATGTTCTTGGTCCAATTACTTCACTGACTACAAAGGTACCAAATCTGAATAAAACAAAGGGTGTTAAAAGGGTGAGATCAAAGACAAAGAAAGTGGAAGAAAGAATCTGGAAATTGGGGGTTAATGGGAGAATTGCCTGCAGCCTGACTTAAAAGTTCACTCTCCTTGGGGCGCCTGGGTGGCTCAGTGGGTTAAAGCCTCTGCCTTCGGCTCAGGTCATGATCCCAGGGTCCTGGGATCGAGCCCCGCATCGGGCTCTCTGCTCAGCGGGGAGCCTGCTTCCTCCTCTCTCTCTGCCTGTCTCTCTACCTGCTTGTGATCTCTATCTGTTAAATGAATAAATAAAAAAATCTTAAAAAAAAAAAAGTTCACTCTCCTCAAATAAACTCATTTCCTTGATAAAGACATTGTCAACACCTGGGATTATTGGGTTTTATTGGAAAAGGGACTTCCAAGTAATGGTGTAGTGCCCCACTCAGTTGAATGTCTCTCTTGGCAGTTGGAGTTAGGGTGAGGGCTGAGCTATTAGTACTTGTGGTAATCAGTCCTCAAAGGAAGAAATCACTGAAAAAGGTGATTTGAGTGTTTGAGACTTAACCAAGATCCTTGAAAGAATGCTAAGACAAGTTTTGCCAGTGCTTCCTCCACCAGGTGAAGTCTGGAGACAAATTGCATTCTACCTGGTTTCCTTTCTTTTTTGTTTACCTGAGCTTATTTATTTTATTATTTTTTAAGAGACCGCGTTGGCTGAGACATTTAAAATACAAAATGGTAATTAAGAGTGTTCGAGGCAGCTCCAGCTGGCTTTGGAATAGCTCCCAATAGGTAGGCTGACATTTCCACCCTCTAAGAATCCCTGCTTGGATGCCGTTTAGAGCAGCCAACCTTGATTCCACCCACCATTTGGTTAAACAACAGAGGAACTGCAAATAGGAAAAGTCACTTCTCTGGGGCCAGCTTAAACTGACAGCAAATGCAAGAAAAGAGAGTGATGGAAAAGGAGATTATGAGTTAGTATCAAATGTCAGTCTTCAAAGTGAGCATCTAATTGGCCAATGAGCTTTCTAAAAGTAGAAGTAGCATCAGCAACACCATAGCAGAGTATCTTAGGGGCCATTTGAAACACAGTTTAATTTTCATTTAGAAATCACGCCCAACTAAGGATTGAGATAAACAGCTACCTGTCAAGCTTTGGGTAGGTACAGTTTACACTGGTGGCTGCATGCTTGCGAGGGTGATGGGACTAGGTGACAAAAATCTATGTAAGACATAGTTCCTGTCCCCAGGGAATTTATATGGTAATTAAGAAGATGAAAGTTGTTAGCCTGGAACAGCCACATGAAAATGCCAGGTGATGTATGATTAAGATAGCAAAATATATAATATGTGTCAAAATGAACACTCAGACACAAACACCCATGGCCTCACATATCAGCTTTGGGAAGTAAATGAGAGCAACCGGATCCTAATCCAGGCGAGAAATATTTTGTTAATTTTGCCATTAGTCAGCAAAGTGTAGGCAAAGAGCAACTTCCAGGGTCTCAGGGTTTTTTTCTGTGTGATGAGTGGTGGCTTGTTCTGTAATTCCTCAGGTCCTTTTCAAGTCTTCTACTTTAGGTTAATAGGCATATGAGCCATTAAATTTGGGGCTGAGAGGTTATTAGTGATTTTGAAGAGGTTGTTGGGAAAGTGTATAGATTGCATGGGGGTAAAGGAGAGTGATCTCTACTGGATCTTAACTGTGGATTAGTCATCGAGAGTCCTAAGGTTTATCTCCACTTTTCCCACAAGGTGGTTTAATAATAGAAAACCATTTTCCCTCTCTGGATTTCAGTCTTCCATTTGCAAATCGAGAGTGTTGGACTAGGCAATCTCTAGCATGTGCCCCGTTTTCCAGGAGGCTTTGGCTATACATCAGTTCCCATTTATTGTGCCCGCAGCCCACTCCAGTGCCATGAGGACTCTAGCAGTGACAGCTCTTCGCTAGATCTGGCCAAGCTAACACCAGTTTCAGGGCCCTTTATTGCACAGTAAGTTTTCCAGGCATCAAGGTCTAGTCTTGTCCGTTCCTCATTACCTAGCGATTTATCACATGTTCCTTTGCCAACACTTATCTTTCCTTTTTCCTACTTCTCTATAATTAATCTCATCTCCATTATACCAATTTTTCTTACATAGTATTTTTCTTCTAAAATATCACCAAAGGACTAAAGGATATACTAAGACATTTTAAAAGATTAAATAAAAAGCTCTATAATGATATAACTCCTTTTTCATTTTTTTTTCACCTTGGTAAATATCTTAATGTACATTGATGAATACTGTACATTAGATGCAAACTATTAGAAAGATATTCCCCCACACCCCTGAAAAACCTCCCTAACTGTGCTAACCAAAGGTTGATATTTATAAATACTACATGGTATATAATTAACTTGTATTTGAAATTGGCACATTCCATAAACAATTTCACTATATTAGTACAGGTGCTTAAAGAGTTTTGTACTAATTATATCGCATGCCTATGAAGGCTAAAGCAACTGAAGTCTTTGTCTTTACATTTAAAATCCTTATTTTTTATATGATAAATATAATCTGATTATGTAGAAAATAAAGATTGGTCATATGGTTCTCACCATTGTGGAAAGGAACTTATCCATTCTAGGTTAAAACTATAATTTTTATGTTGAGAGTTCCCAAATCATCACTTTAACCTGTATCTTCCTTTCTCAAGAAGATATAATCACTGAGAATCTTCTCTAATTTTTAAATCTTAACATGCCTTAAATAATTTCTTTTCCATTTTAAGACATTAATCAGATACTGATTGCACATTTTTTTTTGTAATTTTATTTTTTTTCAGTGTTCCAAAATTCATTGTTTATGCCCCACACCCAGTGCTCCATGCAATACGTGCCCTCCATAATACCCACCACCTGGCTCCCCCAACCCCCCTACCCCTCTCCCGTCCAAAACCCTCAGTTTGTTTCTCAGAGTCCACCGTCTCTCATGGTTTTCTCCCCCTCTGATTTGTTTTGTTAACTATCTCAAATCCTTTTTAAAAAAAAAAATTTTTTTTTTTAAAAAGGATTTGAGATAGTTAACAAAAGTATATGCAATACCATTGTTGTTGCCTTTGGGAGCATAAATTGGTCAACCTGAAAGGAGAGTAATTTGGTAGTATCTATCAAAACAGCAAGTGCACATGTCTGTCAGTCATAAGTACCACTTCTAGGAATCTGTTCTATGCATATATTTACATACACTAAATGATGTAGGGATAAGTGTACTCATTGTGGTATTGTTTATAATTGGCATTGTTTTGTCTGTAATTACAAAATTGAGAACTAACATGCATCGTCAGGGGATTGGTTCACTTTTTTTTTTTTTTCATTAAAAATGAAGTATCATTCAGCCATAGAAAATACTGACGAGGCCATGTACTGATATGGATTAGCCTCCTACATGGATTAAATAACTGTATACTCATAAGTAAATAAGAGTTTGGGGGAAGGGGAAAATAACTACCTGGTTAGGTAGGCATATAGTAAATAATTTTATTGAGATAGATGAGTTTACCTTTATGTATCCTGAGGTATCATAGATCTCTGTAAGCATACACAGGAAGCTTATTATATTATTTCATTCCAGAGAGGAGGCCTGGAGGGCTGCAGGGCAGAGATGAGAGGGAGACATTTTACTATATACCCTCTGAACTTGTTGGATTTTGAACCATGCTGAGATACAGCCTCACTTCAAAACTAATATTAAAGATAAATGAATTACCTATGATACCATTGAAATAAGAAAAATAATTAGAACAACAGAAAATAAGTCTATAAAATTTTAAGATATTAAGATAAAAGCAGGGGAAAGGCCGATACACAAAATTTCTACCTTATTCTTATTTCTTCCTTATTTGCTCTTAGGAAGACTAGATATTTTGATTTTGATGCCTTGTCTGATCCATAGTTTCTGTTAAAAAGGAAGCACAGGTAAGGTTTAGACATACAAGTACTCCTGTGAATGAGCCCTCAAAAAATCCCTCAAACCCTCAAAAAATGTCTACAGTTCTAAATTTCACAAGGCTGATTCTTATAAAGCCTCTCAAAATAGTCCAAAAGCATAATGCCTAAGTTCAATTCAAGAAAAACAAATCTTTGTGATGCTAGGAAATGGGATACAGATTCACAACTCTGCAATAGTCTTGATTAGCCCAAGGAGAAATCAGGAGATGTTTTTGAAACTATGGATTGACACCCATTAGTGAGTCATAAAGTCAATTTAGTGAGTCACAGCCAGCATTTAAAAAAAAGAAACAGGAATGCCTGGGTGGCTCAGTGGGTTAAAGCCTCTGCCTCTGGCTCAGGTCATGATCCCAGGGTCCTGGGAACGAGCCCCACATCAGGCTCTCTCTCCACAGGGAGCCTGCTTCCTCCTCTCTCTCTCTCACTGCCTGCCTCTCTGCCTACTTGTGATCTCTGTCTGTCAAATAAATAAACAAAAACCTTTTAAAAAAATAAAGAAAGGAACAGAAGATAATGTAATATGATAGTATATCAGTTTTTATGGCATTTAATAAGGGTATTTTTATGAAATGTGTGTGTATGTACACACATCGTGTGTATCCAGTTACGTACACACACGTGATCATTTTATAAGGTTATTTCTTATTGTGAATTATAAAATCATTTGGAAGTGCCTGAATTCCCAAAAGGAAGCATAGATGGCATATTTTCCACTTTCATATATAGATAGAATAGAGACGTTGAGGTTATAGTATGCCAGTAATAGCTGACATTTATTAAACACACATTATCTTAATCAGACCTTATGTTATGCATTTTACATGCAAGATCTAATTTAATGTTTACAACAGTACCATGGGAAAAGAAACTACTCATGGTAACAACCATTTTGCAGTTAGAAAACTCAGGATAAGACAAACTCGGTATCTTGCTAAAGATACCAGTTTCCACTTGCAAGAGTGACAAGCCTAGTAAAATGACTTCTGAACCTATGTTTTTACCTACCATGCTACAAAGTTTTTAGCTCAAACATATTCTATATGGTGAGTTAAAGGCCAGTTAACAAGCTTTAACCATTGCCTAGACCAGTGGTTGGACACCTCTACTGATTTTTGCTCCGCAGTGCTCAGATCTCCTCTTCTGACACAGTACAGAACACTCACGTGATGCTTAAACCACCAGAACATTCTTTTCTCAAGCCTCTGTCTTTTTAATCTATCACAGTTTAATAATAATAACAACATTAACATAATTCAGAGTGTCTTCCTCTAGAGCCATTGTAATGTTGTCATTCTATAGTAATAGCATTGGACTGCCTCCTTTATCAAATCAAAATGCCATGGGAAAGTTAATTAATTTCCCTGAATGCAGTTTACTCCTCTATAAATAAGGATACCACTATTTCACAGTGTTAAAATGGTCAAAGAGATAATATATGCAAAACAGCACATTTCCTGGGAGGTGGTATAGACCCAGTAAACTAGGACTGGCTTTACATAGAATCAGATAGAATGTATATTTAATAATAATTTATTCAACAAGTATTTTGAGTACCTATTATTAGTGATTTATTAGCATAATTGAGCTTCAATACAAGCCCTCTACTAATTTCTGCTTCTTCTTCCTCTTTTGGTTTTCACTTCCGAATATATTAGCTGACTTTCAAGTCTATCATTCGTGACTTTGAACTTTTAAAATGTCTAATTACTCTAGTTTGGCATGTTGTCTTCACTGTGGGCCTCGGTTCTTCCCACTGAAAATTCCAGCCAAAACTCAGAGCCTTCACAAAAACTTCCTAATTAATAACAATTTCTCCAGTAATTTCTATAATTCTACTGCATCTGTCTGTGTGGTCGGACTTAGCTCTAATTATATCCCCATATGCATGAAAATGTTTTATAAGGTATGTAATTACCCTAAAGTGTCTCCCGGTCTAACGTTAGATTTGAAGATCCCTGATAGTTATGTTAATTAGTTACTTATATCTTTCATGGGATCCTATCCAGTTTTGTGAACAGCAGAGCTATCCCTCGTAATTCTTAAGCTTTTTGGTGTTTTTGTGGTGTTCCGTCTTGAGAAGCATATAAATGGTATCATAAAATCCCATATACCTTACTGACTCTGATTTAATTTTCAGATAGCATATTCTTACATTTTTCCTTGAACTCCTTTGCCACTTTACCATCCTAAAAATCATGCTTATACCCCCTTCTTCAGCAAGGGAATGACATAAAAAAATGCCATGGCATTTCAATGATTGTATTGATATATAGTCTCATTTTCATTATTAGGTATTTTGTGATTATTTTAAGAAGCTGTGTCAACAGGTTGTATGGGCAGCATGAATCTCAAGGGTTTTAGTATATTACATTGGCTCAAAAGGAATATCTTGTGTATTGACTATCTCTCTAAGCAATAGAAAGTATTGAATACTAAATACTTTCAATGTTGCATTTCATATTTATAGGATTAAAAAGGTTATACACAAAATAAATCTGGCAATATCAACTTGGTTCAGTCCCATTCCATAAACCGCGGCTCATGTAAAGCTACAAGATTGATTTCTCAATATTCAATTTCTTAGTGGAACAAATAGTCAAGACATGCATTAAACTCTGCTCCTTAAGAAAAAAAAAAGGCATCAGCGTTTGCTCCTTCATGCATAATGATATTGGTAAGCTCCTCAATTTGCTTTGGATTTAACCCATCTTTTCTGTGCCCCGCATTCTTTCCAAAATCAATGAGAGTTTAGTGCATGGAAGAGTCACAGTGGTCTAGAATAGAACATGGATCTATTTGATTAAAAAAAAAAGTTCAAGGTACTTTATAAAGGATGAGACTTAATTTTGCCTCCTTCTTTCAGGCAACACTCCCATTGAGATCAGTGGGAGGTTCGCTCAACTGAAGAGAGTAAAATCCAATCCAACCAGCATGTAGAATAACTTTACCTGTAATCCCTGCACGAACACTGAAATCTAGCTACTTCTGACATGAATGAAGACACATAACAACACTGCACAACAAGTAAAGAGAAAACAAAACAAAACAAAACAAAATTACTTTTGGTGGTTTTCCAGTATGTTTTGTACTTTGGGCTATAAAGTGCCCAAGGAGGTTTGTTCCTTCTCCACATAATATAAAATCAGAAATAAATATGTCAGAATGCAATTGGCTAAAGGCAAAATGCACTGTGAGAACACATTATTCTAGCATTATCATTTATATGTAGTTTATGTAAGTATCTTCGATGATTTTTAGGTCCAGCTTCTTTGTACACTTAAGTTCAAAAGCAATCATTGTTTTCTGTTAAAGATTAAGAAACTATGCAGTAACCACAGATGACATTACTTATTTTTTCCATATTTGTAAAATATATATAAATATATATATATATACACACACACACATACATTATATATATATATATACACACTTGTATTTTTAAAAGGTGCTAGAGCCTTACAGTGAGAGAAGACCCCAGCAGGCAGCAAGGAACCAGTGATCACAGCTGTCTTGTCTCTCCTCTAGGGGTTTCACCTCTGTCTGTTTCAGCCTCTACTTCATCAGCTGCCAGGGAAGGAGAAGGAGGGGAGGGGATGTTATCCAGCTGAGATGGCAGCTGCCACCACATCGCCTGTGCCCTCCAGCTTTCTCATCATAAGGTGGAAAATTTTCAAGGGGAAGTTTACTAGAAAAGTAGAAGGAAAACAAAACAAAGCCCCAAGTGAAAGAAAATACACATAATGAAACAGATAACATTTCCAGAGTATAGCGCTTTTAGGTCTTGAAGTCTGTCTGCAGAGTGGTGCTGCTGGCAGGGACTTGGGCACCACAGGCCACACTTCCTTAGGCACTGAAGCTTCTGTCTGCCCAAGTTAACCTCAGTATTCGATGTGGAATGATTTTGAGCACCTTGTTTGTTTTATGATCCCCGCCCCCTACTCCCACACAGGGAGTTTGACTGTTCTCCCTTAACACAGAGAATTACTGCTGTACTTAAGCTCGTTTTTACTTTCCATTCTCACTTGCTGCGGCTCCTGTGGGTTGTGGTCCTGAAAGAGGTGAGAGTGGCCCCTTCTAGTCTACAGTGCGTTCTTTCTAGGCTTTTGAATTTGAGTGTGGCACCAGCCTTTATTTTGCCAGATAGTCTCACAGTGTCTACCGTCCCTGCTTTGTTTTTTGACCCATTTAGGACTTCCTGTTCAGTTCTTGCAAAGGAAATTAATAATTCAGGAGGTAAACTGGGTTAAACCATAGCTTACATTTGCTTTCTTCGTCTGGACTTATCAGGAATCCCATTCCCAGCTTCTGCAGTAGCTTCTTCTTCCATCAGCTCTTGCACAGACTGTTGGGTCATCCATGAAGCTCTTTGTTCTTGCCTGAGAAATGCTGCTAACTGTAACCACGTCTGCAGGTTGACCCATTTACAGTCTCTCTATCAGGTTTGACTTACTATGATGCATAGCTTTGAAAAAATACAGTGATAAAAAGTCGAATTCATTTTCTTTTTTCAGATTAAATTGTAACTGGTGAAACACGAGATTTAGAAAGTGGAAAACATAATGTAAGTGTGAACTAGTAAAGATTTCATAAGGCAATTAATTACAAACATAGACACATTTTAACTCAGGATGGAATTTCACCTTAAGTATGTGAGCCCTTGATCTGTACAATTGGACTCACTATTTTACTTCTAGAAAGACTCCTTGTCTTAACTCCTTATTTTTGTCCATATATAAAGTTGAACAAAAGTTACGCTTAACACAGGAGTGGTATTTGAGTCAATCCAGTTCTTCATAATCTATATCCAATCACTCATGAATTTTTTTATTATCATCTTCATCATCATCATTATTCTTCCTAAAGTCTTCCTTTATCAATCCTTTTAACTTTCATCCACCCACCATGACATTGCTCCCAGTGTTCCTTGATGCCACATGGACGTTTTTCCAGAACCTCACTTTATCCCTTATAGTCTCTAGTTTAATCTTTAAAATCTTTGTTTTTATATTATTCCTGTAGTTATCTCCATACCATCAAGGATTATTCCCCAGTTATTTTTACTTTCTTTGTTTTAATATGTTTCTCCATATACATTATAATGTCCAAGTTAGTGTCTGTGACTATACACAACCTCTAAACAAATACCTTTCCAGCTTTATCTCCTAGGTTTCTTACATCAGATACCATCTATATTGCTTTCCACACTCGCCATGCCTCATTCATATTGTGAGCTTTTCTACTTTTGCTACCATTATTGCTCCTAAGATAAATGTCATTCCCATTCTCAACATACATAAATCCTACCCCAGCTAAAAGTAAACTCTTTCTCTTCAGATGATAAGGATAAAGATCTTGTTTTACTCTTCTTTGTATTCCAAGTGCTTAACAGAGTATATGCATATGACAGATTATCATAATGAGGGTAAAAGAATGCATGAACAAACAAATTAATATGAGTAGTATGCTGGCTCCCTGTTTCCTGAAAATGCCACTTTTGTACCTCAGTCTCTTCTCTGTTTCTTATTTTACCCCCTAGAATGACCTTCTATTTATTCTGTTAACCTTGAGAGCCAACTCAAGACCAATTACTTTGTAAGGACTTTTCTTACTGTGCTTCATCATATTCCTTCCCTGATCTCTCATAACTGTCTGAGCCGCACCACACAATCTGGCCCTTGATTATGCACTGCCTTTTATGGTTCTTTAACTGTTTCAAAGTACGTAAATCTCATCTGCCCAAACTGACAACTGTACACCTTCTCAAGGGCAGAGACGGTGTCTTCTGTCTGCCACACAAATCTCTCCCAGTACGAGCGCTGCAGAGGCAAACAGTTGTTGAGATGACCCTCCAGCTGAATGAAGTCAACCTTCACAACTTTTGAAAATAGAATGTTGACCTTGCCAACTGAGAGTATGGTAGCCAAAGCATATGGCTCCCCCTCTCCTCAGCCACAGAGGAGAGCAGCACTCGGGCTCTAGTGATAGTGTGTCCTTCAAGTGACTGCTGTTTGCCACCTTTCAAAACTCTAGTTGAGTGACGTCATATTCACAGAAGAAAGTCCGAAGCCCAACTGTTCCCGACATTGCGACAGACATGCCAGCTATTTCAAATTATTTGGAGAACTTTTTAAAATGCAAATTCCAAGCCTGTATTGCTTCATGAGAAAATTTCTCACCTTGACCTCTGTTTCCTCGAAATCAGACTTTCCTATGTTACCGCTTAAATGGACTCCCCTAGGTTTTTGTTACCGGGCCAGTAGCGGCCTTGGCCTCTGGATTCCCACTGTCAACTCGACTTTCATCTCCTTCATTTCAGAGCTGTGTTTGGTCAAATTGCCAAACTATTAAGCTTTGGTTTCTTCATTTGTGTAAAGGAGATATGAAGTGCCTTTTTTGTTGTACAGATACAATTTAGGAAAAACACTTAACACTGTTGGCTTGTAGTGAGACTTTAATAAATATTAAGCTATTTTGATTTCCTAAAATGGGCATAGCGCTATTTTAGGTAATCAAAATAGCTTAATATTTATTTAATATGGACTGTTCTTCTGCATATTCTGTAGAATGATTGCTAAAATTACTACAGGATGATTTTTCAAAGATGAAGGGCATTCTTAAGATTTTATAAAAATAATGTTCCATCTCTAGAAAATCTAGTGAACTATAAAAATTGTAGTAAAATATAAGAAATATGATAGGCTATGGTTTACCAGATGGTAAGAATTGTTTAAATGATTTTTTTCACTTTTTCTTTGATTACCTGAAAATTCAGAATTAAATTTAATGACTGTTCATTTTATCCACATTTCCTGGACAGGTTGATATGTTTAACTTCTCATCCACCTACATGGATTTATGGTTTTATTATTTTTTAATATAACAATCTTATTGTTTTTAAGCTTTCTTTAAAAGAAATTGGCTATGTTAGGAAAAAGGAAATAGTTGAGTTGAATCTTTTCAGCTTATAAGAAGCGGCTCATTTAATTAATTCTGTACATTTATTTTTTAAAAGGTGATTAGACATAATAGATTCACATAATTAGAGAAAATTGAAGTAATACAAAAAAATAACTCCATCACTGTCCCACCTTTCCAGTTGTCTTTACCCAACCACACACAATTTCTATTAGTTTGGATATGTATGTATAATTTTAAATTTTCTTGATGTATACAATAATAAACATGAACACATATTATTTGATGCATTTTACATAAAACAATTGAATATCCTGCTATTGTGCACAATGATTTACATTTTGCTTTTTTATCTGAAAGATTTTCTAGAGATCTCATATTAAGGCACATAAAGCTACAGCCTTCATCTTTATAGCTATGTATTATTTATTATTTCATATAGCTATATGGATTTCCATAGTTTACTTGGCCAGTCAGTTTCGGCTGTTAACAATTTTGTTATCTTAAACAACAGAGTATTGAATGACTTCATACATAAATATTTTGATATATGTATGAATATCTATAGGATAAATCCTGTCAATCAGGATTGCTGTGTCAAATAATATATATTTTTATAATTTTGAGAAGTATTATCAAGTAGCCCTCAATGGAAGAACATATAAAAATATTATGAGATTGTCTATTTCTGCAGCCTCACCAAGGTACCATTATCAAAATTTTGAATTTTTCCAGTTTGATAGGCTTTTTTAGAAAGTGAGGTTTGCGGGGCACCTGGGTGGCTCATTGGGTTAAAGCCTCTGCTTTCAGCTCAGGTCATGATCCCAGGGTCCTGGAATCGAGCCCTGCATCAGGATCTCTGCTCAGCAGGGAGCCTATCTCCCCCTCCCTCTCTGCCTGCCTCTCTGCCTACTTGTGATCTCTCTCTCTCTGTGTCAAATAAATAAATAAAATCTTTAAAAAAAAAAGTGATGTTTGGCACCTTTTCATATTTCAATATGATTTATACTTCCTTTTTAATTCAGTATATGTGGTCTTTGCTCATTATTCTGTTGGGTTGTGAGGCTTTTTCTTATCAATGTCTTGGGGCCCTTCATTATTAGAGAGATTAACCTTTTGTGATGAATTGCAATTATTCTTTTTCCTCTGGTTTGTCATTTATCTTCTGAGAAATTTTTATTTTAAAAAGTTTCAAAAGTTTGGTTTTCTTGGCTACCATACACATAGGAATCATTCAAATAAATTTGTTAAAGGCAGTATATTCAGTAGCGACACATGTTTATGTAAGTTGCATGAAGCCTCAGGGTTCCACAAGACCTGTCTTAGGAGATTCTTGAAATAAGTATGATAATGGTTTAAAGGTCAAAAATGTACGTGTTCCATCTCCATCAGGCCACGCCCCAAAGCTATACCTTAGTGGAGGAATATCAAGACATGAAGATGTATAGATATTTATGTAAGTTGAAAAACTACCAGTCTTATAAATGAACCTCTGAACTACAGGAAGAAGGAGCTTAGATTTGTTTCATTTCAAATCCTCTACTTCTGTATTTGAATATTCCTCTAGACCAGTAGTTTCCTTTTTTTTTTTTTTTTTTTTTTTGCTTTTTAAGTATTTGAGCTTTTTTAATTCCATAATGGAAATTCTATGCAGAGCCCTAAAGGGAGTTTCTCTGTTTCAAAGCAGGATGTGGCAACAGTAGACTCTAACTCCTCTGCTTCCCCCTTATGCATACTCCTTCTCTCCATCTTCCCATACCTAGCAGCAACTGACTCACTCAGGAGGACCCTAAGATCCCACTGAGGCAGTTTTGAAGTCAAGGCTCTAGTCTACCTCTTAATCCTAAGAATAATGTAATGACAACTCTTTTTCTTAAAGTATCAGGAATTTTTTGCTTGTGGTATCTATAAACCCATCTACTCTTGCTTAATAGAAATTCTTCTTTGGGTAACCAGACATTCTCTATAATTAACTTTTTTTTTTTCTTTTAACCAGGAAATGTGAATGCTATCTCTATGGTAATCAGATTCATAACCTTTCTAGAGGTTTAGTGGTTGGGAGAAACTCTAAGACCACCATGTAAAACTCCCACCAAATAGAGGAACTGCCTCTATAGTGATCTCCAGCTCACAGTCACATAGTCTAATCATTCAGAATTAATTGCCCCACAAGTAGCTGCTTCCATTTTGCTCAAGTTCTTAGTGTTGGAAAGTGTCTTCTCATTTTAAATTCCTGTGCCTTCCACTTGTTAATCTACCCTTGGTTCTCTGGTGCTACACCTAATAAGATCCACTTTTATTCTATAAGGACAAATATTTAAAGAGAGTTATCATATCGCCTTCCCTAACCCATTCTCCAATTTTCTCTTCCCTAGAGTAAAGTTTCATTGTTACTGCCACTATATTTCCAATTGGGAAGATTCTCACATTCCTGATTACTGCTCTCTAGACTCACTTCAAGGGGTCAACCATACCTATAAAAAGCAGCAGTGCCTGGGGTATCTGAGTGTCTCAGTCAGTTAAGCCTCCAGCTATTGGTTTTGGCATGATCTTAGGTCATGAAGTCAAGCCCCTTGTTGGGCTCTGCACTCAGCATGGAGTCTGCTTGAGATTCTCTCTCTCTCTCCCTCTCCCCCATCCCCCGCTCATGTGCTGGCTTTCTTTCTCTCTCTCTCTTTCTAAAATAATTAAAAAAAAATTAAAAAGTAGCAGTGCTTATCGAACACAATTCTGCATGTGGAGACTGGCCAGTTTAGAGATCATGTAATTATGTAATCCATGCGGTCTAGATAGTACCTTTTTTATTCTTTTCCTGTTTCATCCTTTCTGAATCTTTAATTTGCCTTGAAATCTGAATCCTTCCGATTTATCAAAGAGCATTACCTAAAGTTGAGTACATATGGCCTTAAGGCTTCCCAGCCTTTGAAACTAGAAGGGCACCTAGTGATCATTTAGTCTAACTGGTTCACTTTACAGATGGAGGAAAACTTTAAGAGGACATATAGAGTAGGAGAGCTTTCTGAAAAGTTCAAATCTTCCTTAATGGCTACATAATGGAGCATTCAGAAGACCGGCAGCAATGTTTTAGCCCAATCACTCAATGCAGTATGTGGTAGGCAGAAAAATGACCTCCTAAAGATGTCCATGTCCTAAACATCAGCATTTGTGAATGTGTTACTTTACATGGTAAAAGGGACTTTACAGATGTAACTGAAATTCAAAATCTTGAGATAGAATGATTATTCTAGATTATCCAGGTGAGCTCTGTCTAACCAGGTGGTCCCTAAAAGGGGAGATTCTTTCCTGGCTATAGTCAGAGGATGATGAATAAAAGGAGAAGCTTCAGAGTCATATAATATTGCTGGCTTTGAAGGCACAGCAAGGGGACCAGTAGCAGAATGAGGACAACATCTAGAGGTTAAAAAGGGCAAGGACAAAGAATTTCCCTAGAGTTCCCATTAAGGACTGCAGCCCTACCAACAACTTCATTTGAACCCAGTCATACCCATGTTAAACTTCTGACTTACAGAATCCCAAGATAATAAATGTGTATTGTATTAAGCCACCAAGTTTGCAATAATTTGTTATGGCAATAATAGAAAACTAATATACCAGAAAAGCCCAAATACTAAGCCAAATGCATTCACAGCTTTTTAAGCCTCAAGCATTAAAGACATGCAGTATGTGTGAAGTATTCTGAAGCCAAATTTGCTTTGTTTGATAGCTGTATTCTCATAATGAGCTAGGCCTTTTTAGAAATTGCATTAATAACTCAGGGAACCATTTAGTCATTATTGCTTCACTGTGTTAGCTGTTATCCTGTTTGACGATAGCCTAAATCTCCCGTCACTCCCAGGGAATGGCTCTTGTACTGGGAAAAGTATCAGTGTAGATTAATCTTTCATATTATTGCTTTTAGAAAGCATGTTTGTAGGGTATTTGGCAACTCTCTCCTGTTTTACACCTGGGTTCACATGGCATTCACTCCCATAAAAGAAGGCCAAATTATGCTAAGTAAATATGTTTCTAAACCAAGTTAGAATTCTGTTAATTTAGTAAATGCTTGGAGAGAGCACAATTCTTTTCTGAGAAGTTGAGAACAATGGAGACTGCTTGGGGTCCTTTTGCCAAATACGCTGGCTTCACAAATGCACAGGCACCTGAGTGCTCCTCCAGGAGCAGAGATATGGTTATGTCTCATGACCTTGAGCTGCCTTTCAAAGAAGAAAATACTTCTTACCACATATTGACTAATTCTTTTCTGCTAGGTAATGGACTTGTTTCTGAACATGTATTTCTATGCCTAATTATCAGAAGGAGGCTATTGTGAAGCCCTCCCACCTAAGGAAACAGAGACTCAGTGAGAATAGATCAGTTACTCAAGTTGACAGGAATTGTAATCACTGAAATGGGACACATCCCACAGCCATTATGATCCCAAAGCCCACTGATTCTACATGTTGCCTACTCTGTGCAAGTCTGTACCCAGCATACCTGTTGGGATTATCACAGCTCTATTATTTTCATCCTTCCACATTCGCTAGAACATGGTGGGAATTCAGGAAAATTTACTGAATAGATGGATGAATGAATTAGTAAGTTCTTGAAGCACAGAAAGAAGTAATTAAAAAGAACTGTCCTTGGATCCTCACAACAGTGTCTGGGAAAGTTGGTATTTAAAAGGAGTCATTATAAAGATCAAATCAAGCTAAAAGAAAATTAAAGCAAAAAAAAAAAAAAAAGAAGAAGAACCTTTATGTAATGTATATAATTTTTTACATGTAACTTTTAATACCTAAGTTTTACCCTCTTTCTTCCAATCCTATAAACATACGCGGATGCCCACATACACAGAATTAGTGATCTGTTTTAAAGTACAGTGTAGGCCTCTGTAAGATGGCCAATTCTTTGCCCCCGCCCAGAATACACAAATAAGAAGTTTCCTACAGCAGAAGAAGGAGAGAAAATCTATGCTATAGACTGGATAGGATTTAGCATTAACTTTGGAGTAGTCCTTGAACAATGCTACAATATTAAGCTGCTGTAAATTTTGTGTGACAGGTAAGCTTTGGAAATGTTAAAGAAGAAAGTCATAGGACTGAACTTTCTTTCGCTGTGGTTTTCAAAATGTTTATTTGTTTGACTGATTTGTATTAGCAGAAAGCTCCCTTTTGTGGCCATTTAATCAGAATCTACTTACAGAAAACAGATAAAAGAGAAGGAGTTTTGAATAATAGAGAAGGAATTTTGAATGGAGCTGAGGGACACATGACCCCCATGCTCAAGTCCAATGCCCAAGTCACCCCTACTGAAATCCAAGTACTATGAAAAACCCAATGTAAAAACTGCCATACTAATAATTTTATTCCTCAAACTATGGCGAACAGTTAGAAAGTATTGGGCAGAATTTGCTATAGCATGGCTCTTATAATTTGAATTGTATAAATGTATGTATATGGCACTAGCATAAATATTTGGTATTTTGAATGTTGTTTATTTTATGAAAATATATACATTGTTTTTTCTGGACATCCCAGGAATCAAAGTGGGATGGCTGCTCCCAGGTAGCTGCATTCTGGTACACATGGAGAGTTTCCAAATGTGGGACCTATTCTTTATGTAATATGCTTAATGCTTAGAATGGGTGAGCACACTGGAGAAGGGATCCTATCAGTTAGTCTTGTCAGCAGGAAGTTGTCAGTACAGAATTGTTGGAAGGATGGTTGAGGTTAGACTCATTGTTTTACAATGAAAAACATCAAGAATCAAGTTCCACAGTGAGTAAAGTTCTTTATAAGAAATTATAATTGACATGGTTTTCCACCCCTTTATTATTTGTTCAATATTGAAATAAAATGATGGGGTTTAAGGCAAATATTCAGCTATAACTTTTAGAGATGTTGGCTGAATACTAAAAGTATGAGACATCTTTTAGCTAATTTCAACTACTGTTTATTGAGCAGTTCCTAAATGTCAAAGAACCATGCAGTAGCTTATTAGGCATTGTATCACTTGGTCCTCACAATAACCTTCACAGGAATGATAATTTTCATTCCCATTTAGGAAGAGAAAACAGACTAAGAATTTAAGTAACATGTCCAAATTCACCAAGTTTGTTAAGTATTGAGGCTGGGATTTGAGGTCAATTCTTCTCGGCTCTGGAACCTTATGTTCTACAGCTTCCCTGCTGAGTTAATATATAATTTGGGAAGAATTCAGTGTTCTGTTTTGACTTGGGCCGTGCCTGGAATTACAATTATACCAAACAACAGTGAAAGCAAACTCCAGTCAGCTCAAAGACTTCATCCAGTCCTTTGTTACAATGAAAACTTTGAACTATCCCAACCATGAGCAAAGACCTAGATCTAGGCAAGCCAATCGCCCTTACCTTTTCTCTCTCAGACATTACACACTCTTTCTAGAACCCAAAACTGTTTCCATCGGATTTTAATGCAAAGCCTGATCCACTTCCTTATGGACCTCACAATTAGACTGCTTGACTAAGGGCACGGTGCCCATATTTTTTTTTTTTTTAAGATTTTATTTATTTATTTGACAGAGAAATCACAAGTAGGCAGAGAGGCAGGCAGAGAGAGAGGAGGAAGCAGGCTCCCCGCTGAGCAGGGATCCCGATGTGGGACTCGATTCCAGGACCCTGAGATCATGACCTGAGCCCAAGGCAGATGCCCAACCACTGAGCCACCCAGGCGCCCCCATATTTTGAAAACCTAGCTCTATCACTGGGGTTCACTTCCATGTATGTAATCCCGTCACAGGGAGGAAATCTATGACATGTTTTTGCCAGTCTTCCTGCTGTTCCCATGATGAAACGGCCCCCAAATTGCGCAGAAGCACAGAAAAGTCTCTAATTACTATTGCAGCAGGACCCTGATGGCAGCAGAGCGCACCTTAGGGAGGCAGAGGGGAAGACCGTGGTGTGATAGGAAAAGAAATGGCAGCCCCACTTGCCCAAGACCTCCCTGCGCTTGCGGCTGCCAGTTGTGCTCTTTGACGCCCACAGGGAAGGTCAGGGGAACATTATTTAACCAAGTGAATGCAGAATGGGAGTACATTCCCACCCACAGCCTTACATCACTGTGGAAGTAAACTGTGCCCGCCGGAGCCAAACAAAGCTAGATACTGCCTTTCCGATTCTGTGTTGATACTTAATAACGTGAAATTGGGGCAAAGTTTATCAAGCTAATCGAATAATGAGAACGGCGCTGCCCACATTATTTAAAACCATCACCCTCCCAAAGCCATCAAAGGAGAGAGAAACTGCACGTGTGTACAAGTGAATCCCAGGAAGCATGGCCTTGTTATTTTCCCCTCGCCGTCACCTCTGCAAGAGGCACCCACATTCCTCTCCTCTGCCTTCACATATTGGAGAGCGTGTGGGTGGCCAGCAACCTGTCGTGGTGCCCGAGGACCGAAGCGGCATCAGATGGGGCCATGAGAGAGGTGGAAGGAGGCCAGCGCTGGAGATGTGGCAGGAGCATTTCACAGGGTGTTTGAAGTCTGCAGCTTTTATTGTCTTTTGCCAAAAGAATAAAAGGTTTCATCTCTGCAGGCATATTGAGCTGTCCTCACATAAAATCTAAATCCAAGTTTGAACGCAAACTGTCCTTGTCTCTCTCCCGCCCCAACCCATCCAACATTTTATTTTGCCGTGCTTTATAGAATCTCTTGTCCGTCTTGTTTTATAGACTTCCTCCTAACTGGGGACATCTCCTTGCCCCTTTGGACCAAACAAATATTTCCAGTGCTTCACCAAATCAGCCTCCTTGACTGACTTTGGGCAGCTCGAATGCTGCCTGTGGCTATTCCAAGTTTTCTGGATCCCTGGCTTCTCAGTCAGGACAGGATGAAAAGACAGGGTAGAAAGAGTTCCTTTTTTTAAAAAGATTTATTTATTTGTTTGAGAGAGAGAAAGAGAGCATGAGCAGGGGGAGGGTTGGGGAGAGAGGGAGAGAAGTCCCCAAGTGGACTCCCTGCTGAGTGTGGAACCTGAGATCATGACCTGAGCTGAAATCAAGAGTCAGATGGTTAACCGACTGAGCCACCTAGGCACCCCAGAAAGAGTTCCTTTTACTGAGAAACCCACCATGCTAAAAATAAAGCAATTAACATGTAATGACATTCTCTGCAACAGGCTAGTGATGGATAGCCTGTTTTCATGTTGTTCTTGTTGTGGGTTTATTTTTTTAACTTTTTATTTTTCAGTCTCTGAGATTGTTGAAACTTATGAAAATTCATTCGTGCTCTGTCCTTGTTAGTGCCTAGCAGACAAGTTGCTTAAGGCTCTGGAGTTATATGGAATCACATTTTCAGTATGTTTTAAAAAAGAAAATGAAACAGAAGACAAAGGAGAGCTAGGCTCTTTTAAGACACAATGCATGTTTTGGTTCTTTAGAAAAATCACTTTAGTGATGATTAGGAGGACAGAAATTGCTAGAATAACATAAATTGTAAGCAAGAAGCACTTACCTATTTTAGGATTCATGTAAACAAAACAGAAAATATCGTGGAAACACCTGTACTGGCATATCCTTTTTAGAAGAAGAAGCCTCGTTTTAAATGGAACTTTATAAGTAAGCATGAAATTCCTCCCAGAATCAACTCTTTAATAAATATTTGAATATGAACATTGGCATAGAGTTTCTAGAGAAAACGGCTATGTCTTTGAAGTAGACCATCTTAAGTGATGAAAAGAAGTGGCCAAGAAAATAGAACCGTGGCCAGAATCGAAAACAGGCCACTTTTTGTTCTTTACCAGAGATAGCCAAATAGTAAAAAAAAAAAAAAACAAAAAAAAAAAAACAGAACAACAATAACAAAATGAAGCAAGACAATGGCAAAAAAAAGTAGAACAAATAAAACCACTAGGAGTGACAAAGGAGATGATGGAGCATAGCTTTTTTTCTACTACTATTATTTGTTCCAACACTAAAATAATATCAGATAGCTGGTAGAAGGAGAGACCTCTAGTAAGATATGGTATTAAATAAAGTTAAGATAGTTTTATTTCTTTGACTGGTTGTACTTCTAGTGTTGAATTTGTGAAGTGTCTGTTTAATTATTTTAATTTAATAATTGTTATTTTTGTTTATAATCAGTTAAGATCATTCTTCTACTCCAAGTTTCTGAATCTTTGAAATTTGGGGATGTACTTGTTTTTGAAGGAAAAAAAAAAAAGATCAATGTGAAGAGAATAATGATGAGCCAGTCTTTCTCTCTGCTGAGAACTGAGGATCTAGGTTCCCTACAACAGAAGAACATTAAGGAACAGCTTCTTGACAAAAAGAAGACCCTGGTGTAGGTAACTAATGCAGCCAATCATGGGATCTTTCTCCATGGAGTTCTCTGCCAATAAGACCAAGAAGCAAGTTGCTAGGACACCTGATGAGGTCAGCTCCCTGCTGACTGGAGAGCACCTTTGACTCTCAGATGGGGTGCTGGTCACGTGTTATCTTGGTGGGGGTGGGGAAACTGGCCAGAGGTCTCTCCCCTTGTGTACTGATTGAAGATCTGATTGAAGATCCTCAAAGAGAAAATATTTCTGGAACTATCCTGTGCCCTTTATAGTTCTATTTTTGCTTTTCTTCAATAAGGAGGGAGAGCGAATTTCTGGGCCACCATTATTTATCTGGTAACTTTGCATTTCCTTGCTAAGGGGGAGGTGGGAAAGGCTGGCTTTCTGAAGGGCTTTCAATCAGCAATTGAATGGATGCATTCTGCTACTGTGTACACCCTCTAGCACTTGGCTTTTAATTTTTACATCTGAATTATGAAATGCTACCTCTACCAGCTACTGCCAGGAGCTGGGAACATTAATATTGATGTCCAGGAAGGTTGGAAGCATAGCCACAGGATGATTTAAAGTTGAGAATTATTAGAGATAGCATCAGAGTAAATAAATCCACTATCCAATGTGTTTACCTTTTCACCCCAAATTTTGAAGGGATTTTTTTTTTTTTAAAAAGGAGAAAAATCAACATATGATCTGATAAGTCTAGCATAGAAATGTTTCCCACTTCTCTTCCCACCCACACTCACCTCTCATTATAAACATGTGTGACTGGCATGGGCTGACTGCAGCAAAAGGTATGTCTTACAGCAGCAAATGATATAATAGAAAACGCGGAGGAACAGGCGAGGGAGGGAAGGGCAGATTTGGACAGTGTATGAGTTCCCTTGCAGTTTAATACTCCCTTATAACCACATCAGTGTACAGAAGGCGGACTGATGCCTGTGATGTTTGGGAACCATCTGCTGAGCCTAAGGCAAATTTCACATTAAAACCCAATTTTGATTGTGACGTAAAAATGAGGAGAAATGCTGTGGTTCTGAGTGAATTCCACTTTGAATGTCTTATATCTGCTCCTAGCATTGCAAAGTGAAACTCGTAAGGTAGGTGCCTAAAAGAAACAAAAGCCATGGGAAGCAAACACAGCTCCTAGTCCCCCGTCACTGCTCCAGGATTTACACAGCTGTGGTCATGTCCACAGACCAGGCTCCAGCACTAATGAGAGGAGGGATTGCAAACCTGCTTGGCCAGCTCCCACTCAGTGGAACAGAGCATTGCTTCTCTTCCATTTTCAACCATGACTCTACTTCATATAGTTTTATTTTCTATCAGGAGCAAAAGTTAGGAATCCTCATGTAATTATGGGCAACCCAAGAATACATTTTTTTTTTTTTTCCAGGAAAACCAAAAACAAACACCAAGAAATGAGGGACAATGTAGACTCAGTTCTAAATTCTCTTTTAATACCTATTTTTCTCCAGGCCACTTCTCTTTCCCTTTGGGACGAAATAAGAGTATATTACAATGCTCCTGACTTTGAAGGGTTCTATCATGTTGAGGAGATAAATACAAAGCAATAGAAACTATATAAACATACCGTAACACTATAGCTTGAATTAATTGGTACTTAGATGCAGATATGAAAAAGTCTTCAGAATGGAGGTGGAGGGGCAGCTGGGTGGCTCAGTCAGTTAAGCATCTGCCTTTGGCTCAGGTCATGATCAAGGCCCACATTGGGCTCCCTGCTCAGCCGGAAACCTGCTTCTCCCTCTCCTCCCTGCTTGTGCGCTCTCTCATACCTTTCTCTTTCACAAATAAATAAGTGGAATCTTAAAAAAAAAAAAAAAATGGAGGTTGAATCAGAAATACCTTCCTAGAGAAAGTGAGCATCTTTTTTTGTTGTTGGTTTTTTTTGGTGGGGGGCAGAGGGAGAGGGAGAGAGAGAATCAGAGATAGCATCAGAGTAAATAAATCCACTATCCAATGTGCTTACCTTTTCAGCCCAACTTTTGAAGGGAATTTTTTTTTTTAAAGAAGGAGAAAAATCAACATATGATCTGATAAAATCAAGAGTCTGATGCTTAATTGATTAAGCCACCCAGGCACCCCGAGAAGGTAAGCATCTTAAAGGATGCAGTGGGGGCATCTGGGTGGCTCAGTCAGTTAAGCGTCTGTTTTCAGCTCAGGTCATGATCTTGGGGTCTTGGGATCAAGCCCCGTTTTGGGTTCCTTGCTCAGTGGAGAGTCTGCTTCTCCCTCTCCCTCTGCCTGCCCCCCCCCTTGTGCTTACTCTCTTTCTCTCTCTGTCTCACATGGATAAATAAAATCTTTTAAAAAATGCAATGAACATAATTTAATGACACAAAATGGAAGACTTGAGCATCATGTGTGAACCCACCATCACTACCAAAATTTCTTATCACTTGCATCACCACAGTGCATGAAAGAAAGTTACAGAGCTGTACCTCAGTCTTCTCATTCACCTAGACTACAGAACAGCAGTAAAATCAAGTGGATGAAATGATTGCAGATCTTCCTATCAGTAGTACATCCTAATCTACTTTTTAGTCCCCACAGGAAGAACCCTGCCAGATCCCCTTATAAACCACGGCTTTCCAAACTTGACTGACTTCGAGTTACTGGGAATCCTGTTGAAAGCAGATTCTGATTCACTAGATTTGGGTTAGGGCCTAAGCGTCTGAATTTCTAATAACCTGCCAGGTGATGCTGATACTGCTGGTCTGTAAGATCACACTTTGAAAAGCAAAAATAGGGGCGCCTGGGTGGCTCAGTGGGTTAAAGCCTCTGCCTTCAGCTCAGGTCATGATCCCGGGGTCCTGGGATCAAACCCCACATCGGGCTCTCTGCTCAGCAGGGAGCCCGCTTCCTCCTCTCGCTCTCTGCCTGCCTCTCTGCCTACTTGTGATCTGTCTGTCAAATAAATAAATAAAATCTTAAAAAAAAAAAGAAAAGAAAGTGAATCCCTTTATATAGCTCTGAAAATTTCCACATCAGAGCAGGGTGTGTGTGTGTGTGCGTGTGTATGTGTGTGTGGGAGTGCACGCATGTGCGTGTGCATGCGTGTATGCATGTGTTAAGCTGGTGACAGGGATGGGAGTACTAAGATTGTTGAGCCAGACATCTTCTGAAGGCACACTCTGGCTTGGGAGCACTGTACATGGAGTCTATAATATTTAGCATTCCAGTTCCTTTATTAAACAATGTCATTTCATCTCTGTCAAAGCCCGGAAGTCTTGTACAGGGGTCTCTGTGACGCTTTCATTATTCTTTTTGCCCCTAAAATTTCGGTAGTGGAAAAACTGGGATTGCATTAGTAGATCAATTATGACTAAGAATTCTATTTCCTCTTCTGTAGAAATCAAAATGTGTTAAAAACCCCTTCAGAGGGGCGCCTGGCTGGCTCAGTGGGTTAAGCCGCTGCCTTCGGCTCAGGTCATGATCTCAGGGTCCTGGGATCGAGCCCCACATCGGGCTCTCTGCTCAGCAGGGAGCCTGCTTCCTCTCCTCTCTCTCTGCCTGCTTGTGATCTCTCTCTGTCAAATAAATAAATAAAATCTTTCAAAAAAAAAAAAACCCTTCAGAATTCACTGCTGTGTGTTTGGTGCAGTTTCTGCAAAACTACTTCAGGGTCTGTCACAAATCTATATAGGTCTAATCGCAAGGGATTCTGTTTTAACAGCTCTTTCAGTCTGCCTGCTAGGCTTTTATAGGAGTTTATTTCACAGGATAGCATTTTTGTTGCTTTTCTACCTTTTTAGCATTCCATGGTTAAACAGAACTTTTTGAACACTGATTTTGGGCAAAAAAGCTCCTGGGGGCTAGAAAGATGCATAAAACCTGATCAGGCAGACCTGGGTTCAAATTCCAGTTCTAGCATGTACAAACCACGTGACTTTGGACACATGTAGAAAGCCAAGGTCTCAATTGCCTCATCTATAGAGTGGAGATAATAACGTCTATTTACAGTGGGGGGGATGCATTAAAAAGGTGATGGGGATGAAGGAGCGCCCCTGTGATGCACACAAGGTGATGTATGGGACTATTGACTTACATTGGAAACTAATATAACACTGTATGTTAACTAACTGGAATTAAAATAAAAACTGAGAAAAAAGAAAAAAAATAATGCCTATTTATACGTAAGGATCACACAAGATAATTTATATAGAGTTCTTAGCATGGGATCTGTAAGGACTAAAATACATGTATATATTTGTGATGGTGTTAATTATATTATCATGTACCTATACTGAAGAATGACAAAAACCTAGCACTGAGATCCCAAACACTCTATGACAATATCTCATTGTATACAACATATTCTGGGATATAAATAATCCACTTTATAGAGTGTATGAGTGAATGTGTGCATATATATATGTGTTTTCTATAGTCTAGACACTGACACACAGTGTTGCAACTTTGGTTAATATTCAGTGCAAGAATTTTATTTGAGAGCAAAAATGATGGGGATGTGGAAGGCTTAGATTTATGAAATAATTATTGTGCTAAAGGAGCTCCTAGAAACTTGGAACCTTTGTATTACTGACGTCTTACCTCATTCTTTATTTCTTTCTATAATTAGACAAAAAAATGTTGATTTTCAAGTAGTAAATGTTTATTTTGGTCTTATTAACCTAAACTAATTAAAGAAAAGAGAATTCCCAAGGTGAGGTGTGAAACCTGGTGAACTAGCCTAAGAGTACAGGGACAGTGTTGTTCGCTCAGCCTTATTATCTCCAACATCTAGCATATGGTGCCAGAACCATATTTGCTGAAATGAGTTAAACTCGATTTTTCACTCATGGTTAAAACATTGATTTTATGTGTGTGTGTGTGTGGGGGGGGGACCTGTATCTCTCCGTATAACCTTCAAAATGATTTAAAGCTAGAATAAATCTTAAGACCCATATGAGGAAACTTATTTGGGTTTACAATATACCAGCATTTTTGCCAAGGGAGGGATGGATTAAAATGGGGCAAATGAGTGGACCAGGACTGTTTGAAACCTGGTCTTTTTGATTTGAGCATGGAAGACCATTTGTGGATTAAATGAGTTAGCACGGTCAGAAACTGCTCGTGAGACAAAAGCAAAAATATACTCTTCTAGAACAGTTCCTCCCACTAGATGTGTACACTTAGACAAGCTAGTTCACCTTTTTCAGGCTTCAGTTTTTCTGTGTGTTAAATGAGAGGATTGTATTAAAATATACACAATTTGGGGCTCCTGGGGGACTCAGTTGTTTAAGCATCTGACTCTTGATTTTGGCTCAGATCATGATCTCAGGGTTATGAAATCGAGCCCTACGTTGGGCTCTCGCTCATCAGGGAGTCTGCTTGAGATTCTCTCTTTTCCTCTCCCTCTCCCCTGCCAAAAAATAATGAAATAAAGTATACACAGTTTAATTCTATATCTACCATTAAATAGTTTTCATTATTTTATCTTCTTTTTTAAATTTTATTTTATTAACATATAATGTATTATTTACTTTAGGGATACAGGTCTGTGAATCATCAGGCTTACACATTTCACAGCACTCACCATAACACATACCCTCCCCAATGTCCATAACCCAACTGTCCTATCCCTACCACCCCACCCCCCAGCAACCCTCAATTTGTTTTGTGAGATTGAGTCTCTTATGGTTTGTCTCCATCCCTGGTCCCATCTTGTTTCTTTTTTTTCCTCCCTTCCCCCATGACCCCCTGCCCTGCCTCTCAAATTCCTCATATCAGAGAGATCATCAGAATTTGAATGTGAGATGGTTTGCTTTAGACACTACATGCTAAATTGTGTGTTGCGCCGACACCTTATAAGTTTTTCATGATGGTGGGTGGACAAGCCAAGACATGAAAACATGGTTTGGTGCAGTGTGTTCCAGGGATGCCAAGTAGATCAACTTGGTCTCCACAGAATAGAGGTGTTAGGATGTAAGGAGAAACAATAGAGTGAGGCCAAAGAGAATTGATGACAACTACTGAAGCGAGAACATGGTGGAAAGAGTTGAAGTTTATCATGAGGCAGAACTAAACTCTAAATACTAGTTTTGCTGTTTCCCAGATGTAGGCTCTTATAATGGTCATTTAACTGCACCTTAATTCTTCATCTGTAAAATAGTCATACTATTATAAACTTCTTAGTGTTCTTGTGTGGGTTCAGTGAGATTTTAGACATAAGAGTGTCTAGTTCCTCTACACTGGGTGCAGGGTGGGGGGTAATGGGAGAATCATGAAAATTCACAAGGGTAGAAATTAGATGTCCAAAATAGTTGTTAACACAGTATCTCAGAACACATTTGTTGTTGTTTTTCTTTGGATGTGTAATCTAAGAGCGCTTCTTCTCCCCATCTGTATTATAAACCCCTTGAAGACAAAGGCAGGTCTTTCATCACCTGTGTCCCCACAAAAACCAGGTGGTACTGGGTGTGTGTTGGCAAGAACTTAATGAATGCTTCGTGACTAATATTTGGAGGGTATCTTCATAGCTCTGTGTGTTGGAATAGATTAGAGAGAGAGTGGGAAAAGGGAGATTAGCTGCGAGGCTGCTGGGAACGGGAGAAACATTTCCATTTTAAACCTACCAAGTCAGCAGTTCAGAGTGTGTATTGATTTGCTTTTTAAAAAGAATATTAATTTCTGTTTTAAAATGTGGGTGAAAGACTAAACAAATTGGGCCTTGGATTTATTTACTAAGATGCAGTCCCTGATTATTCTCCCCTTTAAATCACCCCACTGCCACACTGCAGGCCCTTCCAAACATTAATATTAATGTTGCCTTGCTTCTGGTAGAGGCCGGTGAATGTGGCATTTCATAATTCAGATGTAGAAGTGAAAAGGGTCTCACAATTTCAACTCCAGTGTCTACACTGTGCCACGAGAAGGAAAATTGGAATATACAAAAAGGATTTGAAAATTGATATGTTTATAAGATGATTAACTCCCTGTGAGAACATTCTAGATTTCTACTTGTCAAAAAGATGCTTAACGCCCAGTTTCAGTTCTGATCACACTTGCCTTATGTGTGGACTTGCCAGTTTTGTTTGAATTTATCCTTTTGTTCATTCACTCAACAAATATTTATTGAGTGCCTGGTGTTCACCAAACTGAAGATGGTCATGAGCCCAGCAAAGCCCTTGTCCTCAGCCACAGTTTGGAATCTGTTTCTCTCAGTCCCATAGAAACCATCCATATAAGGTCAAACTGTAAATAATTCATCTAACTGATGATTGTTGAGCACCAACATAAATCAGGTTCTTTGCTGAGTGCTGGAGTTATGTGCCAGTGAACAACACTGGGTCTCTCTGAGGAAGCTCGCAGTCTCATGGAGGTAACAGATACACAGAAAGAAAACAGAGGGTGATAAAGGGTGTGCTGGAGAGTAGCAGCAATTAGCTAGGGGTAAGGAAGGGCTGGACAGGGCAGGGAAGCAAAGGGAAGGGTAGTAAAGGGAAGGGAAGGGAAGGGAAAGGAAGGGAAGGGAAGGGAAAGTGTGGAAAGTGCTAACAGAATGAAATAGAAATGAGTGTATGAGCCTGAGAGTGGAATGTGGAAGGCAAAGGCAAGTGGTACAGGAGGTTGGAAAGGTGAGCAAGGTTCTGGAATGTGCAAACCTGGTATGCCACATCAAGAAACTGGGTTTTAATCCCTAACTGCAGGATCCTCGAGGAATCAAGCTCATTCTGCTTTCTTTCTGTACCCTCAGTGTCTCGTTGAGGCTAAATAAATATTCAGGGAAGGAATGGATAAGCTGGTGTGGGAGGGAGTAAGTTGGTGATGACCTGAGCTGGTTTTTCATTCAGGAAAAGTGCTCTGGCTCTTGGGGAACAAGACTGGGGCCAGTGAGCTTATTAGTGGACCAGTGCATTAGTCCCAGCAAGAAAATATGCTGGTGTGAGCTAGGATGGTGACAGTGAGAATGGGGTTTTCTGCCAGTCAAGAACAGGAACACTTTTTGCAATCTTCTTTGTAGTTTCTGTATGTTTACATTTTTTGTTTGTTTGTTTTTGATTTTTGTTTGCTTGTTGGTTGGTTGGTCTTTGGCAGAATTCTCACATTTGTATTTCTTTTTTTCTCCTCTCTCCATAAAGAGTTCCCCCACCTCCAAAATGTACTTGCTTGGTCCTCATATCCATGTCAAGCACTCAACGACCACTCTAAAGACAAGTTGTGTTTTAGTAATTGAGCATCATCTTGAAGTATTTACTATTCGATTCCATGAACATTCCCCTCTTAATGTATCTCGTTTAGATAATCACTATTAGTTTGATATTGAGCGTGTTTCAGAAGTACTTGCTAACGCTGCGATCTTTAAGTCCCAAATCTATATGAGCAAAACTCTTCATTAGGCCCTGATTTTCTCCAATACGGTCTGCTTCCGAGGTGCAGAACTGATTGAGTGGCTGGACACCTCCCTACAGTCCTAATGCCCTGCCTCTGTCTTCTCTTTATTGATATATTTCCCATTGATAAAACCAGCATTCTTAGTACTGACAGGGAAATTTCAAGTTACTTCCGAGCGGATAAAGAGTTCTGCATTTCAGGTCTCCATGAAGTTTCCTAGGTAAACTTATTACAGAATGTTCCTGGGGGTGCCTGCATGGCTCAGTCAGTCAGTTAATACTGTGCCTTTGGCTCAGGTCATGATCCCAGGGTCCTGGGAAGGAGTCCTGCTTTCTGAGTGGGGAGTCTACTCCTCCCCAGGCTTGTGCTCTCTCTTTCTCTCTCTCTCTCACATAAATAAGTAAAATCTTAAAATATTTTTTTCTGGAGGCAGCTGAAGCCAACTATTAGCGCCATGAAAGGCGGGGGGAGTTTTATGGGGGTTTAGCAGAGAGTCTTGAAAGTATCTCCCTCAAATAATTTTTAATTTTTCTCTCCCAAAAATTAAATATTTATGCAGTTGTGTCTATAATGAGGCCATGCTAATTCAGGATGTGAGCTTATGAGCTTTCTTTGAGCACGGAGAGAGGTCATAAGACACCACAAAGGAGTGTTTCTTTCTTCCCTCAGTGGCTACTTTAGAGGTCTGACTGATTCCTTCTCTCATTGTCATTGGATGGCTTACCCAAGAGGAGGGACCAGGTCTCTGGGTTACAGGCAAGAGGAGGGCAGGAAAGAGGAAAAAGGCTGGGGAGAGGATGGGAGTAGGATGGGTGGGCAGTGCCACTCAGCCTACTGAGATGACATCCGCCTTGTCACCGAGTGGTGGAGGCCAACAATTTGCACGACATGATTACTACAAGAAAGCAAATTAAATAGTTATTAAAGGGAGGCAATGAATTGGTACCTGGCAGTAGGCTGTGAGATCTGTCAGTCTTCTTTATTAATTGGGGGGGAAAAAAAAGTCTCCAGGGGAGCTCTTTCTAAGCTTATTTACTAAGTTACGCTGAAGGCTCAGTGTCTTAGCAGGTAACCTATCATTATTATTAGTGGTAACTTAATAATAATAATAATATTAATAGCAAATATTATTTTCTCTGGAATGGTAAATCTTGGAGGGTATTATTATTATTCCTATTATTATGTTATTAGTGTGAGAAATGTGTCTCTTTCAGCCTGGGCTCTTATTACCATTTTTATGAGTATTATATATTCTTATGCTTAGGCAAACAGATTTGTTTATGAAGGTCTTTCCCCCTCCCTGCATCACTACTCTAAAGCTTAACTGTTTATGAGGCAAACATGCCAGACTGAGAAGAGGGCGTTACGTGTCATCAGCAGAATTATATATTCTCAAATAATGAGCAAGGTAGTTGCAATGTCACTGAATGCTCAATGGCATGTAAGCATGGATTTTGAGATTTCTTCATTTATTCCATCCAAGCATCAGGTGGGCAACGATTAGTGCCCTGTACTGTGGCAGGGATGTCAATGTCAGATAAGAAAATGAACTGTCCTTTATGGTTCCCTCTAACCCTGAAAATCAACAATTCTGTGTTTGATGATGCCACAGGAAGAATGCCCAAATGATCAAGGGAATCTGTGCCACTTCTGGAAAAATAGCACTGCTGGATTCCTGCTTCAAATAATTGTAAGGGGGCACCTGGGTGGCTCAGTGGGTTAAAGCCTCTGCTTTCGGCTCAGGTCATGATCCCAGGGTCCTGGGATCGAGCCCCGCATCGGGCTCTCTGCTCAGCGGGGAGCCTGCTTCCTCCTCTCTCTGCCTGCCTCTCTGCCTACTTGTGATCTCTGTCTGTCAAATAAATAAATAAAATCTTTAAAAAAAAATAATTGTAAGGACAACTTCTTTCACTGAGCTCCTAACCCTTGCATTTCATCAAGCCTAATGTTTGGGTTAAGGAAGAAAGTTAAGGATTATTTTCTTGTTACTTAGGATGCAGACCTGAGATATGCCCATTAGTCACCTAAAAGTAACTCCTAGCAGCTGAGATCCAGAGTGGACTGAAAAGACAGGGGAGTTTGTGTCTGTCTGTCCTTTTATCTCCTCTTTTCTTTTGCATGCACACACACACACCGACACACACACACATGTCTTTGTTTTCTACTCTTTTTTTTCCCTTGTGTTCCCAGGGGAGAGTTTCTTTATCCTAATTTGTACACAACTTCCTTTCTTGTCCTTTGTCAATAAAAGGAAGCACCTACTAGGCCAGTGCTTCTGTTTTATTTCAACATTAGCGTGTCTGTGAATCACTGGGGATTTTGTTAAAATTCAGGCTCTAATGCAACACATCTTGAGTGGGACTTGACATTGTAAATTTCTAGCAAACCATTAGGCGATGGAGATACTGTATCTGCGGAGCACATTTGGAGTAGGAAGGCTCTAAACCAGCCTACTTGTATTATTTACTTTGTCTTTTCTAAAAAGTGACTAAGGAATCACATAATCTTCTTCCTCTCTCTCCTGGCCTCCACCAGAAGTGGAGTAAGGGGGACAGCTACATGGATAAACATAAATGATTCACAGCAGAAGGAGACAACAGTGAACTAGGGCACCAGCTCTCTTCTCTTGCCTGGCAGGTATGCTGACTCGCCTTGGCCAGAGGCAGAGAATGATTCAGAGTCATAATGGTCCAAAACTGTTGGTAAAAGTAGATTAAAGCTCTAAAGACTTTAGAGCCTATAAACTCACACACCTGAAAAGCCATATTGCTCAAAGATCTCAAAGCATATGTTTTCTTATGCAATTAAGAAGCAGTCCTCTTACTACCAACTTATAGGAATTTTGACATTGATTGGTACGTTCTGCCCTATAATTTTATTTTTATATTGTCTTAATGTTCTTCTTTTCAAGGCACACTAAAGAACTGTGCAAAAATGGAGAAAGAAAGATGGAAAGAGAGGAGAAAAGTTGTGCCATTTAGATTTAAATCATTACTCTTAGTGGTGAGGGGGAAGGGGAAGGGTCCAGTATTAGACTCCAGAAACTCGAGGATGGCAGTTCTGTGGTTTATGGTGAAAATCTATGAAGAGGGAACTCAAGAAAAAGAAGATGGAAATAAGGAACATGTAGGATTGGAGAATGTTCACAGAGAAGTAGAGTTGAAGGCAAATTTTAAAGGGGATAATGGAGAAGGGAGCAATCCAAAAGAGAGTACCAGGTACTGTGCCTGATGTTGGTCACTTTGATAACTTGCCTGGTAAAAAAGAGTGACCAGGCTAAAGAAATGAGTTTCTATTTTGAATGTTATCTTTCTACGCATAAAATTCTGTTTCTGTAAAATATGTTGAAGGCAAAAACTCCATCTTATATTTATCTCTGAGTCTTTCTCTCTAACTTTAAGAGACAGAGCCCACCATGATACTAGAGCATAGTGTAGGTACTTGACATAGAGTATACGCTGAATAAGTATTTGTTAAATGTAAGGATGGATAAACGAATGGTAAGGTATCATCAAAATTCTTACTTGTTACCAAATCTTGATGTATTGAGTATTATTTAAAAGAGACAGATTGTGAGCTGGTACTTACTATTATTTGGATAGAAGATAGATAGAGAGAGAGAGAGGTAATTACTCTATGTAATGAAGGAGAATTGAGTCTATGCCTTGATTTGGTAAAAGTGAGAGTGAGTAGGAGAATAAGGATAAGGCAGAGATGATGTGGTTTAAAGAAAAAGCAGATACTCATATTAAATGTTCTTATCATATACAAGCAACAACAATGACAAAAACAGTCAGCAGGAAGGTTTTGGAGGTGATGGGTATTTTATTACCTTGATTCTGGTAATGATTATACAGGTATATACATGTCTCCAAATTCATCAAATTGTATACATTAAATATGCATGATCTTTTTTGTATATCAACTATAATCCAGGACCCTACATACCAAAAGAAAACAAAACAAACAAATAAAAAACCAAAAACAAACCTTGATACTAATTCCTTTAATATCAGTGCTTTATTAATGACCACAATCATCAAGGAGGTAGAAAAGAGGATTCTTACATTCCTGTGGAAATAACAAGGAAGGGGGCAACATTTGGCACTTTACTTCTCCATTTCCAAAGAAGATAAAACTACACTTGTCTACTAAGCATCCCTCCAAAGACTTTTTGACATTCTAGAATCCTGACATAAGATAGTGACAGGGAAATTTCATGAGCATTGTTTGAATTAAGGTGGAGAAATCAATACAGAAAGCAAAGATTGTTGCTAACTTTGTTTCTCCTGCCCTTCTTCCTATCCCAAACAAGAACAAGGAGGCAGCAAAGGTATCACTCAGTGAAGAACACTAGTAGGAGGTGGGACAGAGCTTGGTGTATCCCTATTTACTGGGACCCTCAGCATCTCCTTGCATTTCAGCCACAAAATACAATACATTTCAGCATACACCTATAATGGAGATCAATCATTATCAACGGAATGACAGCTGTGAGAGGAACGGAAGGAGGGGCTTCTGGGGAGATATTCCAGATCTCCCTTGAGATCAGATTTGGTTTTATATCCTGAAAGAAGAAGCAGGTGCTTTTCTCTGTGACCAAAATAATCTTTGTAATATTCCATATGCTATTATCTTTTGGTAAGTCTCTATTTTTTTTCATATTCCTTTGCATCTCCTAAGAAAACTTATTGAATACTATTTCAGTGATCCCTCCAACAACCTTGTTTTCCTAAGCTGTCCAATTAGTAATATACATAAAGATATTTTTGAGAAGAAAGCCCACATCTTCCCGATTGCCACCCTCATGCTTCAATGTTGGGCCAGTGTAGGTCATCAGCACAGAGGTGGCTTTGAGTGAGGCTCCAGCAAGACCATTTGATTGCTTAAGGTAACAGGGTTAATTGCCAGACTCAATGCTTACACACAGAGACAGGCGAGTGTGCCTTGCTGGTTTACATATACATGAAAATCAGATTACCCAGTTAACAGGTTAGATGTGGTTTGGGTTTGTATCCTCCTTTTTTCTGACGCATACCCCCAGATGGACGGGTTAAAGATGTGACGGTTGGCTCACACTGAACATATCCTTTCGGATTCTGGAATGCTTTTCGCTTTATCTTTAAAATATGTTGTTTATTTCATTTTCTTTGTTTGCAGGCTTGGGAAATTAGTCATTTTCTCAGGGAAAATCAGATAGTGAACGTAAATCATTTGATCTCTAGGTCATTCATTTTAAGCCATCTCAAAGTTCTCACTTCCCAAAGTTCTTATCATCTATTGACTGAGGAAAGAATAGATAGCTACACTCTTCTTACAGACAGATGGTTATTCACATAATCTGAAACCCCACCAGACAAGTAATTGTACATCATTCCCCCCTTGATGCCTTCTATCAGGAAGGCAGAGACAGAGCATGTTCCAGATGAGAGGGTGAAAGGGGCCAGAGTCCTACTCTGAGAGCTATGTCCTGCTGACTTTACTTACAAAGGAAAAAAGCGCTTTCATGAAAGACGTTACTTAGCAAGTGGGCACTGTATATAAACAGAAGGGATAGATAATATATTCATTCTCTTTAAAACACAGTTATAAAACAAAGTGGCAAAGAGCATGAAGTAGTAGGAATATACATCAACTAGATGAAGAATTAGAATAATTCATGGGCACGTGGGTGGCTCAGTGGGTTAAGGCCTCTGCCTTCGGCTCAGGTCATGTTCCCAGGGTCCTGGGATGGAGCCCCACATCAGGCTCTCTGCTCAGCAGGGAGCCTGCTTCCTCCTCTCTCTCTCTCTGCCTGCCTCTCTGCCTACTTGTGATCTTTGTCCGTCAAATAAATAAATAAAATCTTCTAAAAATAATTAGAGTAATTTAGACTACCATGTCATCTATTAAAGTCACATAGCCTCTTTAGGCCAAGTGTTAAGTCTTTTTCACTAGTAGGGTGGAGAAAATAATTCTGTTCTTCAAGATTTTTTTTGGTTTTGTTTTGTTTTGAGATGGGAGAACTAAATGATATTAGCTCAGTAACTTGAATATAGCAAGTACTTACTAAACATTAAGTTTTGAATTAGAATATGGATTCAACCTTTCATTACCGAGTATTTGTGGATTTTCTTTTTAAGGTTTTATTTACTTATTTGAGAGGGAAGAGAGAGGAAAAAGCAGACTCCCTGCTCATCAGAGGGTCAGATGTGGGACTGGATCCCAGGACCCTGCGGTCATGATCTGAGCTGAAGGCAGATGCTTAACTGACTGAACCACCAAGGCCCCCGTGGGGTTTTTGTTTGTTTATTTTTTTTAAGATTTTATTTATATGACAGAGAGAAATCACAAGTAGGCAGAGAGGCAGGCAGGGAGAGAGGAGGAAGCAGGCTCCCTGCTGAGCAGAGTCCGATGCGGGGCTTGATCCCAGGACCCTGGAATCATGACCTGAGCTGAAGGCAGAGGCTTTAACCCACTGAGCCACCCAGGCGCCCCAATTTTTGTTTTTGTTTTTAATCAAGGTCCTATTTTTGGAAATATTTTCATGCCATACATACTGTATTAATCAAATAATAATTAAATTGTCTCCTATTTTTAACTGTTTGAAGACAGAGCTATCAATTACAGTTTCAGATGTTTGTGATAATAAGTGTTAACTCAGAGTTCATATGCCAACTCAAAGTAAAGAGGATGTTACTCAAAGTAAGAGGATTTTTAACTAAAATATGTTAAACTATGTAGTCTTCTCTTAGATGAATAGGAGATCAGTAAAATACATATGTGTGTGTGGATAGATAGATAGATACATAGATATCAAGGACATAGATTTTCAGAGTACCTGGGCAAGAATGCATGTCTTCAAAGTCATTTTTACAACTAAAGCTCTATGATCCTGTGGTTGAAGATTCTTGGCTACTATGTAGAACTAAGCTAAAGATACATGATGTAATTTGAGGAACATCGGAGGGTATTTATATCCCTTCCCAAATTCCATCAATTGAATGACACCTGGAATTAGCTATATCTTCAGAAACAGGATCACAATGAATGCAAGAATAATGGGAGAAGCAGTATTTTAATCGGCTATTCAGTTAACATTTATTGTAGGTCAACTATATGCAGCCAGTAACATATATTATAAATGAAATATTTGAGCTAGGGCAGAAAAAATGTGAGGGAAAATGTTTTTAAGCAGTATATGCCTAAGTGATAAAGGGCAGTGAAGAAAAACACAAAATGAGGATGGTACATTGCGCCAATTTCCTTGCAAGTGGCCAAGGTTCAAGACCTAGGGATTGAGTAATCAGGGATTTGCTTTACGCGTTGAAATCTGTACTTGGGGCTGATTTTGTCAAAATGGTCTTTTTCTAATCTGTGTGTATAGGATGTTTTAAGAAGAGCCCTCATCTGCTTTTCAAAACACTACTTGCCACTTCAACATACCAGGCCACATAGGTATAACAAAGTTCCTGTACTCTAGTTGATGGGGCAGGGGAACAAGACTGACTCCAGCATTTTCTCTGCTTCAAATACTCAACGGTCCTGGAGATAATGCCTCTGCAGCATTGGGAGTATGAGCACACAAGGAGAAATGGCTCCTATTTCTTGTCTCTGTTCACAGTAGGAGCTATGGATAGACAGATGGAACACAGAGTTTATTCCCTGACTGTCCCTGGTGGCAGGGACAGCTCTTCTTGTGACTGGTGCACTCTTCGGTGCCTGTCATGGGAGGAAGAGGTGAGCCTCAAACCCTCCGTGGTGGAGCCATCAGTCCAGCCGGTGCACAGATGATGGATCAAGAGTTTTAAGTCCTGTCAAAATATGTTCTTCGAAGAGCCCAGATACATAGATTACCTGTATTTGTGAGAAAACGCTTCCACACATCTATCTATCTATTCATGCCTTTTATAGGTTCTCAAGACAGGTTTGTGTTTTTTGTTTGTTGGCTTGTTTGGCTTGGTTTTTACTTTATACTTTTTTAAAGAAATATTTCCTTCCTTCCTTCCTCGATCTCTCCCTCCCTCCCTCCCTCCCATCCCTCCAGCTTTTGAGTGCCTTATTTCCAAACATCCAGAAAACATTTCAAAGCTCTGTGCACGGAGTTAAATATGGTGATAGAAGCACAAATAAGAATGCAAGGCTGCCTTTCACCACTTTCTCTGCTTTCACCATTTCCTGGGAGAAATACACCCGTATCAGCGTACTATTAGACCGATGTGAAGCACTCCAATAAGCTCTGTGCAAAGTAGAGGGAGAGAGGATTATTGGCTCTCCCAGAGGGGGCCAGTAGTTAGGAAACGGGTCAGAGAGGAGGTGTTCTCTGAAAAGAGGGTAGGCAGAAGTTTCCAAGGAAGATGAAGAAAGGTGGCAAAGCTAGAATATCTTTACTCTTGGAGTATTTGTGGAACTTCTAGTAATCCAATGTGTTTCCGCTGTGTGCTGCTTATAGTAGTATAAGTAATAATATAAGTAATGTAGTAATAGTAATTGGAAGGCCAATTCTGTAAGAGAGGTACAGATCTGGTTAGGAAAGACTTTGTATACAATGTTATCCAATTGTGTTACCCAAATGATAAAGTAGGACTGGTATGGGCGGAATTGGGACCCCACTCAAATTCTACGTTGAAGTCTTAACTCCGGGTACTTCAGAATGTGACTGTCCTGAGAGGAGGGCCTTTAAACAGGTGAGTGGGTGGAAAGGAGGCTGTAAGGGGGGCCCTAATCCAATCTGACTGGTATCCTCCTAAGAAAAGGAAGTTAGGACACACAAGGAAACACCAGGAACGTGTATGCCCAAGGGGAAAACCATGTGAAGACACAGGGAGAAGGTAACCGGCCGCAAGTCCAGGAGAGAGGCCCCAGAAGAAACCAGACCTTTGTCTTCAACTTGTATTCTGTGGAACTGTGAGGAAGTCACCCAGTCTGTGTGTGACTGTAGGTTTGTTATTAGAGCCCTAGACAAATAATGAAAAGACCTTTATCAGCAGAAGAGGCATTTTCAAACAGAGGATCAGTACATTCAAATACAACCTTCAGAAGTCTAAATATGTTGCTCCTGTGATCCTTTCATTATCTTAATCTGAAGTTGTTTTGCTTACCAGTCTCTTTTTTGGACTGTCACAAAAGATAACTTACTTTGCTACTTTAACCAAGAAATCAAGGGGTCTAGAAAGTGAAACTGAGCATACTCAAACCAGTCACAGGTACATTTATTCAGTAGACGATGCAATATTCCCAAAGGAAGAGAGATGTGATTTTTCTCTATAAGAGGAATAGAACTATCAAATCTGTAATACATAGAAATCCTTTTACCTTTCACACATTTTCATAATTTCCCCTGCTGCTTCAGCTAATTAATTATCAATGCCATTTGTGTTTAGACAAGGGGGTTTGTCTCCTGCACAGCCCATCTGCTTCTTAGTAACCTTGCTGTGAAGTCATTGCAAAGCAGAGTTGCTGATAAAGCTATCATCTCCATGGCAACCTGCTGCTATGTCACAAACACAGGAGTGTGACCTCACTGAAGTTAAAAGGAGAAATCAAACTGGTGTCTGTTGTGTGAAGCGATAAGAGTTTTTAATCAGACACACAGTTTCGTTATTTATTTATTTTTCAGAAATGCAGGCGTGAAAGATCTTTCTAGAGGAATGCTACTGCAATAACCTTGCTGCTAATTACCAAGTATTAAATGGATGCTTTCATAGTAGGAGCACCATCTAAATGTGCAGCTGCTTATACTTGGGTGAAATGTTCTATGTAAATATGATACTGATTCAGGGACGCCTGGGTGGCTCAGTTGGTTAAGCAGCTGCCTTCGGCTCAGGTCATGATCCCAGCGTCCTGGGATCGAGTCCCACATCGGGCTCCTTGCTCGTCAGGGAGCCTGCTTCTCCCTCTGCCTCTGCCTGCCATTCTGCCTGCCATTCTGTCTGCCTGTGCTCGCTCTCTCTCCCTCTCTCTCTCTGACAAATAAATAAATAAAATCTTTAAAAAAAAAAAAATATGATACTGATTCAGAGAGGCCTTTTCTGGTCCCTAAAATACGGATTTTACTTCTCCAGTTGCCTCTGCACTTATTTCTCTTGGCTTCTTAATAATGGCAACAACTAACATTCACTACCTAATGATTTGCCAGATCCAACAACCCATGAGCTAGGTATCATCGTCTCCATTTTATACGTGATGGAACAGGGGCTTCGCAATGTGGAGGGACTTGTCCAAGGGCACACACCCAGGTAGAGTGGTGGAGCTCGGTGTGAAACCCTGACCTATCCCTACTAAGCCAGGCTCTTCCCCACTGCGCTGGATGCTTGGCTGTGTGCCATTTACCCCTCGACATAGGCTTTGCCATAGATTCTTTTGGCTGGAAAGAGTTTCCAGTATGAGAATTTAGTTCCACAAAATCTTACCAGTTGTTAGACACTGAAGAATTTTTAGTGCTAAGAGAATTGCGGATATCAGAATTGATTTTGTCTAATTCAGTTTTATAGATGAGAAAACTTAGTTATATAGTAAAAGACTTTTATTCAAAGCAACTCAAGGGTTATCTGCTGCCACTTTGACCATTTAGAGTAACAGTTATAAGCTTTTCATGTGAAAGTCTGTATCCACCCCATTTTTTCTAGCAGGTGGAAATGACCGTGGTAGTGTTCTATCCATCAGAATGTTTCTGGACTGGTCACCCCAATGCCCAAACCAGGTGCTTGTTCTCAGAAATCTGCAAGATAAAACCTCAGTTCTAACCAGACAGCATCTTGAAATTCTTTCCTATGTAGACAATCTGGAGCCTGCAACAGGAAAAGTAATGCAAACAAACAAAAAACCAGCAGCAGAAAAATATAGATGTGGTTTTAAGTACCAGTTTTGTGATTCCATTTACTTCCTTGACATGGTTATTTATGAGGAGTCAGAGTTCCTTAAAAAAATCAGCTTGAGCTTTTTCCTTAAGGAAAAGTAGTACTTCATCTCTTTTATTAACTGGAATTAAGTTAGTATAAATTAAGTATGGGCCTAATTCAGTGATTTTTCTTTTGTTTACCTCCATGGCTCTAAACAGGTTAGTTTCTTTAACATCCAACGAATGAGACCTTTATTTATCCTGCAAGCATCCTATGATTGTTTTGTTATACATCTCCTAGCAAAGGTGGCACTTCTTGTATGATATTTACCAAGTTGAGAAAGTAACTTCTTCCTTGCTTACTACATCCATTTGTAGCACAGCCAGTATACTGAAAGGGAATTATGACATGTAGCCACAGAGTGTATCTCCTAAGAGAAAGAGCTAACACACTAGTGAGAAGCTGAATCCTGAAATCGACCCACAGGAACTGTTACCATAAGTTCTGATCAGCCTGTTATTTTCTTCCTTGGATGGCTGGTTAACTAGTTACTCAGTTGTGTAATGCAGGCAGTAAATATTGTAACCTGAAAGTACTGCATCTCTCCAGCTGCCAGAGAGCTAAAGCAACAACATTCATTGGGCAATTGTTGTGGGTGCATGTACTAGACACTGGTAAGAGGAAACCAAGAGAAGAGCGTGTACAGCCAGTGCACTGTAATTCTTTACAATATTATGGCAGATAAGCAGGATCCAACAGAATTCTAACAGCACAAAGGGACGCAGAGTCAAAGGTTATGCCAATTGGCATGGTTTGGTATTGATACAAGTGCTAGATGTAGTACTAAAAGACATGGGACCAACCCTGTATTAGGTAGTGATTTTTAAACAGATGATTGGAGAGGGGTCTGGGTGGCTCAGTCAGTTAAGCATCTGACTCTTGATTTTTGCTCAGATCATGACTTTGGGGTCCTGGGACCAAGCCCCGCATCAGGCTCTGTGCTCAGTGGGGGAGTCTGCTTGAGATTCCCTTCCCCGGCCCCCTGCCTGTCCCCCATGCTCTCGCTCTCTCTCTCAAATGAATAAATAAAGCTTTTAAAAAAATTAAACATGATTGGAAGAACAAATATTTAAAAAGAGCATATTCTGAGCATCTTACATCCTTCCTATCATTTAATCCCTTCAACAAACCTAAGACATAGGCTTTACAGTTTACCCATGAGAGGAATGAGGTTTGAGGGTTTTGGTGACTTGTGCAGATAAGTAGGCAATAAATTGGTAAATTTCAGAACCTGTGTATTTCAGAACCTACAAGTTTATGACAAATTTATGTCTCCTGGAAAGATCCAATAGGAAAATGGCAAAGATACAGCACAGAGATGAGAATAAGTAGCATCCTATAAAGAATGGTTCAAATCCCCTTTATTCCATTCCCCTCATTTGGATTGACCTAGGCATAGCCGGATGGACTCACCCCTACAGCTTTACATGAGTTTTTTTTTTTTTTTTTTTTTTTTTTTTTTGTAACACTAGAGAAAGATGCCAGCACAAGTTGCTTGACAGTAGTCTCCCTCTTGGAATCTTTCACCTTTGACACATTTGTCTTTTAGGAATTAACCGAACTGCATAGAAAAACTAAGCAGGAAGACAGTATCGATAGAATCGATAGATTTTATTTTTTATCTACATACCTGGGTACTTAAAGCTGCGGTTATTTATAAGCTCTTGTTTAGACATCTTTTCCATTACATAACATCTATCGATCTATAACACTCATGTTTTCCGATATAAATAATTCACTCAGTCTACTTGCTTGTACTATTGTGTTCTCATTTATCCCTGGCAGAATTAAAGAAAGAAAGAAAGAAAAATGGACAGTTAGGAGCCTTCAACCAGGTATCCTTGTAGCCAAATAAGTTAGATTTGGAAAAATGGGAGTAGAAATAACTAGTTGGCCTTAAAGTTTAGATTATAAATTAGAGGCAACTGGAGGCTTCCAAACATCAGAGGAAGGGGACCCGGCCCCTCTTGGGTGTATAAACATCGGACTGCATGCGCCCCTTCAAATCACTATTTTTGTATCCTTTGGGTAATACCTAGTAGTGTAATTGCTTGACCAGAGGGTAGTTCTATTTTTAACTTTTTGAGGAAACTCTATCCTGTTTTCTAAGGTGGCTGCACCAGTTTGCATTCCTACCTTCAATATCAAGGATATTGTATGAGCTGAAAGAAGTGGTGTTTAGCCTTCCTTTAACTGTACAGGCTCATAAGTAATTTCTACTTCTAAGAGAAAAAAAGCAGAAATGGGATTGAACTATATATATATATATATGCAGCGTTGTGTAACTTGGTATTTTTCATACAACATCGCAGCTAAGACATTAAGTTTACTTTATAAATAAATTTATTTCATTCATTTTAATCACAGCATAGTGATTTACTCACTTTATTTTTATGGATATAGATTACTTCTAGCTTTTGTTTTGCTTTGTTGGTATGGTTTGTTGTTTTGTTTTGCTACCACGATGTTACAGCAGACCTCTTAATACATATATTTTGCCAAACTGGTGAATATCTCTGTTGAATAAATATCTAGAAGTCCAAATGTCAGGTCAAAAGATAGGTAGATTTACATTTTTATAGATATTGCCAAGGCTATACAGACAGCATCAATTTAAACCTCCACCAAGATATGTCTAATGTTTCAATATAGTTCCCTTCAGCATTAGATGATACCAACATTTAAAATTTTTACCATTTAGATGTAAAAAAAAAATTTAGGTTCAATTTCTTTAATTATGAGTGAGTTTGAATATTTTCTTATATTAATTGAGCATGGGTGTTTTGTGTTTCTGTGTATTGTTTGGTCATGTCATTTTCTCATTCTCTTACTGAATAGTTTGAAGATTTTATCCATACAGTTGTTTTAATTCAGAAGTATTAGTCCCTAGAAGATCATATGGGCTAGGCATGGTTTTCCCAGTTGTCACTTGTCTTTGACTTAGTTTAAGACAACTTGGGGAGTGGATAGGAGTTTTAAAATTTTATAGAAATTTGTCATTTTTTAAATAATTTTTTGGTTTTAATTCTCAACCTCAGGACTCTAAGGGGAAAAAAGGACATATTTTCCTTTTGTCCTTATGTAATATCATTGTTCTTCTGTTTATATATATTTATTGATTTCTATATAGGATTTATCTTCATGTGAGATACAAGAAAGTGATCTATTTTTTTAAGCCTCTAGCCAGTTGTCCCAACAACATTGCTATATAATTTAACCTTTTGTTCATCTTTATCTGTAGTAAATCCCTGTAACCATTTATCTCGGCATATGATTTCTCTTTCCATTGTTCTTCCGATAATCAGAGCCAGTACAAACTATTTTAAATATTAGAGCTTAATATGTTTTAATATTTAGTGGTGTCAGGTTCCCTTCATTGTTATTTTTTATAGTTATCCTAACTTTTCTTTTCTTTCTCTCTCCTTTTTAAAAAGATTTTATTTGCCTATCTGACACAGAGAGAGAGAGAGAGAGAGCACAGCACAGGGAGCAACAAGCAAGGGGGACGGAGAAGCAGGCTCCCTGGAGCAGGGAGCCTGATGAGGGGGCTTGATCCCAGGACCCTAGAATCATAGCCTGAGCTGAAGGCAGCCACTTAATGACTGAGCCACCCAGGCACCCCTACCATAACTTTCTACCTGTGTTCATTTTCCATATAAAATTTGAGATCATCTTGGCACTTGGATTGAGATTGCACTAATTTTATAGATTAATTTAGTGGGAAATGCTATCATTTCAATGCTGAGTCTACGTAAGCATAAATTATGCATTTCCATTTATTCATTTTTAATTCTGTGAGGTAACTAAATAGAGTACCCTTTTAATATATTCCTTTCCTATTTCCTTCATAACCTCTATAAATTCTTAGAGGAAACTGTGTTGTTCACCTAATGCCTAATGTGTTTTGCTTTTCATTATTCATTCCATTTTCCTGATACTACTATTTTATCTTCTCATTTAACCTTTGAAATTTCAAAATTTCTAGCAGTGAATGAATTCTTCCTAATTCTGGAGAGCCTTTTAGCTGTGGAAGGTGAATGACACAGTATTTGAATAATGGCTAATATTATAAACAGTGTAGAGCAGCTGCCTTTCATTGCTTTTTACTAGTGTACAATCATTACTAGTGCAGAATTGAGTGATTTGGATGAAGTTTACTTAAGGATCATGGTCATTATATATTTATGAATAACTGCAAACACTATTTAGGATAAGCCATTCCCTGAGAATTGACATGCCACATCAGGGACTGGATGATAGAATTCCTCGGCCTGTGTTTATGGCACTAACAATCTGTTTCGTAAGCCAGCTTGTACAAGCTAATGATCGCAGTCACTAACCATTCTATTTTCATTTTAATAAAAATTGCAAAGAGGGGAAAGAATAATAAGAGAAAAAAGGTGATGGATATACTGTGTAGGCTATCTGTAAACAAATAAAATCCATTTAGCCTTGTTTGGAGGGACAGAAAACTGTGCAAACCTCTTGTAGCAGCAGCAAAACATTGCCATTTATACTCATGTGGTTCCCCTATATTCTGTCCTTTTTTTTTTCCCCAAAAGGGGGTGAAGTGGTATTCCTGCACAGAGTAATCAAATGCTCTATTTTTGTTGCTGGTGGTGGTGTGTTTCAAGGAGAAGGGTGGGGTGCTACCATTACAACCTTCTGAAGCTATTCAAATAGCCTGGTGTTCTTTTCCATTGTAAGACTATTTATTTTGTCAGGTAACAATTTTAGTTACAGTGGCAGGTACTCTGATTTTGTGGGGCACACAGAGAAACAAAGGATTAACTTAAAACTATTGTCGTTGCTCAGGCTACACAGCTTTCTAAGGGCCAGAAACCAGCTATCTGCTCTCCTGACCCCATCTTACTCTTCCTCAATCTTATCTTTTGTTCCTGTGCCCGTTCCCTACTATCAAGTTCAGCATTGCCAACCTTGACACATTACAGTATTGTAATTTATAAGAAATATACATTTGGTCATTTAGGTGACCTTTTATGTATTTCTCTTACCTATATGGTCCTCTCCAAGGTTCCTAGCTCACAGATCCTGAAACTGTTGGAAATTCCTGTTATCAGGGCACTAAAGGTATCTTTCGTTATGTTATTGAGGATGAGTTTTGGACCCCACCCAAGTGCTAAGACTGGTTACCAGGAGGGCCAACCACTTGATTAAAGGACCAGAGAGGGGCTGGAAGTTGAATTAGCTAATGGCCAATGACTTGTCAATTATGACTATACAGTGAAGCCTCCATAAAACCTAAAAGTACTGGGTGTGGAGAACTTCTGGGTTGGTGATCCTATAGAGATTGGAGAGTGGCCTGCCCTTTTCCTATACTGTATGTATCTCTTCTTATGACTATTCAAAGCATATCCTTTATCATGTGCTTTAATAAGCTGGAAAACCCAAGTGTTTTCCTGAGTTATGTAAGCCACTCTAGCTAATTGAAAGACTCGAAGGAGGAGATTGTTGGAACCTCAGATCTATAGCCAGTTGGTCAGAAGCACAGGTAACTGCCTGGGGCTTGCAACTGGCATCTGTAGTAGGTGGAGAGTGGACAATCTTATAGAACTGAACTCTTAACCTTTGGAATCTGATACTATCTCCAGCTAGATAGTGTCAGATTTGAGCTGAATTCTGGGACCCCAGTAGGGTGTCCAAGGATTGCTTGGTGCTGGGGGGGGGCACACATTGGAATTGGGTCTGGGAACTCTTAAAAGGTTAATAAGTGGGTTTAGTCATAGAACAAGGTGAATGGAATTCTTTTTGGATATTTATTGGGAGTCTGATGTGTCTGAAATCTTTATATTTCCACTAAAGAAAGCCAGAGCTGGGTAAAAGTCTGATGACTTTTACTATCTGAAACATTAAGATGTAATACCACCTACTAAATGGTTCAGTTGGTGTTACCTTAGGAAACAGGGATTGGGAAGCCTGAAGAGATAAGTATCAATGGAATGTCCCATCCAACCCTTCCTTGTTTTACTAATGTAAGATTACCACGGTGTCAGGGTGGGAGGAAACTGGGGGTCAGGGATATTGGAAGGATGCCCTAACACTACACAAGAACAAGGACATAATAAACCAGAATGTTTGTGGAACTCCTGGTGCTCAATATGGTAAGGAATCATTTCTTAAATGATGGCTATGAGGTTGTCAGATGCTAGTTAGCAGGAATAGGAATCTCTCATGGAATTTGTATACTTTCTCAGGAATAGTGAAGAGATATGCATTTAATTAAAAATGGGAGAAAATACTGAGGATCTAGCATAATGGCCCAGAATGAATTACCAGAATAATTTGGGACTTTCCTGTTCTCTCTTTTGGACATATGGACAAGTATTAGGCAATCTTATCAAAGAATATTCCTGGAGAACATACAGCTGTTTTTCCTCTCACCTGGCAGAGCTTTGAGTCTGCTTTCTGGGAATCTTGTGGAACCTAAGACTGTCCTTCAGCTGTCTAAATCTATTTCAGTAACAGAAATAATGCAGAAACAAACAATCAGAACAATAGCGTCTGATTGTTTCCCCAGCATCATCTCAGCTAGTCCCATGATAATGTTCTACAGAAACGAGACATTCAAGGAAAGTTAGGTTTAGCAGTCCACAGCAGAATCCAGAAAAATAATAAAGCTATTTATTACTTTTTAATTCTCTACACAGCCTGATTCTAAAAAAATATGCCTCATATCTTTCCTTTCTCACATGAAAGGTGATTGGTAAGTAGACCTAATCACGCTACTAAGGTCCCATTCATTATTTTCCTGGCTCTTAGAATAATGGAATTTCTTAACTAGGCCAAAAGAGTCTTACATAGTCAGGTCCCTACCAGTATCTTCAATCTCAACTCCTACAGGCTTTTCTTTACTTTCTGGTATCCAGCCACACCTGTCTTCTTTAGCCTCATATACTCATGTCATTTCCTGTCATCATAAGGCATTTTCCTGTGACATGTCCTCTACCTTTTCTTCTTTTGCTTTTTACACTGATATGCTTTTACACTGAGACACGATTTAGATCTTGGACTAAGCATTGATTTTTTGGGGGGAAGATCCTTGAATGCAGCTGAACAGATCAAATAACATAAGAGATTTTCAGAACGCCAAATAGTTTTCTATGGTGGCACTTCTCACTGTTGCATTTTCACATTTATTTGCATGACTTGATCCTTGTCTACTAATCCCTAGACTCTAAACAAATTTGAGAAGAGCAAATGTATCTGTGTTGTTCACTGTTGTATCGTCGTCAGTGCCTATGATGGTTGTTAGAATGTAGTAGGTGCCCCCAAAAATGTGTCAAATGAACATTGACTTTTAACTCCTGTCTGTATCTTCATTGAAAATGCTCAGGGTCTTTGGGGAGCAAGAAAGAACTGCAGAAATTGCAAGCCAACTCCATTGGCTTGGCTGCAGAAATAATATGGGATGTGGGTGTTCTCTTTTGCTCTTAATGTACACTGTTTGCAAAGCTGAATGAGAGATACTGAATGTAAGAGTGGTAACTTGGCACAAAAAGAAGCAATATAATCTAACAATTGCTTAGATAACATTTGAAAATCATCAAGAAAAGAGCAACAAAATAAACTTATCAAAGAATCATGGAATCTGAAATCTGGAAGGAATGTTCAGTATTATATAAGAATAATCTGCCTCTTTTAAAAAATGGAAAGCAGATGCCTAGCAGTGGAGAATTAGGACAAGAATCAAAGGTTCTTTACATGTAATGCATACTTTCTTTGTCACACCATTTTGTTTTTTCTAAAAAATAGTTGCTCTCTGAGATACTTAATCTTTAAAAAAGAAATTGGGGGAAAAAAAGTCAATGCAATTCATATTCTGTAAAAAGATAATCTGTAGCCCATTTTTCTCTTGCCATCAAATACAAAAAAATAATAATAACTGAATATTATCTCTGAAACATATCATGTGGAGAATGGCAGTCACCCAAAAAAGCTTTTACTGTTTCTGGAGTATTTGTTTGGATACATTAAAACTATTTTTTCTTTTTTTAATGTAAAAAGCAGTTCCTCTCCTGCTCCCTCGAAATGAGAGAGAATGAATGTCAGGGATGGGATTTATCAATCAGGACCCCATTCAGAAGCCAGTCAGTCACCTAGTCATGGATTTCCTGGGTCTGATGGAAAGTTTCACTTTTGTAGCAAGTCAGTTCAAGGAGTTCGGTTTTGCCAAGATTTCCAGCATACACATCTAAATAGTAATATGATGTCCCACACTCTAAAGCTGTATTGTTTCTATAATAAAACCAAAAACATTAATATTAAGCTTTATTATAGAATGAAATCCCTCTTAGGACACCAAAAATAAAGTTAAAAATATATATAAATGGGGCGCCTGGGTAGCTCAGTGGGTTGGGCCTCTGCCTTCAGCTTGGGTTGTGGTCTCGGGGTCCTGGGATCGAGTCCGCGTCAGGCTCTCTGCTCAGCAGGGAGCCTGCTTCCCTCTCCCTCTGCCTGCCTCTCTGCCTACTTGTGATCTTTCTCTGTGTGACAAATAAATAAATAAAATCTAAAAAAATAATAATAATATGTATAAACAATATAAAAAGAGAGAGAAGAAAAAGCCAATCACCTAAATCTTCTATAAGAATAAGGCAACATCTGATAAAGTGATTGTGTTATGTATTTAATTGGGTGATTTGGGTAAATGCACCTCTCCCACACACACACATGCCTAAACACATCTTTGAAAAAGACTGGGAGGATAAACAGTTGCATGATTCTTGTGGAGGTTCTTTGTATCTCTGTATCCTCCAAATTTATTTCTTATTATTTTATAGTTAAAATTGCCTTTTCCAATATTTCATTTAACATAGCAACATAAACTAGAATAAAACCACCTTCCCACTTCAAACTTCCCATTGCAAATCTACTAATCCAGGTTTGACAATTTTGTTCTAAGCTAAACCCCAATTCAGCCAGGGAAGTTTGGGTAAGATATTGCAGGGATATTGCCCAGAGAAAGCATTCAAAAAATTGAAGCATGTTTATCATAAATTGCTTTTAATCAGAGATGGATTTATTGTCAGACTAATGATGCATAAGCTCCCCATTTTCATGAGCTTTTCTTAGCTCCTGGAAGGGATGTTAGAAATGTTGTATTCCTAATATTGATTAATTTTCCAAAAGATCCTCTTCCCCCAATGTATAAGTGTTATGTCCCACAAAATGTCATTCTGATCCTGCTTTTAATCAAGAAAAAAAAAAAAAAGTCTGGGAAACTCTGTCTGGAAATTCCTTTTGGCCATTAACATGAATCTCAGTGAATGAATGTCCTGCATCACATACTTTTGACACTTTCAGTCTTGAGTATCCTAAACAAGTCCATGTCTGACTGTTCTCTGGGATTATCTGTTAAGCACCATCTGCACATGGTCCAGCCAGTGATAGATTGCTCTGTAATGAATTAATTTAACCTTGAATCTATTTCTTGAATTTCCTCTTATTTCCCCCAAGTAGTTGATATGTTTATGTCCATTTTTTTTCTTTTTAGGCAAAATGTATGAATTCTTGTTTATGTTTACCTACAAAGGTATGTTCCCCTTGCATACCTGTGGCTTCTGGCTTTAGAGAAGTCTGCTCAATTTACCAATGCTCACCCCAGTGATAATAAATCTGAGGGCAATATCTCAGTATGAAAGGGAGTTGGTAACCTCTCTATCCTCATGTTTCATAATGGCTTTCTAGAAGACAAAAAAAAAAAAATCAATTTCTGACTCCTATGGGAGGTCCTTTTATCTTTCTCATGTCCCCATTCTTTGTTTCTTTTGTCAAAGCTCAAGAGGGGTAGAAGAAGATGAGGAGAAGTTCTGTATTACATTGACTCTCTGGCTCTGTCTTGGGTCAACTTCAAAGATGCCATATCTCTAAGGAAACTTGAAAAACATTCTCTATTTATAAAAAAAAAAAAAGAAAGAAAGAAAAGAAAGAAAGAAAAGAAAAGATAAGAAAGGAAAAGAAAAAGAAAGAATGAAAGAATTAAAAAAAAAAAAAAAACTTTACAAAGGCAGCCTTTAGTGGAGATGGCAAATTGTCCCTGGAAGAGTCTCCAAAGGTTAATTCTTATTGAACTTGACATCTACTTGACACTGAAAGATGAAAATGGACCTAGTGAGATACTTTCTTGCCAGAGAGATGCCACTGTCTTGGCACAGCTTCTAATGAGAGGCCACATTTAAAGCAGAAATTTCTGTCTATACTAACTGGCAAGATACAATGTTTCATGTAGCAATGTGGCCAGTGTGGAAGCCGTTCTCCTAAAGGAGCCAGAGCTCTCTGTCCAAGGAGCTAGAATCGAGTAGGACGATTTCTTGGGATACATTCTTCTTTTTTTTTTTGTTATTCCCTAAATTCAAGGAGAAAGGACTTGAGTTTCTTTATTATTTTGAATCTTCCTATACCTTCTTGCTAGGCATAGTAATTCTGCGATAATAGCTCAACATAAATGGATCTAACAACACAGCTACTCTCTGATAAACGTATGTATTAGATCTTGAATACTATTATGTGTCTCTGGTCCTGTTCCTATTTCTCAATATATATAATCTATCTATATAATATATATATATATTATATATTATATATATAGATAATTATATATCTATATATTATATATAACACAGATTATATATAATATATAGATATATAATATAATTATTATAGATTATATATAGTTTATATATATAATCTATCTATATATAATGTAGATATTATATAATCTTCATGCAATTTCCATTTACTTTTCATACTAACTCCATGAGGAATATTGTCCTTTCCAATTTTTCCAGCTGAAGAAACTGAAGCTTAGGGAAATTATACAACTTGCTTAAGATTTATCTAGTAAGTGCTACATCTGGGATCAAAATGTAACCCAAACACATGTCCCATAATACAAGTGAGATTTGTTTTCTTTGCCACCAGATCACAGCAATTTTCAGGGCATGCTATTGGTAGAGAAAGTGTCAGTCATATCATGTCCGTAGTACACTTATAGAAACCAGTTAACAGAAGTAAACCATGACAGTCATGCAAGATTATGCAAGAATCATGCTGGACAACTGGACACTCCAAATATTAGTGCTATGTTAGCACACAGAGAGATCGAGCTTTGTAATTAGAGCACTCCTACGCAAAGATTACATCTTCTCATTGCAAACAAAATCTGCCTTGGCTATTGAGAATTTCTGTTATTACTAATGAAAATAATTTATATGTTTTCTGAAAGAAAAGGAGAGGGAAGGAGAGATGGGATATTCTATCTAGATTCAAAATCAGAGTAGACTGTGGCAGGAATTGACCTGAAGGTATTATACCAGTTAGTGACAATAAATAAGAGTGACTGGGGACAAAGTTAAAGCCCACTAGGTCACATTTTTACATGCTGTGTGGGGAACCTGGGAAAGACAGGTGTGAGCAAATTATGGCTGGCTCAGCAGGTTCCTAGAAGATGGTGGATTCAGAAAACTTTCAGACTTGCAGTTATCCCTTGAGCTGTATCTAATGAACACTACTTTTGCAATCTTTGGGCTGAGCAGATAAAAAAACTGTGGGTGTTCGAAATAGGTTCAGTATTTGCTTTCATGCCTCACTGCATAGCTCTTAACCTGTTGCAGATCATGTTTGAAAATGAAGGACAGAGTGTAACAGTAGTTTGCTAACAGATGAGAATATTTGTTTCTGTATGCATTTTCAACTCCAAGTTCATTTCTATGACAAATTCCCTAAAATGCAGTAAATAATTTACAGTGTCAGCATCACAGCAACAGCAGGTCTGTGTGGGTTGGTTGTCGATTTATATCTAAAATAAATGGCATCTTTCAGAATGAAGGATGGGCACGGCAAGATGCGTGGTTCCACGTGCTCACTGTTACCAGGCTGTTTCTGTGCTAGCCTGTCTGTGCAGGCACAGTTGACTGTGCCTACAGCAAGCACAATATGTGTCCGTGTCTGGTTCTTGAAGTCATTTTAAAAGAGTGCATGCGCTGTGACCTTATACACCACACACGCCTACTCACACCTCACAGAAAGGTAGGGGGGACATGCTAGCATAGCGTTTCTAGAATGTAATTCCTCTGTTCTATCTCTTCCAGAGAATAAGCCGTCTTTTGGTTTTTTGTTTTGTTCTGTTGTTGTTGTTTGCAGGGTCTATAGAGGAGGGACAGGCATTCCCTAAACATACCTGGGGAGGGAATTGGAAGTTATAGAGACTTCTTAAACAGACTTTTTTTTTTTTTTTAATTCCCCTGTTTCAGTTCTATTTTTACCTCCCTTCCTGTGTTTCCAGGTGCAAAAATACTGAGTCCTTGAAGCAGGGAGGGGGGATTGTTTCTACAGGGCAAATTTGGTATCTCTTAAATTTCTGCTCTTTTAGTTCGAATTTGGCTTTCTCAGCCCAGTTGTTATCAATTACTGCTAGGCATTCTGCTTTGCAGTTTCCAGTTTTGCTGAACTTTTTATTTTTTCCTTTGTGACCTTTATGCCTTTATTTCTGATTTTTTAATAAGATTTTATTTATCTATTTGAGAGAGAGAGAGCATCTGTGCATGTGCAGGCAAGTGCAAAAGCGGGAGGAGGCATCACAGAGGGAGAAGCAAGCTCCCCGCTGAGCAGGGACCTTGGTTCAGGCTCCATCCCAAGACCCTGAGATCGTGACCTGAGCCAAACTCAGACTCTTAACTGGCTGAGCCACCAGGCGCCCCACCTTTATGCCTTTAAAATATCTTTTTCTCTTTGTATCATTTTAGTGAAGTTTTGGCCATAAGCAGAGGTGATTTTGTATTCAACTTGCCATCTTTAGTAATCAGGAGCGGGCTTCATTCTTTAGCTTGTATTTCTTAAATCTTAATTTTTCTTTGGGGACCCTGCTATCATAGTGTAATATAAATTGCCCTGAATTTCAGTGATACAAGAGAGGGATGGGCTAAATGAGTTTTTAAAAATGCGTTTAATTCCTCACTGGCCCGCTAGGTACAGCCGCTGAGAAGCTGCCAGTGAAGTAGAACCTGCTGATTACCTCACCCTTCAATAGACCAAAATTTCTGGAGCTAGATCTGGGACTGGGAGTTGTCTTTATTCTCAAAAATATAGGCATCCCTTATTACTGGGCTAGGAGATGTAAAAGATCATTTTTCAAAATGATTGTTCTCATTCAATTTGCTATCCTTGTCTTCAGCTGTAGAGAAAGTACTGATGTCATTGCTTTGATCCTGAGGACCGTTTAATTGTATTATGTGCCCAGATCTTCTGCTTATTATATAAGGAACGCTTGTTGGAAATTTTAAAAAGTACAACTGACTCCCAAAAAATCAGAGTTGTAGACATAATGTAAACCAAATTACACATAGTAAAGTTTGTGATAGACACTGACTCAAGGATAATACCTTATAGGAATACAAAAAACTACAAAAATTGATCTGAGGAAAATTAGACATAGGAGAAACAAATGGCACAAAATATAACTGAGAACAGCTAAAACTGTATATAGTAATATCTCTTGTTAACTAAAAATTGATAGAAAAAATATTCTTGACAAAATTTAGATCCACCAAAATGACTGAAAAAAAATTGGATTTGGTAGAATTAATAAACACACATCAAGCACAAAATCCCTACATGTGAAATGCAGAAGCTATAAGTGATGAAATTCAATATGAACAAAAGACCTCGATCTTTCAATCATTCATTGTACAATTTACACAGTAAAACATTGATCACAATAAACACAATTTTAACAAAGTGAAAATGAGAATGAAAAAATGGTGGGAAAGGTTTAATAGCATCACATAGAATATTGATCAAAACATGTAATTGGTAAATGGAGTTTTGTTCAGAAAATACTATCTCTATAAAAAGTCAAGTGTTCATAGAATCTTGATTTAAAATGTTTGTGTGTATAACAAGGTTTTAAATGTCCTTGCTATCAAAATCTCACTTGTTCTTAACACATTCTTAAGCTAGCATTCATGGCTAGAATTTTTTTTTTTTTTTTCTATAAAGCATGTGGTATGAAGGCACAGGCAGAAAAGTACAAGAATATGTGGTCAAATTCAGTGCCTGGCATTGAAGCTCACCATAAGCTAGAAATTGTGCCAAGTCCAGCCAAGATCCTGGCTTTTTCAGCAATCTGACTCAGTTTGAGAGAAACATGGCTGGGATAATGTTTGGCATACAAGTGGACTTCGCTAGTGTTTGTTGAATTATATTTTACTGGATTATCACAGTAGGGTATGTTCAGTCCTTGAGCACAATTTGTTTGTGGCCAAGATCATTGTTCTCTGTTTCTTGACATGTTTCTATGTTCCCCAGTTCTGATTACTTCTACTTTCAGCCTGTACTGATGTTCCTCCCCCCGCAAACTGACCCAGGGATATCTCCTGATTCCCAGCAAATCCTTAGGCTAGATGAAGTTGTCCCCTTTAACTCCCCGTTTAACCTCTCTGTTTAACAAATCTGCCTCGAGACTCATTTTAGTTTTTATCTTTTTTTCTGTCCGTCATCCCTTGTATAGTATCCAGCTTTGTGCTAGATACTAGACAGGCTAGGAGTTGAATGCAAATATATGATAAGGGATAAATCTTAAACCTACAAGTAGCAATAAATAATAAAATAAAAGCACTTTCACAGCCTTAAAGGGAAATGAGGAGGTGAATATTTTCAGAGCAAATCATAATGACATGTAGTGCCTATGCTCAAGAATGAAATGGCCTGCACTAAGGCAGGCATTTTGGGCAGCAAAACTATGTTTCCCGGGCCAGCTTTCAGTATGGTTTCACTTTTCACTGAGGTGCAATCACAGGACACAAAGGATGCCTATGTGCAAAAGCAAGTGTATAAACTTATCCCATACCAAATACCAGCTGTTTGAATAGTGTCATTGTGGATCATACTCATTGCGTTGTCCTTTCATTCATGTGAATCTTTGAAGATTGGCTCTTGTTAAAACTTTTTTAATGTTGCAATAAATATGCACTTATTAAGGAAACCTTATGGAAAGAGAAGACATTCCTAATAGGGATGTTTATGACTGCTTTGTAAACAAGCATGGGTTTAAAAAAAGAAAAGTTGTTTGTCAGAATGTTTGAACTGTGTTGTTAGCAGAAGGAAATTAAAAAAAAACCAAACAAACCTGTAATACTTTTAAACAGTCAATTCACAGTTCAAGAAGAATACAATACATAAAATAAATTGAAAAGCATTACATTTTACCAGATAGAGCTATTTATAAGAAAACAGAACTTATGACTTAAAAGAGCATTAGAGATCATTTAGAATAATTTTCCTATGTTACAATGAACAAATTGAGACCCAAATAGGTAAGATGGCTTACCCAAGCCCAGGAAGCTAATGAATAATTGTCTATTTTCCAGGACAAACATATTGCACATAATAATCACTTTCACTTAAAATAGATGTTATTGATAATTTACCTTCTGTTACCTAAAACAACATAAAGTGTATGGTTGATGAGTCATCTCAGAAGTTGGATGAATTTGGGAGACAGAGGAAGACAGGTAATCAAACTGAATGAATAAATAATACATGGCAGGCATTATGCTAAGTTCTTTATTGGAGCTTATAGAGACTTGTGCAAAAATGGAACAATTCATATCTTCATATGTTTACTGGTGAGGGGAGAAAGTCCATGTAAATTTGTCAAATATTATGAAGTAAATATTACAGTTAGGATATGAGCCTAGATCTCTGCCTCCAAAGTGCATTCAACTAAATTACAGTACTAGGAGATAATTCTCCATGATTCTGGCATTTCCATGCCTTTTGAGCCAGTGGCAGGCCTTTTGCTTTATAAACAACTTTGGAAGCTAGAGTTAGTGTCTCTAAAAAGATTGAGGTCCCTTAGACCTTCAAAGATAGGAAAGTCTCCCACCTTTCCCCAGGGAGTATTTGCTTACTTTATAGGGGGAAAAACAAAACAAAACAATCAAATAAAAAACTAATCTTTCTCTCCAGAGGGGAAGTTAGGCAGGTTTGCCAACATCTCCTTATAAGATTAGCAATTTCCGGAACTCTGCTTCCAGACTGTGAAAAAGTCCTGAGTGTGCAACAACTGCCTGGGTTCATTCCACATAGCCCCCAGGGAACAAGGGGGGCAAGGGATACTGATGTGTATATACTGTGTCATGAGTAAGAAACTGCCCAAATTCATGCTAGTTCATTGTCTTCTTACCGAACAAATTTATAGAAGTGTGGTGAGCAAATTTTAGGAGCTGCTTGACCACTTGACACACACTATACTAAACCATAAATCTGCCTGCCAAATTTGAGGAAAGAGATCTCATTTATTACTTGACAAAGTCTGCTCACACAGACAAATCATTTAATTGTGGAAAAAATATATGACATTTCTTAGGCCCATTGGTTATAGCTTAGATTCCATGAAACTCATTAAAAGCCAAGGGAGACAAAATAACAAGCATTAATGAGATACACTAACAAGAGAACAGCAGTTATTTGCTAATTTAATTTAGTTAATTTGCAATTTAGTTAATTTCTAAAAAGCTCTAATTTTCTTTATGATTTGGTGTCATTTGTTATCATATAAGAAATTATTCCCTAAGCAGTTCTCTCGTACTCCCAATCAGGAAGGTGGCTAAGATTTCTAGTCAAATGCCTATCTTTTGCCAACTTTGTTCTTTCTTATGCTAACCCTTCCCAGCATTCTTAACAATAACAACACCACCACCACCAACAACAACAGAAATCCACTTCTATTTATACTTTCAATAACTGGTAAAGTATAATCATCTCTACCACATGACCCAACTGACAGCCAGCTAAGATGAATGTATTAAAAATTATTTAATCTTTTCTCATTAACAAAATAATTCCATTCTCATATTTCTTACAGTTGTCTTTTGGTGAATTCCTTTTTATTGAATAGAATCTGCCAGCATTATAGCCTCTAAATCTGAAAATAGGAATGCATATATATGCTACTCAGTGTAAGCCTTGGTCTTTTTGGCTGCCAATTCACATAGTGCTATTGAGTACTGTCTATTCTTCCCAATGAATATGTGCCGACTCTGCCCAAACCTGTCACTCCCCCACTGCTGCCCTAGATTTGATGAGTATGTGCCCCCCACTTGCCTGACCTGCCCTTGGTCAGCTGTACACTCTGGAGCAATGGTTTTTGAGGAGAATGGAGAGAAAAAAACATATGTTTAAACAGCTGAGTGAAATGCAATTCTCCAGTCTTTTCGACAACAACTATGATAAAAGGAAGATGAATATGAAGGACAGCAGAACTGTTTATGTCTGAACAAAAGTTTGTAGTTAATTTATTCTCACTAAAAAAGTCTCTGGCATGAATCAGACCATGGCAACCTGAAGCACTCTATTTCTATTCCATGTCAAGATAATTAACTAGTTTTTCACTGTGATGAAATTAAAAAAAAAAAAAATCAAGATATGGGAAATGAAACAGCCAGTCGTTTTTTCCTTGTATTCTGTTTATACCTTTGTGCCAAGGGTTGAGGCAAATTAAAGATATGAGGTCATTGATTTCCATGGTATCCTTGCAAGGGAGGATAATGGAAACTATTTTATTTATTTATTTATTTATTCATTTGTTTATTTATTTATTGTGAGAGAGAGAGCATGTGCAAGTCCACATGTGAGGGAGGGCAGGGAGAGGGATAGAGAGTTTTAAGCAGATTGCATGCCCAGCACAGAGCCTGATATGGGGCTTGGTCTCACAAACCTGTGATCATAACCTGAGCAGAAGTTAAGTGTTGAACACCTTAATGACAGAGCCACCCAGGCACCCCAGAAACCAATTATTTTATAAATGCTGTTGGGGAGAAAAATTTTCCTCTACCCTTCAAGATTCTCTGGCTAGTCTAAGAATTAAATTGACGTGGGAGAGACTAACTCGAAAAAATCAAATTTAATTTCTTAGCCAAAATGAGGTATATGTCATCCTGAACTAATAAGAGAGTAGAGGTAGGACTTCAAAGGGAAGGGAAGCCATTCAAAGGAAGATAAAAAACAGTAAATGTTTGATAAACAAATGTTTGCTGAGCCATACAGAAACAATGGGACATACGGGAAGGATTAAAAAACAGACTTCGCTTAAGTTCCTCCCTGTGTACCATCCCTAGTTCATCTTATACTATAGCTATCTGTGGTGTTAACTCCCTTCCTGGATGGAGCAGGTCCTCTATCTAAATTCTTTAGATAGTTAAGAGGAAAGTGAAAGTTTTTCCTGAGTCTTCTGGAATTTGATCATTTTTAGCTCAAAATAACCTACATGCCAAAGGTGCACATCTTGGGACAACTTTTTCTACAATATTGAGAGAAGTAAAGAGACCTCTCTGTAGCCTGAGTAATTCATTGGTCGTGGAACCCTAAACCTCTATTTAAATTTACAATTACTCATGGGTTTAAGTCAAGTCCTACAGAAGACCCATTTCAGGAAGGGAGCATGTCATTGAGCGCACTTTGATGCCTTGGTGTTTTTTGGTGTTCTGTGATTCTTTCTTAGTTTCACCAGGATTTTCAAAGAGGCATGCAAGGTCTAAGCAAAACAAACAACCAAATGAAAAGGGATTCTTACTAGAATGAAGTGCTATTGTCAGTGCCTGATATTTTCAAGTTTTTAGAAATATCATAAAAAAGATCCTTTCCAAACATATCAGTTTCTTGTTTGATAAAGTGGAAAAATGCCCTGCTGTGTCTGTTAGAACTATCGTGCTTGTCATCACCTCACCAAATTCTCTCCACCTCTCCTGAAGTCTTCCTTGGAATGAAGTTCTCTGTCAGAATCAGGGGAGAGATGAAGGAAGGAAATTGGAGATAAGGCTGTAGATAAAACTAAGAATCATGCTAGCTGGTTTTAAAATTGTGGAAGTGAATTTTACATCATAGAGTTCCAGAAGTAGAGAACCAGAAAAGGTGCACAGTATAGCAGGATGCCTCAAGGAAATCTCAAAGAGCATATAAGTAGATACACCAGTTGACGTGAACTAATATGCCAAAAATAAATAAATAAATAAAATATCTCTTCCAAGGGTAAAATGGTCAGAAGAATTAAAGAAAGTAGGAAAAAAAAGTTAAGCCAAAAATACTAAAGGAAGCCCAGCTCTAGTATTGCTGTCTACTGTGCTTTGATGTAGCCTGGCCATGTATACTAGAACTCCTTCTGGGTTAGACACCCACACACACGAATACACACACACACACAGAAATGTGTCTAAAACTCTGTCCCTGCCAAGTTCACCCAAAAAGCGCACTGGAAAAACAGCTGGTTATGAGCACTTGAAACCCTCTTAGGATGGAGCATTCATCAAGCCCTGCATCAGGGCCAGCAGAGTAAGTCAGCAGCAAGACCCAGTAATGAGAACTGGAGATTGGAAAGCCCTTTGCACTGAGGACTCAATAATTAATCAAAGCAAAAAATTCTAATGAAGGCTGCAGCCACAGCAGAGCACAAAGGAAGCATTTATGGAGCTAGGCTAAATGTAAGAGAGAGTGGAAAGAAGAAGGAAGCTCAAAAACCATATTGCATGTGAATGAAAATGTTAGATGGCTAAATATTTGACTTTTCAAGGTTCCTGAGAGCTCAGTGGAGCAGAAATTCATGCTACACATGAGCTATGGTAACCTTCTCTTTTCTTCAATACACATGTATACTGAGCTTAGGAGTTTGATGTGGTGGGGATTTAATGCTCAATGCCCCGGAGGTCTGGATGCTTTAATGAGAGCTGGCATGACAGCCAGCCAAGAGCCAGTGTATCGTGGGCTTTTTATCACTTACCTCCTGTCACCTAGTGATTCTTGGTTTTCTATGTAACAATGCAAGCAAAGAACACATGCATTTATATTGTATTCATATAGTCACTCATTTATTAAACAATAATTATTGAGGAACTACTCAGCTCCTGAAGAAGATATACAGTATTAGATTGAGTTTAAATGCCATTAGAGAATTGGACATAAAGTGACATGAAAATTCAGAAGAAGGCAAAAATCAATTCTTGTTGGGGAGAAACCAGAAAAGGCTCAAGGGAGGATGTGGCATTGAAGTTGAAACTCAAAGAATGTTTGGAATTCTCTAAGGAAGCTCTGATAACCTCAAGAAAACTCCACAGAAAAAAGGAGAAGTTAAGCATGGTTGTGTTGTCTTCAGACATGAGAAGCTGTTCTCTAATTTATCTATTCCGTATAGCAATATTTATTCCCTACAGCATTGTAAAATAATCTGAAATCACTGAAGAAGTAACAATGCATGAATTGTATGTTTCAACAGAGAATGACTACCGGGAAAAGCAAATGGGAAGACCGGGGAGCACTTTTATTTAGTGCTCTGAGTTTCGTCACTGAGTATGCAAAGAAGTGGAAGACCCTTTTTGATGGCCACATAGTTATTTAAATGGCCATAAAACCACTTGAAACCATCTTTGGGGGCAGATGTTCCGAATTACAATTCTTCATAGATGACATAAAATGGCATTCTCTCCTCTAGGAACTTGTGTTTTAAGGGAAGACAAATATATATTTATGTGTGTGTGTGTGTGTACTGGTATAAATTAACACCAGATATATTCAACTGGTTTTTCACAACATCTTATTCAAGTCTCATAACAGTTCTATGATATAGGCTGGGAAAATATTATCATTATCTTCATTTTACACAATGCCAAGGAGAGGGAACTCTCTAAAGTCAGGCAGCTAGAAATGTGACCACTCCAAATATATTCATATTGGTTTGGGTTGTTTTTAGCAATAACAAGTAGGAGTCATTCAGCTTTTATTTCATTTCCAGCCATATCATCCAGCCATCTTGAGGTGTCTGTTTTTGACCAGATCTTGGTATGGCTGATATGTATAACAAAATCTACATTCTGATTTAGACAATGGTTGCTTTTCGGGCTTTTGTCTCAAAAGTCTTAATAATACTTCACACCCAGATATGCTCTCCAGAGGTGTCAAACAATTCTTCAATGGTAATGTGGTCTACATAGCCCAAAGGCTTCTTTTCCAACTCCCCCCCCGCCCCGCAGTTGGGGCTGTAGTAGAAACAATTTCAGATGTCCATAAGAGGGCTATGGAAGACATGGCACACATATGTGAAAGTGTTAAGTGTTGACTGTTTTCTGTATCTGTGCCTAGACCATATCTTAGCCTGCTAGTAAGCATTGTAATTACCTTTAGCATGGAGCTTGGAAAAGGAAAAAAACCTAGAATGTCCTCACCTCCATTTCCATCAAAGTCCCCTTGAAGTTTTTCGTGACAGAGCTTCATCCTTCATCTTGGATTCTCAAAACCTATGCAGAATGTGTCACCACATGTACTTGCAAGGCATGCTGATTTCTAGTAGCCTCCACACATGTTTAGCAGAACCTCTGGTTCTGTATTGTAAAAACCTATCTCTTGGGGTATATATAAATTAGTAGCATGTTATGATGCTCTCTGATAAGGCTTTTTTCTCTACTTGTGAAGAAACAGCCAGATATCAGATATCCTTCTTTTTTTTTTTTTTTTTTTTTGGCTGTCTCCAGTTCTTCCAGAAGCCCAGGGAAGTTCCAAAGGCCCCTGAGTGCTTGTGGAGACTAGGGTGAGAACTCAGTGAGAGATTTTCTTTTCATGAGCTAATCAGAGGGCAGAGGGCTAGCAAGGGTCTCTCTCCCCTTGCTGGGTGCCTGTGGGTATTTGTTCTGGGAATAGGACCACCTAGTGGGCAGTCTGGCCAGTCATTTTTCTTGGACTGAATGGTTTGGTAGCTACAAAAGTGCAACCCATGCAAGTAACAATTTCTGAAAGGGGGAAAAAAATCTGTTTCTCTGGCATCTCAAAAAAGATTCTGAATCCTATCCCAAACCTGGAAGAAAACCCTCCCACTTTCAACATTTTGCAATATTGATCAACACATGTTGTGAAAATTTGACAGAAGTGAGGGTCACAGGATTTATTTGAAGGACTATGCAATTCTACTTCTCTGAAAACCTTTAAAAGGCAGCAGAGAGGGGTTTCCCTCCTGCTAAGAATGATAAAGCTACTCTTCAATTATGAAAATCACACATCGTTCTCTACCTATCACAAAGGATTAACATCAAACTGGAGAAGGATTTAAAAAGAACAACAACAACAAAAACCATTTTTCTCTTTCTGCCCATTAGTCAGTCTCTTCCACATACTTACTTTTTTTGTTTAAACTCAAGTTCATCCTTTGAACCTGGGGCATGCCTTGTGAGATAACGGAGCCTCCCTACAGGGTGCAACTGGAGATAGATCTCACTGCCTAGCTGTCTTTCATTCTCCTTTCCTGGTAGTCTCTAGACTATGGATTACACATCAGAGATCATTTTTCATAATAAAGCTTTCTCTAGGGCCGTTTATCTTTTACCCCTTTCCCTTAAAATTCTATGGTTGATTGTGCTCCTGATGGAAAATATTCAAGCTGTTAGATTTTCAAAAGACGAATTTAAGAGATTAAATTAGAGAGAGGAGGAAGGAAGATACAGTGTAATTGATAATTAGGTGAACTTCACTCTAGCCTCCTCAGGATAACTCTCTGGGCTTTGAGGTGGATTTTGGAGAGTAATGAGTTTTTATCTGAAACCCACTTTGTAGCCAGTTGGAGGCTTGTTCTCTCCTCTCAGTGTGAGCTGTCTTTGGTAAAAGTGTTATCAATGGTAATGGGCCAGGCATTCACCCCTACTCCCCACACTGCTGCTGACTTCTGACCCAGGCTGTGCACTGCCATTGAATAATGAGGCACGGATCAAATAGAATCTGGTCTTATCAACCCACATAAAGCCAAGAATGGGAACATTTTCACAAATTATTCAGGGACAGCACCTGAATTGCTGTCAGCTAACTGGATAAATTAGGGGAAGGAGAAGGATAATGTCCTCTCCCCTTGACTATTCAGGTGGTCTTTTCCTTTAGTAGAGATACAGCCTAAAATCCTGTATAACCTTAATTAAATTTAAGATAATATTTTGGCTTATTTTGAACACTGGGCAGGGATCTCCTGATTGTATCATTACACAATCAGGCCACATCTCCCGTGGCCAAATACAGTGAGAGATGACACCCTTAGGGCCCTTGGAGCTATATGAGGAAAGATCTTAAGTGCATTTTACCATTTTAGCCATGATTTTTCTTGAATCCCAATGAAATCCATAACCACATAGATTTCAACAACAACATGGCCTGCTGTTTAGCTAGTGTTTAGAAAGCACAGACTGTAATTAGATAATTTGGCTTCAAAACCTGCCCTGACCATTTTTGGCTGTGTAATCTCAAGCAAGTTACTTTACCTCTTAGAGCTTCAGTTCCCTCATTTGCAAAATGAATGTAGTAATAATACTTCCTTAGGTCAGTTACGTAAGGATGAATTATGATAGGACTGAAGTGACCAGATGTGGTTCACTCACTAGATTTTTCTGTCAATATGGCCTTTAATGAAAGAGTCATGTGTGGTCTTATGTTCTATTCCTAAGCACTTGACTGAAAATGCCACAGCACAAACTTACTTATACTGAAAGTATCATTCCTAGTTAAGGCAGAGTGACCTGTGATTCCAAGGGTATATCACGAGAAGTAGGTCTCATGTGCTTTTACTATTAATATAAACATCAGTTATGTTGTTTCAATTCAAGATTCAACTGTGTCTCTAGGCAGCAGCCCTGGGGAAACTTTTGGTGGGAAACACTAGAGCCACAAAATTCTTGAGGTATAGAAAGGGAACACTGCTCACATCAATACATTCTTTACAAGTTCTCTTATACTACACTAACAGTACCTTCTATGCACCTTCTAGGTCCCAGTGTTCTTAGGTTTCATAATCATTAGTACTGAACCCCTTACTCTGAGCCATATTGAAGTCTAATTCTCTCCATACCACTGATCATCCTCATCTATTGATTCAGTATTTACTTTCCCATCACCCCTTCTCCCACCCTTCAGACTTTGGAATTACTTCCATAGAACAACTTTTCTTCCCCATATACTCTACAGAATCTTTTCGTAAAGTCACTGTCTTAAACACAATTCATACACCAATTATTCAGTCCCTAGAATACTATGCCTCACTATTTCTCTATGTGAACATTACTTCCTTTGAGTTTGCTTTGACCCCTTTAAGGATATAATACTTAATATTGATATAGGTCTATCAAGCCCTTTGTGTAAGTCTCTTAGTTCCATACTTACCTTAGGTCAACTGAATTGAGATGCTTGCTTCTTGTTCATGATCTGTAGGGTAACTTACTGTTTGCTTGCTAGCTAGCTTGCTTGCTTGCTTGCTTGTTTGCTTGTGGGAGAGTGGCTTCTCTTTCAGCTTGGTTCCTCTGAGTATCCCAACATTAATACTTTTTTTTTTTTTTTTTTTAAATATTTATCTGACAGAGAGAGAGATCACAAGTAGGCAGAGAGGCAGGCAGAGAAGCAGGCAGAGAGAGGGGGGGAAGCGGGCTTCCCGCTGAGCAGAGAGCCCGATGTGGGGCTCGATCCCAGGACCGTGAGATCATAACCCTGGCCGAAGGCAGAGGCTTAACCTACTGAGCCACCCAGGTGCCCCCCAACATTAATACTTGTATCAGTTATGAGAAACTAGGTTATGCTACATTAACAAATGACTCCCCAGATCCTAATTTCTTGGAGTAATAAAATATTTCTTCAACTCACTCACTAAGTCTAACATGGGTTTCTTGTGGTTCTGTTCCATGTCACCCTCACCTCAGGACTCCAGCTGATGGAATAGCCTCTCTCTGGAACATTGCCAACATTTAGTTGAAAAAAAAAAAAAACAAAAAAACAAATTGTGTGGTCCTATCCTACTTTAACAACACAAGAGTGTATAATCCTCCCACAAAGAGGGGGCATTGTAGGCAGGTTACCAAAGATGAATGAGCGGTAATGTGAGAGGCCACCCTATGAAGCAAGTTGTTATAACTATAAGAAAGACTCTACTGCAGACTTGAGATTCTTCAGATTCCTAACACAGGAAGCTCAAAGTCTGGCCTTCCATATTTCCAAATGACACAAAAAATGGTAAAATCCAGTGATACATAAATTGTAGTTTTTAAGTTAATAGTGAGGTAAGCTTATACCTTATTTTTTAAAAGAATCCTTATTTTAGAATTTCTTTGAAAAAGGATAGTGACTATTAGAGGAAAATTACACACAATTGTCCCTCATTTTACCTTCTGCTTCATCCAACTACAAAAGATCAGAAAAAGCAAATCAAGGTCATTCTCTAAATTGTAGATCTTTTTGATATTATATAAAAAACTGGTGTAAATACACCATCAAAAGCTGAGCTTGGTTATGAAGAGAAAGCACATATCCAATGAGTTTATTCAGATCAAATGGGTATGGTGAAAGCTTTAAATAAATAACTGATAAGAAGGAAATACTTGTAACAAAGTAGCTAAAACAATGAGAGTAAAATCTCATGTGAACCCTTGGGAAATACAATGTTATAGTAGGAGAACTGACAACGAAATTAAACTAATAAATGAGAAGTACATAGTATATCAATTCAGTAACTGCTGTGAATGTACTGTTTTACTTTCCCAATAAAGTAAAGTAACTTATGTGTTATCATTTTTTTTTTCTTTAGAAATAGGAATAAATATTGAGATTTTTAAAAGCCAGAGCTTTTTCAATTTTTTTTCAAAGAAAGGAGAGGAATGTAATTGACTTTTGGGGGACCATAGATTGTTCATTTTAGGTTTTACAGAAACAAAGGTGTTCCCAGCTCAGATACTGGTGTTGTTTCGGTGAACTACAAGACCACTGAATAATTTGGGCCTTAGTGAGACAAGACTTTATTACAGTGAGAAAGAAAAATAATTAATTTCTATCTCTAAACCTCTTTAGACCTTCCAAGGGTTTATTATTATGTCATATTTGTAGTTTAGTATGCATGAGAGATTAGTACTTAGTGTATAATTTGCCATTGCAAATAAAGTAAGATACAATAAATTGTTCACAAATTGTGGCCGTCAATGGCAAATGGTTTACATAAGGAATCACAAATCTCCAAGTTCAAATAGCAGACAAAGGAGGTAGGAAAATCATCAGAATAGATGATGGGATGTGTGAGTTCACCTGTATTTCTGTTTTACCCTTGCCCAGCAAGGTAGAATGCCCTCTTTAACTAATTATCCATCAAATATCCCTAGGAGCAAGTAGCTATGACAGATGTTTCTACTCTGTTTTGCATATGGGGAAAATGAAGAAGTTGAGTTAGGAAGAAGTTGAGACATAAAAAGAAGTTGACCAGCAAAGTCTAAAAAGCTCATCTCTTTAACTCTGTCATAAGCCACCCAGCAGTCCAAATTCACCTCCTTTAAACATAGCCCGAGAGTGACTTGTAAAGTCTACCTTACTTATCTACAGTCTCCAAATTCAATCATCTTAATAATGCAATTTCTGATGGAGGATTAGCAACCCTAAATCTCTTGAAGTTGGTGAGCTGTCATGTGGCAAAAGGCTAATTAGAAGGGCCCTGATAGACTTCAGAGGGAAGTGTGGCCACACTTGCAATACCTCTGTGGCAGATCTTGAGTCCCAAGCGCCTTAGAGATATTCTGAAATGTTTTGCCATTTGGGAAATTAAAATTTACAGTGACAAAATTGCATATGTTAAAAAAAAAAAAAAAGCAAAACAAAACCATAAGAATGACTTTAATTAATGGGTCAGCCTAGGGAAATGGATTTTTTATTTGTTAAGAACCAAGGAACTGAATAAAGATCCATCAATATACAGTACCAGGTAATTCTAATTAACTACTGTAAGCAAGGAGTTTGTCTCACTTAGTTTAGGAGCCACGTGGGAAAATAGCACTTCTTTCTTAATGCACAGGTATTATCTAACATTCTGCAAAGGAGAGACTCTTGTCTCACCTGGAAATCTTTGGTTGTTCTTCTCCAGCTAATATTTTTATTAGCCAGTATTTGATTAGGTATTTTCATTTTCAAAATACCTTAAGATCTTAGATTTTACTAAAAAAAAAAAAACTTTCTTGATCGTTATCACTTTCTTCTTAACAAGGTATGAATAACATAGAAGGAAGCCAGAACTTGAGAAGGTAAAGGAATTGGTATGAGATCAATTTGGAGCTTCACATTGTATAGGAATTTAAAGAAGACTGTTTCACCTGATGGCCAGTTTCATCTACTTGATTTGTTTCTTCTGCCAACTTTCAGTCTTTTTCTTGAAATGACAATTAATTGAAAACCAAGTTTTTAAAATTTAATAAATTAATCATTTACTTAAGTTTAAAAACTGCCCTCTACATTTCATTCCTAGGCATACTGCAGTACTCCAAAAGATGACTATTAGCACCTATTTTCTAAGTTTCACATAACATATCAAATATTTTAACATAACATATCAAATATTTTACCATTTGTTTAAATACTGATTAGTTCATTGGCTATGTCACATTTTATTGTCTTAACAAACTATAATTTATTGACCTCTTCATTAATGTGAAATACTCAATTATTGTTTATTTTTTCAATATTATCAATAACACAGCAATGGGGCGCCTGGGTGGCTCAGTGGGTTAAGCCGCTGCCTTCGGCTCGGGTCATGATCTCAGGGTCCTGGGATGGAGCCCCGCATGGGGCTCTCTGCTCAGCAGGGAGCCTGCTTCCTCCTCTCTCTGCCTGCCTCTCTGCCTGCTTGTGATCTCTCTCTGTCGGATAAATAAATAAAATCTTAAAAAAAAAAAAACAACACAGCAATGGCCATCTTTATTTGCATGCTAAATTATTTCCTTAAGATAAATTCTAGGAGAGAAATTACTGAATCAAAAGATGTGACTCTTGGGGCGCCTGGGTGGCTGAGTCGGTTAAGCCTCTGCCTTCGGCTCAGGTCATGATCTAAGGGTCCATGGGATTGAGCCCTGCATCGGGCTCTTTGCTCGGCAGGGAGGCTGCTTCTTCCTCTCTCTCTCTGCCTACCTCTCTGCCTACTTCTGATCTCTGTCTGTCAAATAAATAAAATCTTTAAAAAAAAAAACGTGACTCTTCCTGAAGCCTTTTTGCTACATATTTTAATTTTTTTTATATAAGAATTGACCAATTTAAAATGGCAATGGCAATGAACTAGTGTATCATCTTCATTACAACCTTGCTAACAATGGGAGTTCTGTCAAAAACTTGATACTCCTTTAAATGCAATATAATGTTTCAAGTTCACTTAAATTTCAATTTCTCTGGCAATTAAAGACTGATAGTAAAGCTAATTAAAGCCACCGGAACCATTAAAGCGGTATGGGTTATTATTGGGTTTCGATTCTTTAAAATTTAGTTACAGATGGATGAGTGTAAAATTTCATTTCAGGAAATCCATGAATAGAACTTGTTTTACAGTGGCATATCACTAAATAAAATTATTAATAAGGTTGAACTGCCTAAGTCTCATAAAAAAGTACCAAAAGAATCTTGTTAGAAGAATGATCTCATTTTAAAAAGGCTTGAAATGAATCCATTATAACAAGGCATGGACCCTGAGGGCATGACTGCAGTATTTTAAATTTTATTTGTCTTTGATTGAAAACTTGATTTATTAATAGCATTTCACTGATTATTTTATCTACGTGCATGGGGTAATTCATTTTCATCATTCTTTCCAAAAGGCCACGGGAATAAAAACTTGTTTGTTTGTTTCATCTTTCCCTGGTTTCAGAATTTATTATTGCTCTCTATATAAGAAATAAAAGAAAAAAATTAAATACTAGGTGGTAAACTCTGTTATAGGCACTTTAGGCAGAGCTCAAAACTGAGAGTTGGGTCACTTATTTTGTAACAGTGATATCTCATGGTTTTGAGGGGACCATTAGATCACTAATGGGACAGAAGATTGAATCCCCTCTGAAGTATTTTTGTTTAGTGATCACAGAACCCGTGCAGAAATATCTCTGTGAAGTAGGTAGGGTTCATTGTCCTTTGGTAGTTTTTACCTATTGATTCTTTGGATATTCAACTTCATTTCATCTATCCAGTCACCCTCATTTAAAACATAAATGATAGAAATGCTGCATAACCATGCCACAAGTATGTATGCATATTAGCATGGAGTTTTGGTAATATCTGACCCGAATGCCTCATCAGTTGAATCTATGTCATATTCCTTCTTGTCCTTGACAGCATAGATCACAAATTAAAATGTGCTTTCTCATGACAGATTCTCATAAATTTGAAGGCACCCAGGCTGTCTCCCATGAACCTCAACACCTATGAGGTGAAATATTAGCACACTTTTCAACTCTGCTTCTTCTGACATTATTTGAACCTCTTTTCTGTCCTGATTTCACATCAACCTGCCAATTTTTCCCTTAAAGAATATATAATATAATAATAGCAGATTCTTACTAATTGCAAACGATGTGGAGTGCTAAAGTGCTTTACTGTGATAAATATTTTATATCCATTTTATAGATAAAGAAACTGGAGTATATTACAGGACCAGGAATTGGCAGGCCTGGAGTTCTGGCCTGGGACTGTCTAGCTCCAAAGCTCAAGTTTTAAACTACTGTCCATTTTGAGAACTCTGGGTCTGGTGTTAGAGTTAGCAGTGCAGAGTAAGGGGAGGCAATCAACCCCTCATTCTAGGTACTGCTATTCTTTTGTGCCATCCAAAATTTACTTCAGAATTTTTTACAGTTTCACTATTTGTAGGTTCATTCTAGGCTTATTATTGCCTGAATTTGCCAAATCCTATTTGTTTAGTGTTACTTTCAACATCTTTTCCCCATTAAACTGAGTCCTCTACACTGGGTAGCTGATACAAGTGAAAGATTTCTCTTTTATCTCATTTTATATATGAAGGTATCTGGAGTTAATATAATTAGAGACACCCAGAGTCTTTCAACTAAGCTTGAAATCAGATGCAAAAATCTCGGGACACTCCTGTCACGTAGAAGATGAACCGTTTTAAATATATTCTCCAATAAATTGAAATTCTTGACTGAAATCTAAGTGTAGATAAATAGCATTTTCCCTTCTTAGCAATTGAAACTGATTACTTGACTAATTTCTTAGATACTGTGATGATGGGTATTGAAAAATAGAGTGTTAAACAGAGGATTTTGTAGTATAAAAGTAAAACTCAAAAATTTAAGATGATACTTTATTAAGGAAGATCTGGTGTTTACAAATGGCCTCAGTTTTATTAATTGTTCAAAATTTTGCTTTGTGTACTTGGGTCTTTTCTTCAACTCACATTTTTCTAAGTCTTTTTTTTTTTTTTAAGATTTTATTTATTTATGTGACACACACACGCACACACAGAGAACACGACAGTGAGGAACAGCAGAGGGAGAAGTAGGCTCCCCACAGAGCAGGGACCTGGATGTGGGGCTCTATCCCAGGACCCTGGGATCATGACCTAAGCCAAAGGCAAAGGCTTAACCAACTGAGCCACTCAGGCACCTCTATGTCTTTTGATAGCAATACTAATTCAATGTTTTTCATGTGCAACTCCTTCACAAGTTTGAAGAACATACATGAAGCAGTTTGTCACATACCAGCATACACACTAGTGGCAGTGCTAGTTTGATAATACTACAGGAAGTAGTAACAGTAGTATCTTGTGACTCCACTGGTAATTCACAGCACTTCCTGTTCACACATGCAGGAGTCCCAAAGTAGAGAACTGGTCACTGCATCTACTATCTCGGATCTCTCCCTTAACCTCTGGACCAAAGCATTTTTTTCTCAAAAACCCAGCACCTTAATTCTATATGTAGATGAGTTTATACTGCCTTGTCTTTTTTTGTTTATTTCTGTGTGATTTGTAGATTTTATGCTGAGAGTAAGAAAAGTTGGAGTTGGATTTGAGCTAAACAAAAGCTATGAAAAAATTATAAAATGCACTAGGGTGTGTCAACCAGGGTTATGTGGTATAATTGGGAATTGAAAATGGATTACAGCTTATACTGTAAACCAAAATGCACAGTGGCACATGTCTGTATAGCTACACGGTCTTCTTTAGCAGGATTTAGCAGTCCTGGTTTAGAAGTAGAAAATGTTTTGTGAAACTGGTACATAGATAGGAATTTACATAGAGGTACGAACTGGGGAGCCAGGCATAAAAAATTGCTGTAAGGAATGAATCCAGGTGGTAGAAGGTATTGAAATTGGGAGAAAGCCGACAGCAAGAAAATTAAGGTGTCAAAAGATTAGGAGTCTCAGGGAGATCAAATAGTAGATCTCCCTGATCTCAGGGAGATCAAATAGTAGATTTAGGGAGGTGCAAAAAGTAGAAGCTTCTAAAAATTAGAAGACAGTGAGATGTGTGACTTTGAAGTGGAGTGAAAGAGTAGATGGAGATCATGAGAAAGCCCAGAGTGAAGCTCTAAGAGCATTTTGCTAAGACAGAGAGGATGGAAGATACACAGATATCCCAGAGGCCATACTACTGAAAAATCAGAGATGGGAAACAGACTATTACCCGAATAGGGGATGACATAGTCTAGATTAGAAGGCAGGGAAATGCAAGGATTTGGGGACACCCTGGAAAACAGAAGACTGGTATGTTAATTTAATGGGAACAGACAACTTTTGTAAATAAACCTTATACAATCCTACCCTTTTCCTCCTCCCTCCTCCTTCCTCTTCTCTTCTGAATCTTTAGATTATAAATTGTATGAGATAATAGCTATTCTGGTTTTAAGGCTAGATAAGGCTCAAATTTACAGCTTCCTAAACAAAGACAAGGCAGGTTAAAATGCAGGGCTGAGTATTGCTATTACAGCTTAAAAAATGGCATTGTGTGATTGGTTGTTCAATTGTATACATTCCCCAATGTCACTTTGTACAGAGAATACTTAATGGAAAAATGATTCCCATTCTTATCCATTATCTTACTTACCATTTGGTCAATATAGTAGAGTTCAAGAATTGTAATTTTAGTATATTACAAAGAAAATTATTATAACTTCTAATATGCTAATCTGATGCTCTTCCCATGATGTTTTTAAATGAATATAAATTTATTACAAGACAGCTGATGTTTTTCTCCATGGTCATAGAAAGAAAAAAATTTAGATAATTCACCAGATACTCCTTGTTTTATTTTCATGTCTATACATCTATATATCTACACATCTATATATCTATGTCTATATAGCTTCCTATGATTTATAAAATTTATAAAAATAATTATATTTAATTATACATAATTAAATATAAGTAGCAATTATTAATTTTATGGAATATAGCTATACTGATATTATATAAAGATACACATAATATATGTAACTGATGGAATTTTGACTGGATTTAGTCTGCTAGCATTATTGTATCTTCCCAGAATCATAAAATCTGCCAGTGTAATGTTAGATTTTATTTTAGCTATCATTTTCTTGAAGTTTCAAATTACTAATTTTGTTCTGTCCTTTAGTTTTCTTCAGGAATAGCATTACTCATTTCTTCCCTTAGGAACAGAATAACCAAAGAAATGTTCAAATCTACACCCTTCTACCCACAATGGTAACATACATGCATGCATACATTCATACATACATGGTATAAGCTTTGGGGTTCCAGTTCACCACAGGAAGTCCACAAGAATGGCTCCCTGAAAAATGAATTGGCATTTCAATTTGGTCCAATTTCACCCTAATGTTAACAATTCTGTGCTCACATTTCGAAAAGGTTTAAGGGATTGCTGAAGATGGAATCTGATAAGCAAATTTTAGTCTAGTTCTGCTTGGTCTCTCATTTTTCTTTTTCTCTTTTCATTTTAAATAATGAAGGAGATAAGCCTGGAAAGGTCAAATGCTTTAGGTTTTGTCAGGCAGTTTGGGATTTCTCCAGTGACGAATACATCCCAATTCCCTGGAATGTCAAATCAGCAGCTTAGTCGGTCACTAGAACCAGGACAGATGGGATCCCCCAGGAGGGTTGGCCCACTTCCCTTCTTAGCTCACACAATTAAAACTTGAAATCATAGATTTCTTTGACCTCACATTTGTTTAAAAAAATATATATATTCTTTTTCACCTTCAAGAGATTTCAAGCCAAAGATTTGAAAACTGTTCCTCTAGAGTAAGATCAAGAAGGGTAGCAGATAAAGCAGATGTGGAATATGATATTTTTATACAGGTTATTTAATTCAGAAGTCGTAAGTAAATGTCCATTGTGTAGAAAATTGCACGTGGAAAAAAAAAGGATATTGCCTGTGGTTCATCAATAATGTCATTGCTAATATTGGGGTCTAATGATTGGCCTGAAAAATGTGGCTTGGACGCCGTAGGCTATTACCCTGACTTGCTATAGGATTTTTTTGTATTGAAAAACTTCACAATCCTTAATTGTTTTTTTTTCTTCTATAAAATGTGGAGATAAATGGGAGCATAACATGATTTTAGAAATAGCTTATGAAGACAGGGTTCTTGTCTGAATGGCTCATGACAGAGCCCAGCATCATACTTAATGCATAATACGTTCCCACTAAGTGCTTACTAAACAAAAGAATAGATGAATAGTTGATTTTCGGTTAGAAGCCAAATGGTTTTGGGCAAAATATTTAATTCCTTTGTGTAACTTCTTTCTCTTAGAGTTTCTATGGATATTAGGAAGATTAATAAAGTATTGACCCAAAGAGTATTATTAATTCACTTAGGAACACAGTATTTTAATTGTGTTAATATTATTTGGGTGTGTATTACAATTATTGATCATTTTTGGGGTCCTGACTCTATCACACTGCCATCTCCAAGTTCAACCAAGACATCTCAACATAGAATTTTTTGAAAAATGTTCTAATAATAGTATCATTTGTATTGCTGTTGGTGTTGTATTGGGACACAAAGTCATGACATACATATATTTCTATCAGCACAAAAATTATTCGAGTTCCAAGTATGTACTGAATACCTATGGCATTTTAATTACTGTTTGAATCCCTGTGGATGTAACAATAAACCATCAATAAATCTCTGAACTTACATTCTAGTTGGGGATGGTGGTGTGTAAAAAGATAAGGAGGAAATGAAAGAATAAAAATATAATAAAAGTAAGTGCTTAGAAAAGATAAATAGGGTAAATGCGACAGAAAGTGGTAGAGGGGTGAATTATTTTAGATTGGGTGTTCAGAAAGATTTCTCAGAAGAGAAGGGGCATTTGAGCTGAGCCTGGAAGTCTGTAAAGGAACCAGGGCAAACATCTTAATAGAGAATGTGTCTGGAAGGTTCTAGGAACAGCAATAAATTTATTATCACTGGAACACAGACAACAGATGGATAATAATAATATTTATGTCTGGCTTTAATGAGCAAAGGAAAAGGTAATGAATTTTCCTGTGTCCCTTTGTAAAGCTGTTATTTCCTTCAGTACCGTAAGGAGGAAAAAAAACTAAAAGAAAATCTGAGTTTCAGAATTTATTTCCAGTACAGTGTTCCAGTCTACTTCTTGGGTGTGCTGGGACTTCAGCAGGCCAGTCCCACTGGGCAGTGGTCAGTAGTCCGACAGCACATAAGCATGTTAACATACTCTGGGTTTATAATTAGAAACTGTTCTGAGGGATGACTGAGTTCTGCTCGTCTTTTGTGCTCTTTCTCTCAAAGTAAAAGGAAGGTGAGGCTGTAGCAGAGGTTGTTAAGAATGGGAAAGTGGACTGTGGGTATCTTGAGATGAAAACATGTTCATCTTATGTTTGTCTTAAAATACTGTAGGGGTAAAAATAAATGCATTTCCCATAAAAGAAAAGGAAATACAGTTGGAATTCAAATATCCCATTAAATGCTAGCTGAGATATTAAGAAGAAAATATAAAATATAAATTTACATCTTTTATTATAGAAATTACAAAACATAAAGAAAAAATAGTGTAGTGAGCCTATAGGTGTCTACCACCTACTTCAGCATTTATCAGTCTTTCTCCTGTGTCCTTTCACCTAACCCTCAACTCCAGTTTTTGTCAGAGCACTGGAAGGAAAAATCCTAGTTATGACATAATTTCACACATATACTTCATTATGCTTCAACATGCACAAGGGCATACTTTTAAAAATATCACCACAATGACATTATCACACCTAATAAAAGTAAAGACATTTTGTTCATGTCATTTCATAACCACACCATATTCAACTCCCTAATCATCTTAGGCATGTCTTTTTGTAGCTGGTGTGTTCAAACCAGGATCAAAAAAAAAAAAAAGAAAAAGAAAAAAAAGAAAAAAAGAAAAACAAAAAACAAAAAGCATTCACACATTGAATTTGGTTGTAGTCTCTCTTAAATCTCTAGTCTGTAATAGCCCCTCTTCTCTAAATTTTAATTTGTTTGGGAAATTGGGCCGTTTATCTTATGAAATAGCCCATATTCTGGATTTGTTTGATTGTTTCTTTATGCTGTTGTTTCTCTGTTCTACATATCTCCCCTAGTTAGGGCTTGATTAGACTCAGAATCAATGATTTTTTCCAAGAATATTTTATAGAGGTGATTAGTGTATCTACATCACATGTGAAAGCAAGCACTGACTAGATGCTCATCACACTTTTAGTGATGCTGAAATCAATTAATGGGTTCATGCACTGCTGGCCTGGTCCCATCTATTATAATAGTTCACATCAATATTTTACCTAATAGTCTTAGTATCCACTGATGAACATTGTCTAGGTCATTATTTCATTAAAGGGTTATAAAATAATGGTTTTCAATTGTATGATTCTATTTTCCATCTAGAATTCTCCTATAAAGAAGAAATTTTCAGAGCATATGTGTGGCTCAGTTGGTTAAGTGTCTGCCTTCGGCTCAGGTGATGATCTCAGGATAGTAGAATCAAGGCCTTCCCCCCCCCACCCACTTCCCCTTCCCCGGGGCCCCCCCCCAAAGGGGGGGGGGGGGTCTGCTTCTCCCTCTCCGTCTGCCTTCCCTGCCTCAAATAAATAAATAAAACCTTAAAAAAGAAGAAGAAATTTTCCTCATCAACTATTTGGTTACCATAAATTATGCCATAGTATTTTAAACTATCATTTGTGAAGTAAAACAAGCCCGATAAGCAGTATAGTAGATACAAAACAGCAATGTATCTATTTATTTTAAGATGCTGCCTCTGGCTGAAAACTCAGGGAGGCTTTACAGAGAACCTGGTGTTTGAGTTGACTTTTTCTTTCTCTTTTTCTTTCTCTCTTTCTCCCTCCCTCTCTCTTTTCTTTTCTCCCTCCCTCCCCTCCTCTTTTCCTTTCTTCCTCACTTCCTCCCTTCCTCTCTCACCCAGTATTTAGAATGGAAGATTTTTTTGTGATGATGGTGGTGATTATTTTCATTTTGGCGTTTCTTATGTTTATATAGGGGGCATCTTCTTGTGTTTTTATTTTTATTTTTTTTAAAAGATTTTGTTTATTTATTTGACAGAGAGATCACAAGCAGGCAGAGAGGCAGGCAGAGAGAGAGGAGGAAGCAGGCTCCATGCTGAGCAGAGAGCCCGATGCGGGGCTCGATCCCAGGACCCTGAGATCATGACCTGAGCCGAAGGCAGTGGCCCAACCCACTGAGCCACCCAGGCGCCCCCTTCTTGTGTTTTTCATTTTTGTTTCTCCAGTGGCTAATGGTATTAAGCATCATTTCATGTGCCATTAGCCATTCCTATCTTTTCAAATCTTTTATTTATTTTCTTGTTGAATTGTTTGCCTTCTTATAATTAACTTCAAAAAGTTCTTTTCATGTTCTGGATATACACTCTTTTATACATACAAATATATTCTACCAATTTGTGGCTTGCCTTTGTTACATAATGGCGTCTTTGGAGATCAGAAGCTTTTAAAGTTGATGAAGTTTAATTTATTATTTTCTTGTATGGCTCATGCTATTATGTTCTGAGAAATTTTACCTACTGCACAGTCACAAAGGTTTTCTCCTAGGAGTTTTAGGTTTTACATTGAAGACTGTAATCCAGTTTGAGATAATTTTTGTATACGGTATAAAGTAAGGGTAGATGTTCACAGTTTTTCTATACAGGTATTTATTTGTTGGAAAGTCTTTTCTTTTCTCATTGAATTACCTTGGCATCTTTGTAAAACATCTATTCACATATGTGTTTGTCTATTTCTGGAGTCTCTTTTCTCTTCCATTGATCTATGCCTATCTTTTTGAAAATACCCAAACTAGCTTGATTACTATAGCTTTATCTTTTATAATAAGCCTTAAAGTAAGGTGGATTAAATCTTCCAACTTTGTTCTTTTTAAAAATGGCTTTGATTAGTCTAGATTATTTGCATTTCTGTACAGATTTTTAGAATCAACTTATCAGTTCATACAAAAAAAAAAAAGAAGAACAACAACAACATCAACAACAATCAGGCTGTTAGAATTTTGATCAGGATTTGGTTGCATCCTTACTTAAATTTGAGAAAAATTGCTATATTTAATAGTAATATTGAGTCTGGCCAACTAGTTATTGGCAAAGGCACTATGTTAATTAAATGGAAGAAAGAAGGTATTTTTAACCAACGGTTCTGAAACAATTATATACTCACACTTAGGGGAAAATTACTTCTATATGTCTACCTTATTCCATGCCCCCAAATTAGAAATAATGGTATTTATTTATTTATTTATTTGACAGAGAGAGAGAGAGAGAGAGAGAGAGAGAGATCACAAGCAGGCAGAGAGAGAGAGGGAAGCAGGCTCTCTGCTGAGCAGAGAGCCTGATGCGGGGCTCAATCCCAGGACCCCGAGATCATGAGCTGAGCTGAAGGCAGAGGCTTAACCCACTGAGCCACCCAGGTGCCCCATAATAGTACTTTTAAATATGAAACCAAGAACTGTAAAGTTTTTGAAGTAAATAATAGCAACTAAATTTGTTACCTTGTAGAAGGCAAAAATTTCTTACATAGAACTGAAAAAGTACAAAGTATAGTAGGGAAAAAAATCTTGATAGATTAGAGATCATCAAAACTAAAAACATCTGCTCATCAAAAGACATCATTAAGAAAACAAATAAGCAAGCCATAGCCTTGAAGAAAATATTCAAAATGCATATCACACAAATAAATTATATCAAGAATATAGAATGCACTCCTAAAAATCAATAATAAAAAGACAAACAATCTAATTAAAAATGAGCAAAAGTATTGAACAGACAATTTACAAAGGAAGATATATGAATGACCAGTAAGCATGTGAATAGGTGCTTAACATCATTAGTCATCCTGGAAATGCAAATTGAAAACTCAATGAAGAATGCAAATTGAAACTCCAATGAGATACCATTGCACACCTGCTAGAATAGCTGAAATCATAGAAAAATAAGACAATATAAAATGACACTGAGGATGTGGAGCAACTTTACCATGTTCTGGGAATGTGTAAAATGGTACAAGCATTTCTCGAGAACTGTTTGGCTATTTCTTATAAAGTGAAATATACCTCTATCCTGGAGTGCCATTTTATTTTATTTTTAATTTTATTTGTTTATTTGACAGAGAGAGGAGACAAGCCAGAGAGGGAACAAGCAGGGGGAGTAGGAGAGGGAGAATCAGGCTCCCTACTGAGCAAGGAGCCGGACCAATCCCAGGACCCCAGGATCACTACCAGAGCCAAAGGCAGACACTTAACAACTGAGCCACCTGGGTGTCGCCTGAAGTGCCATTTTAATTCTTACCTCTGCCTCCTCTTGGTAAGAGAGATAGTCCAGGGCCTTAACATTGTTCAGGGCTACACATAAACCGGGCTGTATCTTTTATTACCAGGAGCTGATTAATACGCCTCTCTTTTCACATAGTTCTAGGGCCTCAGTTAAGATTGGGGAGTGGGAGACCTTAGCACCCACCTAGAGAACTATGCTCAGCTTCTATCTAATTGAGTCTCCTGGGACAGAGAAGATTCTCAACATGTGAGGTAGACTGACTCCTGGGTCATTTTTTAGCTGTGGTTCAGAATGACTCACGTTCTTTCTTTATTTACCACTTATGCCAGGAGGCTGAGGACTAACTAGGTGACTGCTGTAGGCAGCAGAAGGCCTGAAACAAGTTAAAGAAAACAGGGGTTGAAGAAGGAGAATGATGAAGGAAAGGAATAAAAGGGGTAAAAAAGAAAGAGAGGGCCATTTTGTCCTGGTAGGCAAGGATTCATGCATTTTAAATACTTAAAGAATAAAATTAAAAAGGGGGAAAAAACTAGGTTTAATTAGTACTTGGCCTAATTTATGCTTAGAGTGTGATCTGTTTCGTTGAATGCAGGGCATTTTCCTGTACAATTCCCATTTCTGCAATTGTGCCACTTATTATGATTTATTTTATTTTATTTTATTTTGCTTTTAATATAATGATTTCTACTGGTTCCTGTTAAGCTTCGTTTTGTTGATTTCTGATTACTTCTTCAATAACAATGTCATTTTGAATTCCAATACCATCCTCCAGAGTGCTGCCCTCCCTGAACCTTCCTAGGTTTCATTTGCAAGTTTGGGAATAAACTCTATTACCATTTCATGGTTGAAAATATTAAATATGCAGTTTGAAATGCATAATAAAATTCCCTAAACTATTTCAAGGCTTCACAAACATTAAGAATGATCAAATCCATAGTGTCCTCATGATTTAAGCCCTAGAATTTTTATTTTGCACTAAAATATCAGACCCTGATATTATATAAATGGTTATTTACACAGCTAGAAGGAATTCTGGAACTCAGTGTCATTCCAGTCTAAAACTCACATTAGGGAGCCAGCATCACTTGCTAATTAGGGAATATGAGTAGAGCTATACCTCCAAATCAAATTTACACAGAGATGTTTGTTAAATAACAAATCAAAACTGCCAAGCTAAAGATTTTACCTTATTGCAACATGTAAACAGATTTTATGAATTATACTCTATTTGAAATATGTGAAACATTTTAATTCACATCTGATGTTTAAAATGTTTTCTCAGTGAGGAGCAGGTGTCCATTGCACTTAAGCTAGCATCTCCATTTGTTAAAACTGACAACAGTTTTTTTTTTTTTAAAGGGGAGAAATACCAGCATCTTTTTTTTTTTTTAAAGATTTTATTTATTTATTTGACAGACAGAGATCACAAGTAGGCAGAGAGGCAGGCAGAGAGAGAGAGGAAGGGAAGCAGGCTCCCCGCTGAGCAGAGAGCCCGATGCGGGGCTCGATCCCAGGACCCTGAGATCATGACCTAAGCCGAAGACAGAGGCTTTAACCCACTGAGCCACCCAGGCGCCCCAAACTGACAACAGTTTTAAATAAAAGGGAAGATTGTCTCATTCACCTCAAAATTTATAGTGATAGGCTGAAAATCTTCTCCCAGTCTTGTTTCATCTGCTATTAAGACACGTAATACTTTCCCACTCTTGCCCTCCAGTGTAATTTGGAGTCTTTGCAAGGGCTGCTTTGCCACTTGAGGCTCCAGCGTCTCCTGGTGGAGGAATCGAGTCATACAATGCCAGGATTCCTGGTTATTTTCAGTTGGCCAAAAGCTGAATGCATAACTTGCTCAAGTTGAAATCTCTGGACACCTTTTTAAAAAATCAGCTGTGCTAAGCATGTTCTAAATGCTCTTCTCAGGAACCGTCTTCCTTGATTCCTGAATTATTGGCCTGCATTTCAAAAATGCAATGAATTATTATTCCTTAATACACAAAGCACTACTAGAATTGCACTCATTACCAATAAAGAAGATACATAGAGGGTCTGACACTCTTCATGATGATGATGATGATGATGATATAATAGCTAAGATTCATTGATTTTGTTAGTTATGTGCTTGGCACTACTCTAAGTGACAGTCATATTCATGTAATCTCACACTAAATCTCATTTACAGTACAGTAAGCTGAGCAGAGAGAGGTCAGATATCTATGTACGTAGGTGACAGAGGAGAGCGTTAAGCCTCACCCTCTGAAGCTGGAGTTCATGTGCCACTACACAGCTTGCCTCTGGATGATATGGACTGTGGGTCCTAAATTGGGGAAAGTACTTTCTGGTATCTTTAAGTTGAGAGAACAAGGAGCCTAAGTTAGGAACCAAAGTTAAGTAAAACTCTTTCATATCACTTGAGTCTGAAAGTTACAGGCGACACTTTGGCATTTGTGAGAAAAGGTAGGTGGGTTGGAGGAAGGACTGAATGGAAGTATCTAGTGAAGGCTATTTATACCTATTTCCTTATGAGGATGAGGCATACAATTATCAAGTGACAAATGGAAGTAAGTATGAAGTTAGATTTCATGATTCCAGTAAGTTACATCTGGATTTTGTAAATATCTATATGAACTTTTGGCTACAGTTGAAAAGTACAGAAAATGAGAAAGTGAGAGAAAAGTAGATGCTCTTTATAAAAATGTGGGAATGTGTGCTCTTCTGTTATTTTTGTTAAATATAATTTTAATTCCCTTAGGATATTCTATTGAACGGATATACCATAAGTAAACAATTGTCATTCTATAGGATGTTTAGATCCTTCTAATTTTCACCATTATAAATAATGGGGATAATGAACATCTTTGTATATGGATCTTAATCAGTAGGTCTTTTGTTTGGATTGATAGAAATATATTCTTGATCAAAATTTATAGCTCTTCCTAAGGCTCTTGATACATAAGATACATAAGATGCACTTTGTTATTTTCCTGCTGGAAATAAAACAGTGGTAATGGGTAAAACATTAGTTAGCAGGCTAGGTTCAACAGTCCTATGATGCCTTTCAGATGTTATTTGGCATAAGAAAGTTATCTCCCACTGTCCTTTCAAAGAGAGATTCAATGGCCACACTCCTTATGCTTTTGCCAAGAACGATTACCTGGGGAAATCCAATACAAAACTTTAAACAAACATCTGAGAAACCTATTATTCTATCTAGCCTCTGACATCGTATCTTCTCATGGAGAGTTGGGTATAGTAATTACTTATGCTCTTTCTTCAGTTATCTATTTGAAATTTGTCCAAAAATTGCACAGCTTCTGGGTAAATATAAAAAGTAGTTTGTGTCAATACTGGCCAAAATTCTTTTTGACCCTTATAGGAGCTTCAGCTGTTGAAAATAATCTTGTATCATATGATGTCAGCTTTTATAATTGGATGGTTAATTCATTTTATAGATTAGAAATAAATAAGTTAGGTTAATAAAATTTCATTTATTTATATTTTACTATAAAGACAATAGATTTTAAAAGTATTTTATAAATTAAAAATAATATAGTATCCCTAAAAAGTTTGATTGTTTTATATCCCTTCTTTTCCTGGTATGTGGAACTGGGTTTTCCATGACTAAATGACTTGCCCAAAAGGCACCAAGTTCTACTAGACGTCAGCATTTGGTTTGGCTGATTTTTTTAATCCTACTCATTTAACATCACAATCTTTTTATTTTCTGACTACATGTGAGTAACTAAATTAAATTTCATGTTCCAAAGGGAAGTGCAGTGTTTTTTGAACCTAAGAAACCCTGTAAGAGAGATGATAGTTTAGTTTCTTTGAGTCATCTTTATGTTGTTGCAAAGCACGAAGTTAAACTTGCCCCAAAAGTCAAAACAACTCTTCCTTCCCAAATTTAAATACAGCACTGACATAAAAATGAGTTCAGAGACCAAAGAGAAATTACTTTATTAGATATAGACTTGAACTTTCAGAATGTATAAAATAGGGCACATTGGTTTTATGGAACTTGAAAATAAACATGTATGAAAAATTGAGGTTGACAAATATTGGTAAAATATGATCTTTGCAAATTAGACTTGTTGGTTATTTTAAATGGGGAAGGATGCCTCAGTTACTAACACCATAAAAGTATATATTGGAGGTGTTATGTACTGAATGTTTTCCCCCCAAAATTCTCATGCTGAAGCCCTAACCTCAGTGTGTGTGTGTGTGTGTGTGTGTGTGTGTGTGTGTGTGTGTGTGTGGGAGATGGTGTCCCTAAGGATGTTATTAAGATTAAAGAGGTCATAAGGATGGGGTCCTGGGTGACTGGGTGGCTCAGTCAGTTAAGTGCCTCACCTTTGGCTCAGGTCATGATGCTGGGTTCCTGGAATAAAGCCCCTCTTCAAGCTCCCTGCTTCTCCTTCTCCCTCTGCCACTCCCCCTGCTTGTGCACTTGCTTGCTCTCTCTTCTCTCTCTCTCTGTCTGTCAAATAAATAAATAAAATCTTAAAAAAAAAATAAGGATAAGGTCCTGATCTGATAGGATTAGTGACCTTATAAGAAAAGACACCAGTGGGGCGCCTGGGTGACTCAGTGGGTTAAGCCACTGCCTTCGGCTCAGGTCATGATCCCAGGGTCCTGGGATTGAGTCCTGCATCTGGCTCTCTGCTCAGCAGGGAGCCTGCTTCTCCCCCCTCCCCCTGCCACCTCTCTGCCTACTTGTGATCTCTGTCAAATAAATATAAATAAAATCTTTAAAAAAAAAAAAAAAGACACCAGAAAGTTTGCAGTCTCTCTTCTGTGTGCACCAAGGAAAGGACACATGTGAGGACAAATCAAGAAGGTGGCCATCTAAAAGCAAGGAAGAGTGCTATTTACCAAAAACCCAATTGGCTGTGTCCTTGATCAGGAACCTCTTGTTTCCAGAACGATAATGAAACAAATTTCTGTTTTTTAAGCTACAGTCTGTGTGGCATTTTGTTATGGCAACACAAACAGACTAATATAGGAGTTTCCAGAGCAGAGGAGAGTCTGTGCTTTGGGTTAGAGCAGTGGGGTTCTTGAAGTAGGTGAGTTATGTTCCATTAGAACTTCCTTGTATCCTGACATATTATCTATAGTTTTGTGTTACTGTCTAATTCTCTTAAGAACACCTTTGTTTTTTATCTGTTTCTTCCTGAGTAGTCCATGATAGTAAAAGGAAAGAAATTAACATTTGTTAGAGACTTAACATGGGCCAGGCACTGTCTCACATGTGTTTTCTCATTTAATCCTTGGAAACATCTTGCAACTTCAGTATTATTATTCCAATAATTATAGTTAAAGAAATGAAATAACATTCCCCCACAGTCACTTATCTAGTTCATGGGCAGATTTGGGAACCAATCTCATCATTCTTTTTTCTCCCATGAGGTCATATTCTTTCCATTACATAATATTCAGGATCCAGTGAGAAAATATAAACCCCTCTGGTATTTCTAATGGAGGGGATTGAGTGTACTGGGACTAGAGGAATTGAAAGTCCAAATAGAAGATGGTGAAGGCACCCAGAAAGTAACGCAAGCAAGGCATGGCTGCTCCTGCCCATGAACTGGAGGATCTAAGGGAGTAAGTGGTATTGCTGGATCCCAGGGGCCTCCTAGGGGAAGGTGTTCTGTGATAGTTGGGACCATGGAAGAGAAGCTGTTTAATGGAAGCTACAGCTTCTGCTCTGGACGCTACCCAAGCAGACCGAGAGGGAGGAGGTTGTCCTGGCTTTTCTCTTCTCTACCCTCCAGTCTTCTGCCAGTAATTCTCAGTAGTCAAACCTTCAGGATTTCAGAAAACAAAGGGCTCAGGAAATATGGTCTGGACAAGGGCAGAAAAGGATCAGGTAACAGATCTGAAAGCAACTTAGCAAATGGGCAAGACACACTACATCGCGTTGTCATCTAGGTGAGAGAGTCTTAGATTATTTATCTATTTTTTGTTCCTCTCAAATCCCAGTGCAGTGCTATGCTTATATTCATGTCTTTATACCCGAAAGGGTCTCTCTACTTGTGGAGACTTTCATTTTACATATTGCAAAACCATGGTCCAAAGAAAGTAAATTTTTTTAGTAAAAGTCAAATAGCAAGTAAATAGCAAAGACAGAACCAAATCCAATAATTCTAAAACCAAGTCCAGTGTCTTCCCATTTCACCATGACGTGCTCAATAAGCACTTGTCTAGTTGGATTGGACTGAATGGATTCAACCGAGGTAATTATGATAAAAGAGAAGTTATGAACTTCCAAAAGCACAGCCATGTGTTGCCAGTACAGTACTAGTGCTATAAGGACACTACGGATAAAGAATATTCCTGGCAAAACCATCATATTAAACCTTTCTTTCCATAAACTATTGCTCATATTTTTGGTATTTTTTTCTCTATATAGTTTTATTCTTGTCTTTCAATCAATGGAAACGATATTATCTTTATTTTTATTGTTGCTTGATTTGTTTAAACATACCTACTCTAAAGTTGGTGACCCTCAAATGTATTAATATAAAATGGGAAACATTCCATAAACTAACCACATGTAGGCAACATTCATTTTTTGTTCTTTTTTCTTTTAAGATTTTATTTATTTGAGAGAGAGAGAGAGAGAGAGAGAGAGAACACAGGCGGGAGGCAGAGATAGAGAGAAGCAGACTCTCCGCTGAGGAGAGAGCCTGATGTGGGATTTGATCCCAGGACCCTGGGATCATGACCTGAGTGGAAGGCAGACAGTTAACCTTCTGAGCTACCCAGGTACCTCTGTTCTTTTTTCTTAAATTATATTATTTGAGCATTGTCCTTAGCTAATCACATCTGAGATTAATCTCCCCATCTCCCCAGCCTCCCCAAATCTAGAGATAATAACACCTTCCCGAAAAATCCCTTTAACCCGGAGGATAAATATGTTTGACCCACTTCATAGTGGAAAATTCATAGAGATTTCTTCTTGTCATTCTTGCTATATTTCTCAGTAAATATGGGAAAAGGGGGTTACCTTTATGTTTTCTCAGAACTGGCCTTGGCAAAGGAAAAGAAAAAAGAAAGTTTATTTTGTACTCTTTGTGTTCTTTGTGTTCATCAGCCCACAATCTCCCAAATCATAGATTATCAATTATCTCAGCTGTGGAACTCTAAATAGTTTGTGAACTATAACTGGTATATTAAAATAAACCCCAGCCTAAGACTTCCTTCTAACTTCCTCTTCCTCTCTCTCTTTCTTTGCCAATAGGACACCCATATATTGCTATCAGTTCTGTCCTGAAATTATAGTTTGGAATATAGATAATCTTGATAAATAGTCACACTGGGTCTGTGATGTACCAGGGTCTTCTCCCTGGCCTCAGACGCTCCCTTAACTCCTGAGCTCTTCTCATTTCTTTGTGGCAATATGGCTTCAACCCTGTTGTCCTTCATGGAGGGCTAGTACCCTTTCTATTGTCCACAGATTTAGGAATATCAGTCTTCTGATTCATTTCCCATCATCATATATACACACACAATTCTTTAGCCCTTTCTCATATTGAATAGTGGCTATGGTCCTTGTATATGCAGAGACAGACATATTTGACTAAAGCGAGTGAGTGAGTACACTGCTTCTCCATACAGTATGTTCCAGGGATTACCAGTCATCGAATGGTCTATGTTACCTGCACCCCCATAGAGTTGTGCAGTGCACAGCCATTTGCATAAACTACATGAGAATGTTTATTCCCAGGATTTGTGCTGAAGGATATCAATTTATGGGTATAAGTGGTGGTCTTAGGGCAGTTAAGTGGGATTTAAACAAAAACAATAAAGTTTTGTTTAGATTACGGGCAGGTCTAACTGAGATCTCTCAGTCTGTATGCTAACGTCTAATTTCCAGGTTCTGTCTAAAGTCCAGATCCTGTTTGCCAGGCATCGTGAAAGTCCATGTTTTTTCTTTGTATCCAATGTCTCTCTCTCATTTCATTCAGATGAATGAAATGGCAGCTAGTCTTAAGCTCACTGACTCCTCTTTGTTCTCTAACTGTCCTCTACTACCCACTGAGCCACCTGAGTTCATATTCCATCTATTATTTCCACCACATAGAAATATATATATTATACCCAGAAAGAGACAAAGGCCTTTCTTGCTTATCAGCTATCTACTAACCATTGTTCATATAAGTAATTACATGATCGGAAAGTGATTATACCAAATATATACACATATGAAAGTCAGTTGCTAGCATTCAACAAAGTTTATTTTTCATGAGGATCTGTAGGAACAATTTTTATTAGACTTACAGATTATTAATAGAGAACTTAGAAAGCATTAACTGGTAAGGTCCCACCGGTACCTGCTTGTGTTGAAAACAATTATAATTATTCTCTTCGTAGAAAAAAAAATAAGAGGAAAGAATTACCTAGCATTTATTTTGCAACAGTTCATTCAGGGCTACTCAGAGTGGTATGCATTATCCTGCCCTTTCAATCTGTCTTTCTAAGAAATTAAGACTGATGAGACTCTGTGACTATATAGGCCTGCAGCAATTTAAAGGAGGTGCCTAGATCCCAGCATCCTAAGTTCAAGCCCCACCTTGAGCATAGAGCCTGCTAAAAAAAAAAAAAAAAAAAAATCCCAGTCTGTTTAGTAAACTTACTCACCGTTGGTATATAATCTGCCTAACAATGATCTATTGAAGTGCCCTACCAGTGACATAACTTTTTAGTTTTTGAGCAACACCTGTAGAATTTTGTATGAATCTTCACACAGAATACTTGTTACGGTCTATCTATAAACATCTTACTTTGTGGTTGGATACTAACACTGTCTTAGATGTTTTCATCTTTTCTTCCAGCACCTTTAGGAGAAGCTTTGGTTTTGTTGTGTGTGTGTGTGTGTGTGTGTGTGTGTGTGTCTGTGTGTGTGTGTTTGAAGAAATGGGAAAAGTGAGACCATTTTCATAATGAACTGATTTCTTTCTTTCTTCCTTTTTTTTTAAGACTTCCGGGGGACAACTAAGGTCGCTACAGTGAAGATGCTAGGCAGTCAGCTGGTTCGTTCACTACCCATGAAATTTACTACTATTGGTCCGTTTATGTCACAATTTTATAACCCAACAATATTAAAACATTTCATGAATCAGGGAATTTTAAGTTCATTTGTGAACTACCCAAACTGCAAGTGTTAATTCATAAATGCTTCAAGTTTATTGGTTTTGAACAGGTTTCGAACATATCTGGCATTCGCCCAAAATGACCCCATCTAGCCTATTCCCCGTTACCTTCTTAGTGTCTCTGAGGCAAGAAACTCCAGGCCTCTGTTCTACTCATGCCATTTATAACCTAGAGCAATAGGCGGGAAATTCTCCCTTCCCAGCAATAGCTATTCTTCCTTATTCTGGGGTTCTTAAAACAAAAACAAACAAAAGGCAGGAAGGAATAAAAGAAAAGAAAAGAAAGAGAGAAAGAAAGAAACCTACCATGGGGAAGCCTGAAGCTGCAACACAAATAATGATTATTCCTGTCAAGGTTTAGCTGTGGTTGCTAAGTTACTGGCCTGTTCTGAAAAACCTTGAAGTATGGGACACATTAGGAGCTCGTTAGGTCCTGGTGACTTGCGGTAAATGTACAATTTGTCTCTGTGCTAAACACACCTCAAAAATAACAATAAAGAAACCCACATAGCTTAAAATTTGTGACCTTTCTTTTTCTTGTTTCATTTCTCCTCCCCCTCACCTAACATCTCCTAGTCTGGTGTTCTTACGAAAGCAGCATTACTGGAAAAATAAAGAGAAGCGTTTTGCAACGGATGGGAGCAAGATATATTAGCTTAAAGCCTTTGGCATTTAATGAATGTGTTCACAGAGAGAATCTTATGAAGGGCTGAGGAAAACTAAACGTAGATTCCATAATAAGTGTCTACAATACAAGCTGTAGGCCATCAGCTCATTTTGGGAGAGTGCCTATAGTGTGTCTATACTGGGCTGCAAAACCTCTTGGGAGTATAAAGCACTTTACTGTATTATCTTACACTTGTATCCATTTTCTGTTTATCCTATTAGGATTGTTTTTCCAATTCATAGATCTTGGAGTAAACTTAGAGACTTCTATTTGCAATTCAAAATTATGATATGTGGGGAATATCACATTCTGGGCAGCCCAAACTTGATTATAGGTTTAGTTTACTAAACCATTTCCGTGGGTGGTTGGGCTTCCTTTTCTCCCTTTACTGCATCCATGTTTCCACTCTCACTATTAATGCCCTTTGTTGCATGTTTTGACAAGATTGTTTTAGTGAGGGCAAACTAACAGAAGGACTATAGTTGGGGGAAATGGGTAGGAGACAACAGGGTAGGCAGGGATAAAATATGGGGCCAAAAGAGAGGGGGAAGAGGAAGAAAAGAGGAGGTACCGGAGGATCTTTGGGCATTCTCTAGCTATTGCAAATCTGGCAAATTGCATAGACAAGAAGTAACCATTGTGGATTTTCCTGTGAATACCCAAATAATTTAAATAATGTTCTACTAGCATTTGGGGATTGGGCTCTAAGAAGTGAAAGTAAGACTTATGAAGGTGAATCAGTCACATGTCCTGTGTGAACTTTATAAACCTACTTTAATCTTTAGTTGTGTTGGTCTGCAGTCAAGGATACCATTTGGCTCTGAGAAAATATTATAAGATGTTTAAATCTGAACTACTTCAAATGGAGAATCTTTTCATTCTTGTGCCAGTAATCAAGGGGAAATCAAACAGCATTAAAAAAAAAACAGCTCAAATCAAAGATGATGCTAGATGAAATTCTTACCTCATCACTTTCACACACACACACACACACACACACACACACATATATATATATATATATATATATATATATATATATATATGTATACATTTGTGCATACACACATCCATCTTTTCCTTTAATAAAGTTATTTTTATAAGATACTGCCACACATAGCCATTAAAATCACCTTTTTTTTCTTTTTCTTTCTTTCTTTTTTTTTTTTTTTGACCCCAAGTAATGATCTGGATTCTCTCAAAGCATTGTGCTATTCTCTTCAAACAAGTCACATTCCAAAATAACTCTCTCATTGCCCTATAGTTCTTCGAAAGTCATCCCTTCATCTGTGACATATCCTTACATTAAACAAAGTTTCCAATGAGGAAAGAATCTCCACATCAACTCCCATTCCCCTCAATGAGAAAAACAAAATAAAACAGAATACATGCTCTGGAAGGTAAAAGATTACATTCACCATTAAGTACAGACCCTAATTCCTTTCTCAGTTTTCCCAGCTATGTCTGTTATTAAAACATAATATTTTCATAACTAGTGGGAGGTTTTTTGTTGGTTTTAGAAATTATTCATGATTGTAATGAAGTGGGTTAATTTATTTATCATATTTGTCTGTCCAATACACCATGTATTCTGTTAATAGACAGCATTGCCTAGTGACATAGGTTTAATGGCTACCATTCAAACAGAACGATACAGAATTCTTTCTGGAATTAATATGCAAATGTTGAGAGAAGAAATTTCTCTCTCTCTCCACTGGATTTGCTAAATTTAGAGGATGTAAATCTGGTTAATAGTCACCATCTTGGAGAAAGCTTTCTACTCTAACATAAAGCCCCAACAGAGATAAGCAGTAATGAAACATAGGCAGTATGACTCCTCGCCGCACAGGATCAAAATTCTAGTACCCGAAGCTCTGATACCACCAACTCTCTATCCTGCTTCATCAGTTTCCCCACTCCACATTCCCACCAGCATGGAGATATGATGTAATACTATTCATTTTAAAATCAGGGTTAAAAAAAAAAAGACTAATTTAATAGCATCTCCAATTCTATCCCCTTTCTTCTTTATAGGTTTTAATTATGTTATCTTTGGTTGGTTCAGAAGACTATATGCAAAACATCTTACATAATGAAGGAGAATAACCCCACTTAAGAAATACAACATCACCACTTCTGTTTCATACACCCCTATGTTCTTTTATATCCCATTCCATTGCCTTCCCTAGAGAAAAAATTAGCACCATCTTAAATTTTGTGTATGTCATTCCTTTTTAATTATTAACAGCTTTATCCATATAGTTTTCCATAATCAACATACCATCTCCCTTGACATATTTGTCAGACTTTTGTGTTTATCTCTTCACTGACACTGCTGTTGGCCTGGTCACCAGCCATCTTCATATTGCCAAATTCAAAAGAAAGCCCTCAGTCAGCATTATCTTGACCTATCAAGAGCTCTTGACATGCTTTACTGTTCCCTCTCTTTTGAATATTTGTTTTGTTTTCTCAGGAAGCATGCTATGTGGTCCTCAGCTTCTTCATTGAGTGATCCTTCTCAGTCTCTTTTGCTGAATGCTCCCCATTTTTCTAACTTCTTAGAGTCCTAGGGCTTACACCTTTATTTTTCTATATTCATTTCCTGGGTGATCTCATCCAGGCCAGAGCTGTAGAGTTGATGACTTCAAAATATATGTCTTCAGTTGTAAAATCTTTCCTAAATTACAGGTTTGTTTATCCAACTGACAGCTCTGTCTCACTGGGAAGTTCAGTACCATATCCAACTGAATATGTGTAAAATCAAGCTCTTTATCTCCTCATTCTTCCTCTGTCATTCCATTTCAATAGATAGTAACTTCATTTTTTTAAGTTGCTCAATAAAAATCTCTGAGTCAAATTTAACTCTTCTGTTTCCTTCACACTCACACTACACATTCTAACCATGTCTTTGCCTCAAATGTATCCAGAATCCAACCTCTTTCTACCACTCTATTGTTACCATTCTGGTGCAAATTACCATCTTCTCCTTATTACTTGGGGCGCTCTAGAAAGAGAACCAATAGAGGGTGGATATAGATATATAGATACAGACATAGACATAGATGTCTATATGAGATTTATTTTCGGAAGTGGTTCTTGCAGTTATAAAACTTGAGAATTCCTGTGATCTGCTCTCTGCATACTGAAGAAACAGGAGAGCCAGTATTATAATTCAGTCCTAGTCCAAAAACCCAAGAAGGCAGAGGCAGGGGGGCGGGGGCGGGTAGATGATGTAAGTTCCAGTGTGAGTGCAAAAGCCAAAGAACTGGGAACACTGATGTCCAGTGACAGAAGGGTATCTCAACTCAAGCAGAAAGACTTCACCCTCCCTCTGCCTTTTTGTTTTATTCAAGACCTTAAGGGGTTGAATGATACTCACCTGTACTGATGAGGGCAATCTTCTTTCCTTAGAGTACTAATTCAAATGCCAGTGTCTTCGGGGGACATACCCCCACACATGCACACACGCACATACAGCAATAATGTTTACCAGCTAGCTGGGCATATGTCTGCCTTGGACTATTGCAGTTACCGAACTCTTAATTTTCTCTTTGCCGCTCTCTATAGTCTTTTCTCCATGTGGTAGACAGAGTGGTCTTTTAAAAACATGTCACCCCATATCCCTTCTCTGCTCAAAAGCTTTTACTACTTGACATCTTGCTCAGAAAAATAAATTAAAATTCTTAACACAATCTAGTTTCTGATTCCATTTCCATATCTGACTTCCTCTCCTACACTTCCCTTCATATCCTCTGTTCCAATTATTCAAACCTATGTTCTGTTTCTCAAACCTACTGAACCTATTCCTGTCTCATGCCCTTGGAACTTATTATTCCTCCTGCATAACAGGCTACTTGTGGACTGCCTCATGACTCTGTCTCACTTCATCCATATCTCTCTTATTGGCAACTCTTTCTAAAGAGTCATCCTTCATTCTTTTTCTGTCCTGTATTATTTACATTATAGCACTTATCAGCTTTGAATATTTCTGTCTCTGTCTATCTATCTATCTATCTAACTATCTAACTTTTTTATGTATTGTCTAACACAAGGTTCTCAGTCAAGACACTATTGGCATATTGGCCCAAATAATTGTCACGGTGGCCTTGCTTATACATTATATATGTTTAACAGTACCCCTGCCTATATTTCCTAGATGCCAGTAACAACAGATTTGACAATCATCTGCATCTTGCCAAATACCTTTTAGGGGATAAAATCACCCAGTTGAGGATCGTTGTTCAAAACCCAAGTGAATATATGCTTCAAGAAAGCAAAGACTTTGCATCTGTATTATTGATTGCTAATGACCAATTCACAAGTGCTCAAAAATATTCATTAAGTGAATAAAAGTATGGTTTCTATGAGTTGTCTCAATATTTCTCCACTAATATGAGCCAACAAGTGACTTTTTGCCTATTTTTAAAATTTTATTTTATTTAAATTTAATTAATTAACATAGAGTATGTTACTAGTTTCAGAGGTAGAGTTCTGTGATTCATCAGTTGCATGTAACACCCAGTGCTCATTACATCAAGTGCCCTCCTTAATGCCCATCATGTAGTTACCCCAGTCTCCCACCTCCCCTCCAGCCACCCTCAGTTTGTTTCCTATAGTTAAGAGTCTCTTATGGTTTGTCTCCCTCTCCAACTTCATCTTATTTTATTTTCCCTCCCTTCCCCTATGATCCTCTGTTTTGCTCAATTTTATTTGAAATGGCTTTTGTTTTGTACAACTGAAAGATTTGTCAGAATATTTGGAAAATATAAAAAGAAAATACATGGCAGTAAAAAGGAGTAAATTTTCAAGATGACAAAGTTCACTGGTTAAAACAGCCAGATTTGTATGTTAATGCACTGGGATAAAAGTGATCTTAGGAAATAATCTTCAAAAGGGTAAATTTTCTACAGCTAAAATAGTTGGTTCTTCAATGCATACTGTGTGGAAACTCAGACATGTCATTCATTACACTTCTCTTAGTAAATATCTTTTGTAACCTAATAACCAAATGCTTCTCTGGGCATCACCATGTTGGAAAACATTCCATCTTCCACTCCTTCTCTAATCCTATGTTTGAACACTGTTATAGTACATTTTTTTCTGAAGTATCTTTGGAATATATATGTGACTAAGTAAGCAACTTTACTTCTGAGATGTTCATAGTTTAGTAATAGAACACAAGTAAACAGTTAAAATCAGCTATGGGAGACGTTTTACTAATGATGTGTATCTATCTCCATATATCTCTATCTGTATGTGTATCTATATTCCTATCTATAAATGCAAGCTCACAGGACAAAGCTGTTAACTGCACCTGGAAAGATGAGCAGGCATGTTCAGAGAGGAGACATTTGCCCTGGGGTTTTACACAATGAATAGGTAAATGATGAAAAGATGTTCACTTGGTGAATAAAGGAAGTAGACTATTCCTGACAGAGAAAATGGCATGTAAAAAGGATTGAAAGTGTGATGAAATTTGATATGTAAAGGGAATCCTGAGTGATGATGTGTAGCTGGAGTATACAACTTATGAGGGGGAGGCCTGAGGAAAGAAGACGGTGAGATGAAGATGACCAGTTCATTAAGAGACTTGTAAATACCATTCACATGCATGGAGTTTTATCCTACAGATGAGTTTATCCAGCCCACATTTGTGGGGAAGAGAGTCATATGTTAAGATATGTATTTCTAGAAGACCACTCTTCATCTCTGCGATTAGTGTATGGTGGGGGAATACATGACAGGAAGGATGCCCAATTAAAATCTTCCTTCTAAGGAAGGAAGATAAGTAACCAGACTAAACCAGAAGCAACTGGGTTTGAGAGGTGAGGGTAAATTTGAGTAATACTTATATGTGTGAATCCACAAGTCTAGGTGATTGACTGAGAAAGTGAAAGAGAGAAGAAAAAGAGCAAAAGATGTCCCTGAAGGTTCTCTCTTGGGCAACTTGAGAGTGAAGATACTGTGGCAGTGATCACATGGAGAAAAAGAAAGGCAACCTGCCCATGGTCCCTTCGTGATGAAGGTGATGCTTGGTGTTCAGATATTTCTTAGTCGCTATGAATACTGATCACTACTATTCAGATGGGAAATCCAGATGGAACAGGAAAAAAAATATTAGACATCTGGGGTATCTCTGTACCAGTGTCATATTTTAAAGGACAGCGTGGCTTTGAAATCCTGAAGCTGAAATCACAAGGCAGACTCTTAAAATATCAACTGTCTTTAGCTAAACCCTTTTAAAGAAATGACTCCCAGCTTTCCGTGTTTATGAACTCCTTCATGGACAGTCACGGCAACTTATTTTCTTGGCTTCCGCCCCTCTCTTTGAGTTCACCACTTTTATGTGTGTCTCTCTCAAACTACATTATACATGTGACTTGGCAAGTCTTAGGTATGTGACTGTCAGTGAGTTAACACTGCCACCTAGCATCTGAAAGGGATCTTTCTCTTCTAACAGGAGAATTCCTGTCTCTCCTCCAAGCATCATTGCCAGAACTCCCACCTTGGCAAGAGCTTGCTTCTGATTAATTAGCATTGCAGGTGAAGAGCTTCTAGTTTTTCCATCGACATTTCAGCATGCTGTGCTAAATGTCTGTTGTGTCCATCACTGGAAAGTGCCAGAGAGAAATCGGGACAGCTGTGTGTTTGTGCGTATGCTGTGCATGCACGTATGTTCCATTTCAGGATAGAAAGAAGAGGGAGGGAGGAAGCCTGAAGAGGGAAGAAAAAAGTGTAGCTGCACCTGGGCAGGAGGTGGCAACAAATCACCAAAGCATGGCATAGGTGTCAGGAATGGAAGGGGGTGGTGGGACAGAGAAGGTGCATGGAAATGAATGAAGGGGCAGGAGGAGAAATGGCTTAGGCAGGAAGAGGAAAGGAAAATGTAAATATTTTGAGTCTTAGAAGAAGGAAGAACGTTTTTCAGATCTTTCCTTTTTCTTTCTTCTCTCTGCCTTCCTCCTTTTACTGTGCCTCCTCTTTTTCTCATCATTCTTTTTTGGCTGAATGCAAGGACTAATTACAAACTTGCTGGTCATACTACCTAGAACTACCATTTCTTGGTCAAGACCTGGCCTTTTTTTTTTTCCCCTTGATGTCTATTTCTTGGATTTGAATACAGTGTTTGGTGTGACTCATTAATTTCTACTTTTGTAATGTATGAATGGAAGATAGTTGTTGAGGTTGGTCATTATTAAATGTGTCTAAAGGTACCTGGAGGTTCTGAGATCCAAGCAAAAAGTACTTGTTGTTAGGATTTTACAGAGATCACAGAAATGTGCCCCTATGCTTCTAGGTGTCTTTGCAAAGACTTTTCTGAAAGCAGATTCTTCATGTACTCTGAGCTGGGTTTAAGCACATTATTTCTCCCTGCTGCCCTCTGCCGTGACAGTTTGATGTTCAAAGTCTTTAAAGGTTTGCTTTAGGAAAATGTTTATACCACTGAAAGAAAGTACCCAGGGTCCTGATTCCTATGGTGTTTTCTTACCAGCAACAAACCTACACCAAACTCCTAATTTGTCACTGTCTGGCTTACTTCCTTGGTGGCCATCTTTTCCCCTTTTCTTGCTTTTCTCCTTTTTAGACTTTCTCCAGGGTAAACAACCCATTACTTTAATCACCTAACATTCATATTCCCTGTTTCTCATCATGTATGTGTTTGTAAGTGTATGTCTGTGTGTCTCTTGGGCCACCATGAAGGAAGAACTGATTCTACTCCAAAGACCTGGCAAACCCATAATAAGAGACCGGTCAGGGACAGAATTCAGGTAAGTCTTGTCACCTGGCTGTTACTGTTTCCTACCATGACCATTTATTCCCTTTTCCCTTCTATGACTGTTCTTGGGCCTTTCAACCTCTCTCCATGGCATACTGGGTTTTCCTTCTCCCACCAAACTAGTTCAGCACTTGACCCTCCTAATGCTTGAGAAAACTATTAATGAATTCAAGTCCAGAACATTCCTTTGCATGAAGCCATCCCGTATTATTCCACACACCATTTTCTTTCTTAAAGAGTCTCCTCTATGTATGTTACTTTAAAAAAAAAAACATGCAACCAGGCTTCTGTTCTTGCGTTAACATCAACCCCATTATCATCTTGTGGTTATGGAATACTCAGAAAAACGGTGTGCGTCATGCTTCATTCCCTACGGTGTTACTTTAGTCTTACTCCATGAGCAGCAAGCCTTTTCCACACTGGCCTTCCCTCCTTCATCCCTGTAATCTCCATATGAAAATTTCACATGAACCCAAGCCCCTACAACCAGGGCTAGAATAAAGCCAGCTGGCAACAGTGTTACATTGGACAGTCTAGCAATAAGAATTAAAATCATTCATCTTCTTTCTTCCTATGGGCAGCCAGAGGAGAGCTGGGAGGAAAGGTTACGAATTGCAGCATTTCCAAGGCAACCACAGAAAAAAGGTAGAAGACTGAGGATTCAGGAAGGTAGTGACACAGGTTAAGATAGGGGTCAGGGAAAAACAAAACAACACAAAAACAAAAAAAACAAACAATAAGATAGGGGTCAGGGGTCTCCACCTATTTTGCATGGCAATTCTGTACTTGAGTAATTTATGCTTCATTCAGATAAATTTAATACATGCTTTTGGTTTGGGATTATTGTGACATAGTTTGCTTCATGATAGTGCTACATAGATTTAACCCTTTATGATACCACTTGGACTCCTCTGTTTTGATTGAATCTAGTGACATATTGATTAATTTAAGAAAATCTTTTTTAATAGTTTGGGGAAATCCATTAATTTAAATTACAGTTCCAGATTTTCAAATAGATTTTAACATTGTGGATTTGGGGTGGGGGGCATGTGACAACAACTAATACTCTCTCTTTTCTTTACCCCACCCCCTATTAATAACTGAGAATTCCAAACACCGTATGTCTCAGTGCCTACAAATAGCTCAGACAGTAAAATGTTTCTAGTAGAACTCCACTCAGTGAAGTGTGTCTGTTTGAAAAAAGATTTCTAGTTGGAGCTGGAAATTTACAACAGATACCCACAGGAAGGCACATCAGTGCAAATCATATGAAGGCATAGAGCCCTTTATATTGAACCGCTGCAATGAGCCATTTGGAGTGATTAGGACCCAAAGACAATACAGAATTCACAGAAAAAGGCCTTCAAAGATTATTTTGTACATGATACTAAAGCCAAAGGTTAATTTTTTTTTCCCTCAACTTCATCCAGACATCAAGGTCTATGATAAAGCAAGAAAATGGAGAGGCTTTGCAGTGTTTATTTTGTAATGTCTTTCTTTCTTCTTATCTATTTGTCATATACCTTTAGAGAAGAAAGTTGTAACTGTAGATCATAAAATTGGATATAATTTAAACATCAGGGGTTAAGAGTGGGTTTCTTCTTTATTTAAGCTTCTTAATGCTCCTGAGATTCCTTTTCCTAATCTATGAAATGGAATGAGGATGCTTTCAAATCTTTAGTTACAAATGAAATTATAGATAGTTATGCTCTTTTCTAAGTTTAGTTATATTTCTCACATTACCCTTATCCTCTATAGCATATGCATACATAGCATTTTTTAAATGCAGATGGCACAGTCTCTAGAGCTATAGAATGAAGGTGGTATTTATCTCAGAATTTCTATAGCTCTGATTACCTAAATATACTAATAGAAAAATTAGGCTAAGAAAAAACAGTAACTAAGCAAGATGTTCTCCTAGTCATAGAGCGTATTGAAACTTCAGAAAACGTATCAACCAACCTACAATTACTTGGGGAAAGGCAAAAGGAAACTGGGTATAGATGATTATATTTACATATTTTAGTCTTTTGGCACAACATTTGCAAATGGTGAACTTCAGAAAACAGAAGGATATACCAGATTCAGTTTATAAACCACCTCAGATACACATTTTCCCTGTGTTCAGGCTGAGGCAGGATTAGATTACTTATCTATGGGTCTCTCACAATTCTGCAAGTCTTATAGGCAGAGGTACCATGGTTCCACAGATAAAGATCGTGTCTTCCGGGGTGCCTGGGTGGCTCAGCAGGTTAAGCCTCTGCCTTCGGCTCAGGTCATGATCTCAGGGTCCTGGGTTCGAGCCCCGCATCAGGCTCTCTGCTCAGCAGGGAGCCTGCTTCTCCCCCGCCCCGCCTTTCTGCCTATTTGTGATCTCTCTCTCTGTCAAATAAATAAAATAAAATCTTTTTAAAAAGAAAAGATAGTATCTTCCTTCAGAGCGAGAAACAAGTTTGCTTAATGCCTGTTTTAATAAAGGTCATGTCTCTCTCCAGGGCAAAGGTCAGGTAGACTTACTATCCATTATAGAAGATTTGAGTTCACTAAGCTCTGAGTTATGCTCCTAAAATGGGCCCTACTATGTATTCAAGTGTAACATTATCCCCTTACTGACCCTGCAGGATTTGGGGCTCAGGGAAGTGCTGGAATGCTAACAAAATGGCTAATGATATTATTGCCAGTAACAAAGACCTTCCACTCTTGCCTAGTGGTCCCATGTCTTCTGCCAACCTTTACGAAACTGAGCATGCTAACATGTTAACTGGCAAGGAGAGTGAAATCTCAGACCTGTCATATTTCTTGGTGAGCACAGCTTGTACTTTTCCCTTAGTCTTAGGTTCAGGTCTCTACAGCTACTGACCTCAGCATCATGGACTGTGAAGTCTACATGGTGCTGGTTCAGAGCCCACACTTTGTCAGCTTACTGACTTTACACTGGACCTGCAGAGGCACCTATCTGGAGAGTTCAAGTGACACAGTTCAGAAATGCAAGAAAGTAAATGCTCCTTGAGGTGAATTTTGCTGGAAGGGAAAGAGGGGACAGGGAGGGAGCCTACAGATAAATATATCTTCCTGTCTCCTCTTGCAAAGACTCTTCAGAGTGTATTATTCTCTTATCACCTTTCTAAAGGCAGTTCGTACGGCCAGCTCACTAATGTCCCTCTTTACATTTGTCCTTTTTCCTTCCTACCCCTGCTCCTTTCCTCCTCATTCCTGCTTCCCTGGGATTAGATTCTTTAACAAATAATAGCATGTAAGTTTTTGCCACAGGTTTTGTTTTCTAGAGAACCCTGGTTAAGAGAGATATTTAGGATAATTGTACTCCAATGCCTAAATTTTTGCAATTAAAGTAGCTATGAAACAAAATTATATTAACAGAAGGCAAATATGTGTACAAATTGCTTAGCTTTCATGTGAGGTTTTTAAACATGAGAAATCAGGCAGAGGTCAGTCTACAAGGTGACCTTCTCAGGCACAGCACCAGGGTCACCCTTCTTAAAGACTGTGGTTGTTCATCTTCCTATGATTAAAAACACTGCCAAATAATATTTTTAGTTGATTAGTCTCAGCAGCTTTAGAAATCAAGATTCATGTGACCCTTTATTATTATGATCATTATCATTGTTTTTTACAATGACTCTGACCAGTAAGATAGTATGAGCTTCTGACTTATTTAGGGGAAATCTTCGATTCTGAATTCCAAGAAGATCTGGATAGCTTGGTTTTAGGCCTGTATTCATATTGTCTTTGACCTGGATGAGATTTGAAAACTGATGCCCAAAATGTTGATCATCAGAAGAGGGAAGAGAGCAGGGGTTAAAAGATGGTCTTGCTGTTTGATAGGCTTGAGTTCAAATGTTACTTTCACCACTTCTTACCTGTCAGTATTTATCAAACACCTTCATTTGCTGCTATGTGTTTGATTATATCCCCACAAAATTTCATATTTTGAAGTTCTAATTCCCAGTACCTCAGAATGAGACCTTATTTAGAAATAGGGTCATTGCAGATATAATTAGTTAAATTAAGATGAGGTTATTAGGATTAGGACTAACCAATATGACTGTATCTTTATAAAAAGAAAAGACTCCAGGGGTGCCTGGGTGGATCAGTCAATTGCATGTCCAACTCCCAGTTTTCGCTCAGGTCATGATCTCAGGGTCCTGTGATGGAGCCCCATGTCAGGCTCTGCACTCAGCAGAGAGTCTGCCTGAGGATTCTTCCTCTCCCTCTCCCTCTGCCCCTCCCCTGTTCATTCTCTCTCTTGCTCTGTCTCTCAAAAACAAAACAAAACAAATGAAACAAAAACAAACCAAAAAAAAAAAAAAAAACTTAAAAAAAAAGAAAAAGAAAAAGAAAACATTCCAATATAGATATATACAGAGGGGGAATGTCATATGAAGATGAAGGTGGGCATCAAGATAATGCTTCTACAAGCCAAGGAAAGCCAAACTGCAAGGAAACTACCAAATGCTAGGCTGAGAGGCATAGAATAGATTCCTCAGAGCTCTCAGAAGGAACCAACCCTGCCAACACCTTGACCTCAGACTTTTAGTCTCCAGAACTATGAGGCAATAGATGTCTGATGTTTAAGCCACTAACTTTGTGGTACTTTGTTATCATATCCCTAGTAAACTCATACATGGGCTTTGCACCATGCTCAAAGCAAGACATATAGAAGTGAACAAAATATAGACCTAGTACCTGCTCTCTTGGAACGTGTAATCTACTATTACATAATAAAAAGATAAACACAATGTAAGTATAATTATACAATGTAAGTATAAATTGTGATGTAGGGACGCCTGGGTGGCTCAGTTGGTTAAGCAGCTGCCTTCGGCTCAGGTCATGATCCCAGCGTTCTGGGATCGAGTCCCGCATCGGGCTCCTTGCTCGGCAGGGAGCCTGCTTCTCCCTCTGCCTCTGCCTGCCACTCTGTCTGCCTGTGCTTGCTCTCTCTCTCTCTCTCTCTGACAAATAAATAAACAAAATCTTTAAAAAAAAAAATAAATAAATTGTGATGTATTAGGAGAGAAAGAAAAGGGATATTGTGGGGGGAAATAGGAGTTAGGGACCCGTGGTTACTACCTTAGATGGAAAGTCAGTAAAGGTTTTTCTCAAGATGTAACCTCTAGGTGGAGAACATCCATTTAAAGAGATTGGGAGTTGGAGGAGCAAGATGGCAGAGGAGAAGGAGATCTAAATTTTATCTGCTCCCAGGAATTCAGCTAGATAGTTGTCAAACCATTCTGAACACCTACAAACTCAACAGGAGATCAAAGAAAAGAATAGCCGTAATTCTATGAACAGAAAAGCAGCCACTTTCTGGAGGGTAGGATGTGTGGAGAAGTGAATCTGGGATGATATATGGAAAGATAGACTGTGGGGGGTGGGGGGAGAGAGCCTCCATCAGGCGGCTCCTGGCAAGTGATTGAGCTGTGGAGCGCAGGGTCAGAACTTTTAGAAGTCTGCTCTGCGGAGGAACTTTGCTCAGGTGGCTAAGGGGGGTAGGGGTGTGTGTGTGGGAGGTAGAATGCTCACTGGCACAGTGTGGTCTCAGGACTGTGGGGTCACAGAAAGACCAGAGATGCCTGAGTGTGGCAGAGCTCCCAGGTATTGGAGCGGGGAGGCTGGCTCCAAAGACAGAGCTGAGGAGCGGGCTCTCATCTCAGGGTAGCCATAAATCATGATCCAGGCACAGTTGGGCCACTATTCTTTGAGCAGGGACCCCACAAGTTGCAGATTCAGGGAAAACTCCTTTCCTCCACTGGGAGGACCAGTGCAGGTGTATGCTGCAGGAATCTGCTGGATTTGGAGACTCCAAACGGAGCCATGTGCCAGAGATAGAAATGCTTGGCCACAGACCAGGTGAGCTCAGAGCGTGGCTGGAGACCAGGGAGATGGGAGGGATTGACTGTTTTCCTCTGAGGGTGTACTGAGAGCTGGGCCCTGAGCTCTCAACTCCTCTGGGCCAGAGATTGGGAGGCCACCATTTTCATTCCTGTCCTCAAAAGCCCTACAGAAGCATTCAGGGGAAAAAATCTACCAAACTACAGATAGTGAACCTGAGCAGATTGTTTAGTCCATCCTCTGACAAGGGCGGTACAATTCCACCTCGGGCAAAGACATTTGAAAATCACTGCAACAGGCCCCTCCCCCAGAAGATCAGCAAGAACAGTCAGCCAGGACCAAGTTTACTCTTATGTAACAACTGCAAAACTCCACCACTAGAGGAATACAGCACATAGAATTCATGGCTTTTTACCCCTGTGATTCTTTAGTCTTTCCAGCTTTTAAAATTTTCTTTAAATTTTTTTCTTTTTCTATTATTTTTTAAATTTTCCCTCTTTCCTATTTTAACCAACATCTTATCAATACCTTTTTAAAAATCTTTTTTGATTTTCATTTTTATAGTCATATTCTATCCTTCATTGTATTTAACCTTGCTTTTTGTATATATATTTTTTTCTTCTTCAAAATTTTAGGATACAGTTTCTTCTAACAGACCAAAATATACCCTAAATCTAGTGTATGCCTTTGTTTTAGTCTCCCTCCAGATCACATTCTGTCCTTTTTAAAAAAAAAATTTTTCTTTCTTGTTCAACCAACGTCTTAACAATTCCTTTTTTAAAATCTTTTTTAATTTTCATCTTTACAGTCACATTCCATCTCTTCATTGTATTTACCCTCATTTGTGTGTGTGTGTGTGTGTGTGTGTGTGTGTATATATATATATATATATTCTTCTTTATTTAAAATTTTGGGAGGCAGTTTTTTCTAACAGACCAAAATACATCCAAAATCAAGTGTGTGGCTCTGTTCTATTCACCAACCTGATCATATATATATATATATATACACATTTTTTTTTCCTTTCTCTTCCCCCCAGTTTTGGGTCTCTTCTGATTTGTTGAGTGTATATTTTTCTGGGGTTGATGTTATACTTTTAGCATTTTGTTCTCTCATTCATCTATTCTTCTCTGGACAAAATGACAAAGTGGAAAAACTCACCTCAAAAAACAAAAAACAAGAGGCAGTATCCACTGCTAGGGACTTTATATGGACATTAGTAAAATGTTGGAGCTAGAGTTCAGAATGATGATTATAAAGATCCTAGCTGGGCTTGAAAAAAGCGTGGAAGATACTAGAGAATGTCTTTATGGAGAAATGAAGATCTAAAACCTAACCAAGTTGAAATTTAAAAAGCTATTAATGAGGTACAATAAAAAATGGAGGCTCTTACTGCTAGGATAAGTGAGGCAGAAGAGAGAATTAGTGATATAGAAGACCACATGCTGGAGAATAAAGAATCTGAGAAAAAGAGAGATAAACAGCTACTAGATCACAAGGGGAAAATTCAAGAGATAAGTGATACCATAAGATGAAACAATATTATAATAATAGGTTCCCAGAGGAAGAAGAAAGAGAGAGGCAGAAGGTATATTGGAGCAAATTATAGTAGAGAACTTCCTTAATTTGAGGATAAAAACAAGTATCAAAATCCAGGAGGCACAGAGTACCCCCCCTTCAAAATCAATAAAAATAGGTCCACAGCCTGTCATCTAATAGTAAAACTTACAAGTCTCAGTGACAAAGAGAAAATCCTGAAAGCAGCTTAGGACAAGAGGTCTGTAACTATAATTGTAGAAATATTAGATTGGCAGCAGACCCATCCACAGAGACCTGGCAGGCCAGAGAGGACTGGCATGATATATTCAGAGCACTAAATGAGAAAAATATGCAGCCAAGAATACTATATCCAGCTAGGCTGTCATGGAAAATAAAAGGAGAGATAAAAACCTTCCAGCTGGAAAAAAACAAAACAAAACAAAACAAAACAAAACAAAAACAAAACAAAACAAAAAAACTAAAAGAATTTGCAAACACCAAACCAGCCTTACAAGAAATATTGAAAAGGGTCCTCTAAGCAAAGAAAGAGGCTAAAAGTAACATAGACCAGAAAGGAACAGAGACAATATACAATAACAGTCACCTTACAGGCAATACAATCACACTAAATTCGTGTCTTTCGATAATTACCCTAAATGTCAATGGGCTAAATGTCCCAATCAAAAGACACAGGGTATCAGAATGGATAAAAAAACAAGACCCATCGATACGTTGTCTGCAAGAGACTCATTTTAGATCAAAAGACACCTCTAGATTTAAAGGGAGGGGGTGGAAAACAATTTACCATGCTAATGGATATCAAAAGAAAGCTGAGGTGGCAATCCTTATATCAGACAAATTAGATTTTAAGCCAAAGACTATAATAAGTGATGAAGAAGGACACTATATCATATGTAAAGGGTCTGTATAACAAAAAGGTCTAACAATTTTAAATATCTATGCCACTAGCATGGGGCAGCCAATTATATAAAGCAATTAATAACAAAATCAAAGGAACACATAGACAATAATACAATAATAGTAGGGGATTTGAACACTACCCTCACTAAAATGAACAGATCATCTAAGCAAAAGATCAACAAGGAAATAAAGGTTTTAAATGACACAGTGGACCAGATGGACATCACATATATGTTCAGAATATTCCATCCCAAAAAACAGAATACACATTCTTCTCTAGTGCACATGGAACATTCTCCAGAATAGATCACGTCCTCGGTCACAAATCAGGTCTTAACTGGTACCAAAACACTGGGATCATTCCCTGCATATTTTCAGACAACAATGCTTTGAACTAGAACCTTGATCCCAAAACCAGACAAATACAGGCAATCAAGTAGAATTACAGACCAATATCCATGATGAATACAGAGGCGAAAGTTCTCACCAAAATACTAGCCAATAGGATCCAACAGTACGTTAAAAGGATTATTCACCACGACCAAGTGGGATTTATTCCTGGGTTCGAAGTTTGGTTCAACATCTGCAAATCAATCAATGTGATGCAATACATTAATAAAAGAAAGAAGAAGAATCATACGATACTCTCAGTAGATGACAAAAAAGCATTTGACAAAGTACAGCATCCTTTCTTGATCAAAACTCTTCATAGTGTAAGGCTAGAGGGCACATACCTCAATATCATCAAAGCCATCTATGAAAAACCCACAGGGAATACCATTCTCAATGGGGAAGAACAGAGAGCTTTTCTGCTAAGGTCAGGAACACGGCAGTGCTGTCCACTGTCACCACTGCTATTCAACATAGTACTAGAAGTCCAAGCCTCAGCAATCAGACAACAAAAAGAAATTAAAGGCATCTGAATCAGCAAAGAAGAAGTCAAAGTACTCTTTGCAGATGATATGATACTTTATGTGCAAAACCCAAAAGACTCCCCTCCAAAACTGCTAGTAAAGTGTCAAAATATAAAATTAATGCACAGAAATCAGTTGCATTTCTATACACCAACAGCAAGACAGAAGAAAGAGAAATTAAGGAGTCGAGCCCATTTACAGTTGCACCCAAAACCATAGGCAATGGTACCATTTGGCAAAATACCGGTAAGAAACCTAACCAAAGAGGCAAAGAATCTGTACTCAGAAAACTATAGAATACTCATGAAAGAAATTGAGGAAGACACAAAGAAATGGAAAAATGTTCCATGCTCATGGATTGGAAGAACAAATATTGTGAAAATATCTATGCTACCTAAAGCAGTCTACACATTTAATGCAATCCCTATCAAAATACCACCCATTTTTTTCAAAGAAATGGAACAATTAATCCTAAAACTTACATGGAAACACAAAAGACCTCAAATAGCCAGAGGAATGTTGAAAAAGAAAGCCAAAGTTGGTGGCATCACAATTCCAGACTTCAGGCTCTATTACAAAGCTGTCATCATCAAGACAGTATGGTACTGGCACAAAAACAGATACATAGTTTAATGGAACAGAATAGAGAGCCCAGAAATAGACCCTCAACTCTGTGATCAACTAGTCTTTGACAGAGCAGGAAAAAATGTCCAATGGAAAAAAGACCGTCTCTTCAGCAAATGGTGTTGGGAAAATTGGACAGCCACATGCAGAAAAATGAAACTGGACCATTTCTTTACACCATGCACAAAAACAGACTCGAAATGGATGAAGACTTCAGTGGAGACAGGAATCCATCAAAATTCTTGAGGAGAACAGAGGCTGCAACCTCTTTGACCTTAGCCGCAGCAACTTCCTCCTAAAAACATCTCCAAAGGCAAGGGAAACAAGGGCATAAATGAACTGTTGGGACTTCATTAAGATCAAAAGCTTTTGCACAGCAAAGGAAACAGTCAACAAAACCAAAAGATGACTGACAGAATGGGAGAAGATATTCACCAGTGACATATCAGATAAAGGGCTAGTATCCAAAATCTCTAAAGAACTTACCAAACTCAACACCCAAAGAACAAGTAATCCAATCAAGAAATGGGCAGAGGATATGAACAGACATTTCTGCAAAGAAGACATCCAGATGGCCAACAGACACATGAAAAAATTGTTCCACATCACTCGGCATCAGGGAAATACAAATCAAAACCACAACGAGATACCACCTCACACCAGTCAGAATGGCTAAAATTGACAAGTCAGGAAACGACAGATGTTGGAGAGGATGTGGAGAAAGGGGAACCCTCCTACACTGTTGGTGGGAATGCAAGCTGGTGCAGCCACTCTGGAAAACAGCATGGAGGTTCCTCCAAAAGTTGAAAATAGAGTTACTCTCTGACCCAGCAATTGCACTACTGGGTATTTACCCTAAAGATACAAATGTAGTGTTCCGAAGGGGCGCATGCACCCAAATGTTTATAGCAGCAATGTCCACAATAGCCAAACTATGGAAAGAGTCTAGATGTCCATCAACAGATAAATGGATAAAGATGTAGTATATATATACAGTGTAAATATGCAGCCATCAAAAGAAATGACATCTTGCCATTTGTAATGACGTGGATGGAACTAGAGGCTGTTATGTTGAGTGAAATACATCACATTTTCTTTAATCCATTCATCCCTCATGGAAGAGCTTAAAACAAAGGTTTAAGCAGGTAGAAGCAACTTTCAGCCTAAGTGTGAGTGCACACTGAGTTAGAAGAGGGGTAAGGGGCGCCTGGGTGGCTCAGTGGGTGAAAGCCTCTGCCTTCAGCTCAGGTCATGATCCCAAGGTCCTGGGATTGAGCCCCACATCAGGCTCTCTGCTCAGTAGGCAGCCTGCTTCCCTTCCTCTCTCTCTGCCTGCCTCTCTGCCTACTTGTGGTCTCTCTCTGTCAAATAGATAAAATCTTTTTAAAAAGGGGGGGGAGATTATAGGATCACACATTCATGTGAACTTCAAAATTCATGAAGTTGAAGGAAGTTTTTGACTGAGTGGTTTTTAATTATTTACAGAAGAAGCAAACTGTCTCTGTTCAAAGACTGTATCTTCTTTTTAATATGTAATCTCTACAGTCTGTTGTTAATGTTAGGTACATGACAAATAATGATTCTGGTATGAATCAAAGAATACATGTTCTGGCCCATTGCCCTGTCTGTGGATGAGCTCAAGCACAGACTAGGGAACCACTGGTTCCATACTGTAGAGGGACTTTAAATATCAGATGAAAGAGAACAGTGGGGTTTCTAAATAATAAGCTTAAATTCTCAGTATTAGTAGATCAAATTAGTGGATCAAAGCCACCCTAAGAGTGTATTTTATCTGCCACAAAGACCCCAGATATTAAAAACCATGTCCAGACTCAAATGAATGTGTCCCTTATTTCCCTGCATATCTTACCTAGGAAAGCAAATTTCCCATCATAAACTAAAGCATTTCCTTAAGAAAGTTTTGCTTTCTCAGGGAATATCATTTTTTTAAACTTAAAAAGATTATCTTTTTAAAGCTTTCCATGAGAGAAAACTTTTTTTAGAAAAGGTGTTAAAAAATATATAAAATTCTATTTATACTGGAGGTATTTTCTTGGAACATCCTTTAAACGATATGTATCTCTTTGAAAGGAAAAGGAAACTCAGGTATAAAAACACTAATAAAACCCTTCTCTCTTAAAGAGCATTCCCTAAATAATATACTTTTTTTCAAAGGACCATTGCAATGCTGAGCATTCATGGCACTGTTTCAGACCCAGGAAGTTAGTGATATTTTCCTGGTGAAATGTTAAATTTGAAACTTCAGTCTGTTTTATAGAAAAACAAATTAAGTGTATTATTGAAGTTTTAAGTGAAATGAGTTAGAATCTTATATTCTTCTACAGCAGTGTTTTCTCTGCCAACTCCTACTTGCTGTGGTTTCCTAGCTATAAGACAAATATTATATTAATACAATAAAAGTGGTACTGAAATTAAAATACCAGTAACTAACATTTGTATTGTACTTTATAGCTATCAAATTATACTATCACATCTCACTTATTAGCTATCTTGTGAGCCAGTATTATGATTTTCTTTTTCATTTTATAATATGGAGGCTCAGAAAATTTAGAGTTGCCAGAAGTATTTAGTAAGTAAAGAAACTGCGACTATGAACTTTTCTGACTATAATTTTTTTAATGTTTACCCTGTAGCTATTCATAATTATAGCTCTAAATTGAATACCTTTGGTCCTTTCTTTAGACTGCCCAGGCAGAAAACAATTTCTCCTTGTATGAGCTGTAAAGTGTCACCAGAAGAAAAAGTTAGAAGACAAGTCCTTGAATCTGGTATTATAATAACATTTTATTTTAGGGATATTTTGGGGCATACAGATGGCTAGACAGATTTTTATTCCTTCAGAACCTTTAAGCAAAGGTTTTGGAAAGAGATAACCATGAAGCACCAAACGTATTCATTTGTCAATCCTACAGCGTCTTCTGTTTCCAGGAAACAGAACTTGGCAATTCTGTCCTTTCTGGAGTACTGTGAATAGTGAAATGAGTACAAGCTTAGGAAACAGACAAAACTGAGTTAATATCCCATTCCCTACATTTATTATTTGCATGGTCTTGGAAAAATTCTATCATTGAATCTCAACTAGTCATTTGTGTAATGGATGATGGAATTTCCTTGAATTAGAGATTTCCTTCCTCTTGGGTTATAGATAGTATGTGTAAAGAGACTGATAGGGACTTTCTAGAATGCTGTTAGAATATAGTGATTGCTGGCATTTCTGCCACAGGTCTTGGTAGTCACCTTCTTGTTGTCACTGGGTTTTTAATAGCCAGCCCTAAAAATGAATGAATATTAGCATTAGAGATAGCATTCCTCAGGCTCCAAGAGGGTTCCCTTCATTCCCCTAGTTTCTACACAATGCTTGTCTCCCTCCGACCCCTACCACAGTAAGAGGGGCAAACGAAGAGCCACTATCCTCTTTGTAACCCTTACATGTGTCAGTCTAAGTGTTTTTATGCGATCTGGTAATTCCTTATTACTCTAAGAGCATTTCCCAGAAATTTTAGTACCATCAGCAGGCCCACATGGTACAGTAAAGCCTTTTTTCATGTCTGATGTCTCCAGTGATAAGATTTTTCTGACGTGCTGAAATCAAATGAATGTAACTTGGAACTACCTGAACCAAAAAGTAAATAATTCTTTGTGTGCGTTGTTTGCAGAACCTAGGCATCATAAAGCACAAAGAAAAGAAATGAGGCTTGAGATAATTTGTGTTGTTGCTGGGTCTTTTCCATTCATGAAGTACCTGTGATCATCAGCTGTGCCTGAGAGACACGGGTGTCTTCAGAGCACAAGGCACAGGCACCACACTGCATAATAAAAAGAGTATCCTAGCAACGGCATCAAAGCAGATGTGTTTTTGATTTACTTTAAAAAATGTTTTTGCTATAGTTTTTTTCTTTTTTTGTAAAGATGAAAGCTAATAGATTGGCTCTCCCAGAGAACATATATTAATGGAACTAATCAGGCACCATCAATTCTAACGTGTATTTTATTCTGATTTTGTTACAGTATTAGATATAACAGAAGCCAGTGTAAGATGGACCCAGAGCTTCTCAGTAGCAGCTTTATTCATTGTAGGGAGGAAGAGTTTAGTAGATGAGAGTCTTGGTTTGGGAGTAGACTATCTGCATTGTACTGGCTGTGTAACCATGGGTAGGTCACAGCCCTCCCTCAGTCTCAGTTTTTACATGTGTGAAATGGGAATAATTATGGAGCTGTTGTCTGAATTTAATGAGATAATGTATGTATGTAGCTTAATATAAAGATAGGCATATTGTAGGAGCTCAGTTAGCAAATGCCAGCTACTATTATCTCAGGCATTTATTTCCTCAAAAGGTATTTATTATATTCCATTTATGAATAAAATTTGAAACAAAAATAAGACTGTAAGCTCTTCACCTCAAAGAGCTTAACTTCAAATCCTAAATGCTCAAATAGAGGAAGACATGCCCAGAGTTTGGAGGCAAAATGAATAAGGGGAAGCTAGCAGACCAGGGTAACTAAGAAGGCTTCCGATCATCTAATATTTTCTTTGTGGGGAGAGGAAGGGAATCACCTATAGCAGGGGTTGGTCAACCTTTTTTTAAAAGGGCCAAATAGCAAATATTTTCAGTTTCGTGGATCATTTGATGTCTATTGCCACTACTCAACTCTGCCATCATAGTGAGAAAGCAGACATAGATCATACAAAAACGAATGGAGATGGCTGTATTCCAATAAAATTCTGTTTACAAAACAGGTCTTTGTTAGTTTCAGGGTTCTCCAGAGAAACAGAACCACTTTATTTTAAAGTACAAGCTCATGCAGTAATGGAGTCTGGCAAGTCCAAAGTTTATATGGTAGATGGACATGCTGAAGGTTCAGGAATTGTGGACAGGCTGAAGGTCCAGAAAATGCTGGGTTCAATACTCCAGTCCAAATCCAAAAGCTGACAGGCTGGAGACCCTAGGAAAAGAGCCGATGTGCAGTTCAAGTCCAAAGGCCATATGCTACAGAATCTTCCTCTTGACTTTTGTTCTCTTCACATTAAGGAAGGCAATCTGCTGTACTCAATCTACCAATTTAAATGCATATCTCACCCAAAAACATCCTCCAAGTTGACACATAAAATTAATCATCACACCATCTCAGCCAGATTTGACCCATTATAATTTGCCTGTCCCTGATCTAAAGAGAGGATTCTTTCTGCTCAGACTAAAGTGGGAAGAGATCCTTTTCCCAAAAGCAATGGCATCTGATCTCCAGTTACTATTATTTAGTCATTGAGTGCTTTGCCAAGACTTAACAACCAGAACAGGGTGACTGGAAGGGTTTGAAATGAGATTTGGTTATCCCCAAATACCTTTCCCTCCCATCACTGAGAATGGAAGGGCCACCACCTGAGCTTCATATCCAGACAGGAGACAGTGGGGAGAGAGGAGAAGCCAGAACTCATTATAGGGCACTGCTTTCTCCTCTGGTAAATGGGACTTTTGGCAGAGAATGGAGGCTAGCTGAAGGAAAGGATAATGTAGTCACCTTCTGAAATGGAGTAAAAAAGTTGTGTGGGAAAAGCAGCTTCTCTCCTTAATTCCAACCTCACATTGATTTGTTCAGATTCATACAGAGAGACTTCCATCATGTTTGGGTGGGAATCTGAGAAGATGAGAATGTTGGTGAAGTAAGAAAAGAAAAAGACAACAGAGAAAGCAGAAATGAGAGCAAGGGAGAAGAGAGGAGGAATGCAGAGTGAGGTGGGACACTACAGAAAATAAGGGAAAGGTGAGAAAAGGTGATTTTTGACTTCACTTTTTAAACTTAAAACTGACTGTATATCTTGGATTTTCTATTTCAAAAACAAGTTTTCTCTAGCTCAAAGGGTGTTATAGGACTTAATTCATTTAAATTGCAAAACATTTCAAGACTCTCAGATGAAAAGTATTATTGAAGTGCAAAGCTCAGGTTCATTATTAATGAAAGCAGTCCTTCACAGCACAGTCTGCTTCAAACTTACTGTCTCCTTGAGAATGCCTAAGGTTAGTAGTAGATGGCCCTCATCTAATAAAAGAATGAGACAAATGGAGGTATGGGTCTATTATAACCTCAGTATGAGAGCTCTGTCAGAATTGTGTCTAACACTAGCTTGAAGAAATGTCTTGGTAAGGAGATAGTTGCCATGCATTGAAATTGTCCTGATGAGTTGAATGACTGGAATTGGTATAAAGCAAAGCTCATATTCAATACCCTGTAGAAGTTTATGTTATTCAGCCCTATGCCAATCAAAAAGCTGTGGAGATTGGGGTTTCCAATATTTTTCTAAGTAAATATAATGAGAAGAGAGAGAAGGGAAATTTCATGTCAATGTGTTTTCACAAACAAGGATGATTTATATCACCACCCTTTCATTCATTTTTTTAACAAATATACTGAAGAAATGAAAGTCTATAGTAAATTTGAAGTTAAACTATAACCTTTCTGTTGGCTTATGATTAAAGTATTTTTATACTGATTTTCCCTCTGTCCTGCCCATCTATATTATGTAAGTATTATTTGTACAAAATGTTTCTGTGACTTATTTGCAGGAAATTCTTTGTAGGATAAAATGAGATGCAAATAAGCATAATATAAATAATATTTATATAGAAAATAATAAGAAAACCAACAGCTCCCAATCCATAAGAGCAAGCCTTGGTGAATATTTGTGGCAGTACCAAAAAAAAACAACAACAACCAAAAACAAAACAAAACAAAACAAAACAAATAACAAAAAGCAACAACTCACAGTCTTCAATCTTTCTGAGAAATTTCCTTCATATTATATATGAATGTCTAGTTCCTTTGTGATCTCTGATTATTCCTTTTGTATAGCATCCTGATCCTACTTCATAGACTCAATAGCCTAACTTACATCTGTGATGATACTAAGCATTTTTTTCTTTATTGCCCTCTGTTTCCTTCAAGTTTCTGTTTTCTTTGTCTTTCCTTTTTTGTTTTGTTTTGTTTTGTTTCTCGGTTTTGGTCTGTATCTTTTAGGCCAGAGTCTTCCTCAATACCTACCAATCCATTGCTGTCCATATTTAAGTACAAGGTATCACAATTCTGACTGGAAACTATAGCCTTTACCTTAGAGTAGTCAGCTGAAGAAGACTCCTGACTGTTGAAATCCGTAAGTCTTTTCTCCCAGACATTTTCCCTAGGGGGTACATGATCTCCTGCCTGGAGGGTATAAAGCGTATAAAGCAAAATGTCAGGTTTCTCAGAGTTGAGCTGGGTGAGCAAAGGGGACCAAGGGATTCATACAATTCAAGATATAGGTCTCACAGTTCAGTGTGCAGATAGTAATTTAATTCTTCTGATTTCGTATTCCATCTCACCTTCAGCTTTTTCTAATATTCTACAACAGGGCTTCTCAGTTTCTTCCTTATTGATGCATAGGGACCAGATAATTCTTCATTGTTTAGACCATCCTGTGAATTGTAGGATATTAGCAGCACCTGACCTCTACCCACTAGACATGAGTATCACCATCCTCTCATATCCCCAGTTTGGGACAAACAAATGTTCTTTGGGAGGCAAACTGAACCTCGTTGAGAACCACTATTCTGAAGGAAACCCTCTTATTCAAACACTAAATATAAATGCCTTTTTTTTTTTTTTTTCTTTTCTAGTATGTGTCTGTGTTTGGGCGGAAGACTGGGCAGAGAGTGCAATGGTTATACTATGAGGAGTGGATCTAGGAATCCAACCATATATAGGCTTTTAATCAATATTTATATCTTAATCCAAATTGAATATTCCAGAGACTTTCCTCAGCTCTGTAACAGGTATCACCTTGTTTCTTAGCTTCCATCTTAAAGATTCTCACTCTTCTTTCATCTGCTAAGTCAGTAAAGAATTGTCCATCTGCTTCTAGCTTCCAATTTTTTAAATATGTCTTAACTGGTCATTTCCTCTCCTATTATTCTCTTTGTCTTTGATGGGTGAGAGGGAATTTCTCCCCCCTTTAACCCCTTTCTTCTGATTCTTGTAAGTCTGAAGAAGGAAATATTATAAATGTGTGTTCACTGTCATGCTTCTGCATGAATTTTCAGTACTGAAAGGCAGGCTGTAAAATGTTTGTGTTTAAGCAGACCACTTTGGGATATACCCAGAGAATCTACAAACCTACGAAGTGCCTTTTGTTTTTCTCTGGGCATTAGTACTAATAGAAGGACAAGAATCCATTGCATGTGCCTGAGCAGGGGTGCTATAGACTAAATGTTAGTATTTATCCCAAATTCATATGTTAAAACCTAATCCCCTATGAGATGGTATTTGGAAGCCTTTAGAGGTGATTAGATCAAGAGGGCACAGCCCATAGGATGGGATTACTGCCCTATTATAAGAGAGAACCCAGAGAGAAACTTTGCTTTCTATCATATGTGGACACAGGGAGGGCATCTATGAACTAGGAAGTGAGCTCTCAATGGACTCTGAATCTCCTCCACCTCCATCTTGGACTTAATCATCTTCTGGGAACTGTGAGAAATAAACTTGTTTATAAGCCACCAGGTCTATGGTAATGTGTTAGAGCAGCCTGAGTTGGTTAAAATAAAAGATATAGCTAATAAAGATGTACCTGGCAGTAATTTATTTCTAAATTTTTAGAATAACCGAGCACATTGCTGATGCCATCATTAGTGCTCTGTTTATCTGTTTGACTGATTAATTGCTTGATCATTTGATCCTTTCAATTGATCCATGAAGCAGAAAAAGTAAGTATTAGAACCCATGGAAAGTGAGGCATAGAGAGGGTAAGTGACTTGTTTGAATTTGCAAAGCTAGTTTGTAACGGATCTAAGACAGGAAGCCTAGTTCACTTCTTTTTCAACTCTTCTATTCTTTGAATAATTAGCATGATACAGGGAAGCTCTCAAAGCAAGGATGAAACAAGAGAACTGTCCATTTTTAACAGTCAAAGAACCATAAGAAACTCTTAATCGTGGGAAACAAACTGAGGGTTCCTGGAGGGGAGAAAAGAGGAGGGATGGGGTAACTGGGTGATGGACATTGGGTAGGATATGTGTTGTAATGAGCACTGGGTATTATATAAGACTGATGAGAGGCGCCTGGGTGGCTCAGTGGGTTAAAGCCTCTGCCTTCGGCTCAGGTTATGATCCCAGGGTTCTGGGATCGAGCCCTGAATCGATTCAGGCTTTCTGCTCAGCAAGGAGCCTGCTTCCCCACCTCTCTCTCTCTCTCTGCCTGCCTCTCCAACTACTTGTGATCTCTATCTGTCAAATAAATAAATAGAATCTTAAAAAAAAATGATGAGTCACAGACCTATATGCCTGAAACAAGTAATACTTTATATTAATTAATTGAATTTAAATAAAAATAAAATTAAAAACGTATTAAAAAGTCAAAGTAGTGTTATCATGGGATTATGTACAAGGCATAAGTGACTCCTAAGGCTTTCACTGTAGGAGTAGCCTGTGCCTTTCTGGGTGATGACGAACCCTCAATTGTGTGCAAGCCCTGCGAAAAGAAGATAATAACAGGTTAGACATACTGGGCATTTTACTTTGTGTCTGACTCTGTTATAAGTGTTTTATATGCTATATCTCACTGTATCCTCACAACAACTTCTAGAGGTAGGGCTCTGAGCTGGATCACAGAAACTGAAACTAGAATCTCTATTGTCAAAGAGTACATTCTTCTGAAAGTATTAGACTCACCTTTTTATGAGAGAGAAATTGTAATTTAGTCTTCAGAAGTAGAAGAATCTCAAAATCCCATGCTCTTCCCATTAGATGGTGAGCATGGTGCTACTAATATGAACTCATATTTCAGAAATCAAATTTATGCATATTTTTAATTTTTTTCCTTCCCAAGTTTTTATTCAATTCTAGTTACTTAATATAAAATGCAACATTAGTTTCAAGTGTAGAATTTAGTGATTCGTCACTTACATACAACACTCAGTGTTCATCACAAGTGCATTCCTTAATACCCATCACCTATTTAACCCATTCCCTTGCCCACCTCCCCTCCAGCAACACTCAGTTTGTTCTCTGAAGTTAAGAGTCTGTTTTTTGGGGGTTTTTTGTTTGTTTGTTTGTTTTTGCCATTTAATTTTACACAAAAATAAACTCGAAATGGATAAAAGACCTCAACGTCAGACAGGAATCCATCAGAATCCTAGAGGAGAACTTAGGCAGTAACCTCTTCGATATCAGCCACAGCAACTTCTTTCAAGATATGTCTCCAAAGACAAAGGAAACAAAAGCAAAAATGAACTTTTGGGACTTCATCAAGATCAAAAGCTTCTGCACAGCAAAGGAAACAGTCAACAAAACAAAGAGGCAACCCACGGAATGGGAGAAGATATTTGCAAATAACAGTACAGACAAAAGATTGATATCCAGGATCTATAAAAAACCTCGAACTCAACACACACAAAACAGATAATCATATAAAAAAATGGGCAGAAGATATGAACAGACACTTGTATGTCTCCAATGAAGACATACAAATGACTATCAGACACAAGAAAAAATGTTCACCATCACTAGCCATCAGGAAGATTCAAATTAAAACCACATTGAGATACCACCTTACACCAGTTAGAATGGCCAAAATTAGCAAGACAGGAAACAATGTGTGTTGGAGAGAATGTGGAGAAAGGGGAACCCTCTTACACTGTTGGTGGGAGTGCAAGTTGGTGCAGCCACTTTAGAGAACAGTGTGGAGATTCCTCAAGAAATTAAAAATAGAGCTTCCCTGTGACCCTGCAATTGCACTACTGGGTATTTACCCCAAAGATACAGATGTAGTGAAAAGAAGGGCCATCTGTACCCCAATGTTTATAGCAGCAATGGCCATGGTCGCCAAACTGTGGAAAGAACCAAGATGCCCTTCAAGGGATGAATGGATAAGGAAGATGTGTTCCATATACACTATGGAGTATTATGCCTCCATCAGAAAGGATGAATACCCAACTTTTGTAGCAACATGGACGGGACTGGAAGAGATTATGCTGAGCAGAAATAAGTCAAGCAGAGAGAGTCAAGTATCATATGGTTTCACTTATTTGTGGAGCATAACAAATAGCATGGAGGACATAGGGAGATGGAGAGGAGATGGGAGTTGAGAGAAATTGGAAGGGGAGGCGAACCATGAGAGACTATGGACTCTGAAAAACAATCTGAGGGTTTTGAAGGGGCGGGGGGTGGGAGGTTGGGGGAGTCAGGTAGAGGGTATTAAGGAGGGCACGTATTGCATGGAGCACTGGGTGTGGTGCAAAAACAATGAATTCTGTTATGTTGAAAAGAAATTTTAAAAAAATTACGCATTTTGTTTCTTAGTTTAAAATTCAATCAGTTGATCTTAAATGTCTTGCTCAAGTCAGGATCCGTAGTTTTAAATGTCAATTTGGCCACCTGGATGACTCCACAATTTCCTCACAGAAATTTAGAGATTTTTTTTTTTTTTTTGCCTGTATTGGTGAGCTTTTGCTGCAGAACAACCACTTCAAAACTTAGTAGCTTAAAACAACAACTTTTTTTTTTTTTTAGCTCATTATCCTGCTCTTTGATAATTTAGCCTTGGCTAAACTGTGCAGTTCTGATCTGGGAGAATGCAGTTGCCTTCATTATTGTGGCTAAAATGATCTGGGGTTGACCAGTTTAGAATGAACTTTGTTGGTGTGGTAGACTAAATAATGCTCCCCATTTATAATAACGTGAAGATGTCCACATCCTGGTTCCTGGAACCTGTGAATATATTATATAACCTAAGGGACTTTGTAGATGTGATAAAGTTAAAAATCTAGAGATGGAGAAATTATCCTGGTTTATCCAGGTATGCCCAATGATGAAATAATGAATATCCTTATAAGGGGGAGGCAGAGGGAGATGCTACCACAGAAGAGAAGGTGATATGGTGTAGAAGCAGAGATTTCAGTGATGAACTTTTGGACAGAGGAAAAAGCTATAAGCCATGGCATACAGGCAGACATTAGAAGCTGAGAAACGTAAAACAATAGATTCTCCCCTCAGAGCTTCAAAAAGAAACTGGATCTGCTTATACCTTGATTTTAGCTCAGTGATTCTAATTTTAAACTTCTGACCTTCAGAATTATAAGAGAATAAATATGTATTGTTCTAAGCTACTATATTAGTAGTAATTTGTTACGGCAGCAAAAGGAAACTAATACAGCTGAGATGTCTGGAATGACCAGGACCTTTCTCCAAATACATTTCCTTCCTTCCTCCCTCCCTTCCTTCCTTCCTTCCTCCCTTATTCCCTACTCAATATACATCCTGTCCTCTAGCCCTACCGAACTACTAACAGATCCTATAGCATTGCCATAAAATCTAGAAACTTAGATGAGAGTATTTTTCATTATTTATATTTATTTCTGAACACTATGGCTTATTTTTTTATGGGGTATGTTAAATTTGATTTATTCAGTGAAAATCAGAAGTAATAATTCATCTAAGGGAATGGTCATGGATGCATACGCAAGGATTGATAGAAGTATTTCATTAATGCAGCAAATTCATTGCAATTTTGTACAGCCCATTTAACTGCACCATTAATAAGGCGTATCATGTTGAACATTCCATGTGTTTTTTTCAAATGTGCATGTATTTTGATGTAATATCAAGAATCCATTTGTAAACATTTATATGTATATTCATTTATGTTTAAATATATTATAAGTACCATGTAAAATGTGCATGATGTTTCATGCCTCCATGCTTCCCTGTGTGAGATGTCCTATCTCTTTTTGATAGATTTTCTATATCCTAGTTATTCTTCAGGACTCAGATCAAATACTAATTTCTTTATGAAATAGTTTCTTATCACTCAATCTCAGTGACCATAGCATCATCATCTTCACCTTATTCCCTTGACCTTTTGAATTTCAGCAAGTGGAAATTGAAACCTTTTCTGTAAAAGATTAGTAGTAGCTCCTGATACATATATTAAATGGAATTTAACTGCAGCATCACAGATGCTAATGTTCCAGGAAAAGTAGAGTCTAATTGGGAGTAAATAAGCAAGAAAGCTAGTCCTCTGAGAGTTAAATTGTCCACACCAGGCAGATAAGTTCCTCTCAGATAATAGAGAATTGTGCAAGTTAAATCATGTGCTTGAGAGAAGCGCTCAGTCAAGTCTATCACCTGGTTAAAAATAAGCCTAGGGATGCCATCATTATCCATTTATTTTTTATCTAGGATCTTTCCTTTCCCATTTAAAATCATTCTGCAAATCTTACAATTTATACGAAGTCTTCACTTACTAAAATGCATCTCTGTTCAATGTTCACAATTATCTGTACTTTATCCATTTTTTTCTTTTTATTCATAATCATTCATAATCAGAGACCTGCTTTATGATATATTCAGATAGTGCAGGGTGCATACACAAGTCTTCATATATAATCATAATAACAATAATCTGTATCACAGATGACAGGTACAGAAATTGCTGTTCCAGACCTCAAAGTTTCAAATCAGAATAAATAAAGCTCTATGCATTTCATTAAAGCATTTCTCTCAAATCTGGTTTGTGGAACATAGATAACAATCTACCTATTTCTGCAGGGATTTTTTTCATTGAAAATATGTCTAGCAATTTCTAATACATGCTCACACAAACTTAGTTTACATTTAGTAAATAAAGTCAGAGGTTTTATAAACAGTGAATTAGTTTTAAGGTACATGAGCTTGATGGAATATTACATAGCCATTAAAATGATGAATGTGCAGACTATCCAGATACATGGAAAACTATGTACTATGGGAAAGGTAATACACAGATTGATGATATGATCATTTCTACTGTGTACATTATTTGTTATATGTACAGGTTAGAAGAGGCCACAGAACAATATAAATGGATTTTTACTTAGGAAGCTATTATGTTTTTTACGTATTTGAATTTGTTTTTAAAGCAAGAGTATTGGGGTGCCTGGGTGACTCAGTCAGTTAAGCAGCTGCCTTTGGCTCAGGTCATGATCCCAGTGTCCTGGGATTGAGCACCACATCGGGTTCCCTGCTCAGGGAGGAGCCTGCTTCTCCCTCTCCCTATGCTGGCCACTCTGCCTACTTGTTATCTCTCTCTCTCTTTCTCTCTCTCTGTCAAATAAACAAATAAAATCTTGTTTTTAAAAAACTGAATAAAGCAAGAGGGTTTAAGCAGTATTTATTGAAATAAACTATAATCTTCCTTGTCATATAGATAGATTATTACAATTTATGCTGTGTCCATGGAAGTAAAAAGAGACACTTTGAGTCATTTGTTCATAAGTAGGCTCCAATGCAGAGCTTGAACTCACAATCCTGAGATCAGCATCTGAGCTGAGATCTAGAGTCAGACACTTAACCAACTGAGCCACCCAATCACCCCTAAAAAAGAGAAGTTTAAAGGCAGTTTCCTACCTATAAGATAAGGACATTAGTTAAGATCATCTCTGAGGTTTCTTTGATCATTTTTTATCATCCATTCATTGCAATGGGAAGGAAGTTTTCCCCTTTATTTTCATAACTGTAAGGGGAAATTATAAACATTGTCCTTGGAGTCAGATCACTGGTTTCATACTATCCCTCTACTCCCACAGAGCCACTAAATATCTGATCTAGGACAAGTTCTTTAGGCCCTTTTTTTTTTTTTTTTTTTTTTACATTTTATTTATTTATTTGAGAGAGAGAGAGAGACACAGTGAGAGAGAGCATGAGCGAGGAGAAGGTCAGAGGGAGAAGCAGACTCCCTGTGGAGCTGGGAGCCGGATGCGGGACTCGATCCCAGAATTCCAGGATCATGACCTGAGCCGAAGGCAGTTGCTTAACCAACTGAGCCACCCAGGCGCCCCTCTTTAGGCCCTTCTTAAATCTTGTTTTCCTCACCTAAAAGTGGAGGTAATAAAACTTTACCCTATAATATTCTTGAAAGGAATAAATGCAAAAAGCTTGTAAAGTGGTGGTTTTGCATGGAACCTGGTACATATTAAGCTTTCAATAAAAATTAGTAATACACACATATCCCAAGGCCACAACTGATTTACCAATATTTTTTTCTCAAAGGGAAACTAAAGAAAGAATATTCCTAGGAATAAAATTCTGCAATGTTTAGGCCATTCTAGGTAAAATCCCAAACAACAAGTTTCTTTTATTTCTTTGCAAGAGTTTCTTTCATGTATTCAAACTTAATTCAAAATGAAAGCAGATATTTGCATGATGGCTATAATAGGTGACTTTTCTGATGGTAGAAATTTGTGATAAATTTGCAGGCACTGTGAGAACTCATTAAACATTTTGTGAATTGATTTCCTTTAGTAAAAGGCACTGGAATTTGGGACACAATGTCTTCACATGGAATATCAATCATAATGCATTCAATATTTAAATATTTGAATGGGTCATTGGCTAGAGTTTTTCATTCTATTCTCCTTCTTCTATAGAGCATATCTAAAATACTGGGTCTGAATTTTGAGTATTTTTTAAGATTTTATTTATTTTTATTGATTATTTTATTAACATATAATGTATTATTTGCCCCAGAGGTACAGGTCTGTGAATCGTCAGGCTTACACACTTCACAACACTCATCATTTCACATACCCTCCCCAAAGTCCATAACCTAACCACCCTCTCCATACCCCCCTTCACCAGCAGCCCTCAGGTTGTGTCCAGAGATTTAGAGTCTCTTATGGTTTGTCTCCCTCCCGATCCCATCTTGTTTCATTTTTTCCTTAACTATCCCCTAAACCCCCCACTCTGCCTCTCAAATTCCTCATATCAGGGAGATCATATGATAATTGTCTTTTTCTGATTGACTTATTTCACTCAACATAATAGCCTCTAGTTCCATCCACGTCATTACAAATGGCAAGATGTCATTTCTTTTGATGGCTGCATATTTACACTGTATATATATACCACATCTTTATCCATTTATCTGTTGATGGACATCTAGACTCTTTCCATAGTTTGGCTATTGTGGACATTGCTGCTATAAACATTTGGGTGCATGCGCCCCTTCGGAACACTACATTTGTATCTTTAGGGTAAATACCCAGTAGTGCAATTGCTGGGTCAGAGAGTAACTCTATTTTCAACTTTTGGAGGAACCTCCATGCTGTTTTCCAGAGTGGCTGCACCAGCTTGCATTCCCACCAACAGTGTAGGAGGGTTCCCCTTTCTCCACATCCTCTCCAACATCTGTCGTTTCCTGACTTGTCAATTTTAGCCATTCTGACTGGTGTGAGGTGGTATCTCGTTGTGGTTTTGATTTGTATTTCCCTGATGCCGAGTGATGTGGAACAATTTTTTCATGTGTCTGTTGGCCATCTGGATGTCTTCTTTGCAGAAATGTCTGTTCATATCCTCTGCCCATTTCTTGATTGGATTACTTGTTCTTTGGGTGTTGAGTTTGGTAAGTTCTTTAGAGATTTTGGATACTAGCCCTTTATCTGATATGTCACTGGTGAATATCTTCTCCCATTCTGTCAGTCATCTTTTGGTTTTGTTGACTGTTTCCTTTGCTGTGCAAAAGCTTTTGATCTTAATGAAGTCCCAACAGTTCATTTATGCCCTTGTTTCCCTTGCCTTTGGAGATGTTTTTAGGAGGAAGTTGCTGCGGCTAAGGTCAAAGAGGTTGCAGCCTCTGTTCTCCTCAAGAATTTTGATGGATTCCTGTCTCCACTGAAGTCTTCATCCATTTCGAGTCTGTTTTTGTGCATGGTGTAAAGAAATGGTCCAGTTTCATTTTTCTGCATGTGGCTGTCCAATTTTCCCAACACCATTTGCTGAAGAGACGGTCTTTTTTCCATTGGACATTTTTTCCTGCTCTGTCAAAGACTAGTTGATCACAGAGTTGAGGGTCTATTTCTGGGCTCTCTATTCTGTTCCATTAAACTATGTATCTGTTTTTGTGCCAGTACCATACTGTCTTGATGATGACAGCTTTGTAATAGAGCCTGAAGTCTGGAATTGTGATGCCACCAACTTTGGCTTTCTTTTTCAACATTCCTCTGGCTATTTGAGGTCTTTTGTGTTTCCATGTAAGTTTTAGGATTAATTGTTCCATTTCTTTGAAAAAAATGGGTGGTATTTTGATAGGGATTGCATTAAATGTGTAGACTGCTTTAGGTAGCATAGATATTTTCACAATATTTGTTCTTCCAATCCATGAGCATGGAACATTTTTCCATTTCTTTGTGTCTTCCTCAATTTCTTTCATGAGTATTCTATAGTTTTCTGAGTACAGATTCTTTGCCTCTTTGGTTAGGTTTCTTACCGGTATTTTGCCAAATGGTACCATTGCCTATGGTTTTGGGTGCAACTGTAAATGGGCTCGACTCCTTAATTTCTCTTTCTTCTGTCTTGCTGTTGGTGTATAGAAATGCAACTGATTTCTGTGCATTAATTTTATATTTTGACACTTTACTAGCAGTTTTGGAGGGGAGTCTTTTGGGTTTTGCACATAAAGTATCATATCATCTGCAAAGAGTACTTTGACTTCTTCTTTGCTGATTCAGATGCCTTTAATTTCTTTTTGTTGTCTGATTGCTGAGGCTTGGACTTCTAGTACTATGTTGAATAGCAGTGGTGACAGTGGACAGCACTGCCGTGTTCCTGACCTTAGCAGAAAAGCTCTCTGTTCTTCCCCATTGAGAATGGTATTCCCTGTGGGTTTTTCATAGATGGCTTTGATGATATTGAGGTATGTGCCCTCTAGCCTTACACTATGAAGAGTTTTGATCAAGAAAGGATGCTGTACTTTGTCAAATGCTTTTTTGTCATCTACTGAGAGTATCGTATG